>NC_135330.1:81085756-81413418 GCF_023851605.1 Tamandua tetradactyla
CTGGATCAACACACCAAGAAGGGGATTACATTATTGTCTGGGGTAATTGACCCTGACTATCAGAAGGAAGTAGGACTGCAACTACATAATGGAGGTAAAGAAGAGTTTTCTTGGAATATAGGAGATCCCCTGGGGCGTCTATTAGTACTACCATGCCCTGTGATTAAAATCAATGGAAAACTGCAACAACACAATCCAGGCAGGACCACTAATGGCTCTGAGACTTCAGGAATGAAGGTTTGGGTCACCCCACCAGGCAAAGAACCACGGCCAGCTGAAGTGCTTGCTGAGGGGAAAGGGAACATGGAATGGGTACTGGAAGAAGGTAGTGATAAATATGAACTTCGACCACGTGATCAGTTACAGAAACGAGTACTGTAATGCTGTTTTGTTTGTGTTATACTATTTAAGTTGTAAGATATCAAGTTTAAGAATGAATGTTGCCCAAGGATTTGCATGCTATTCTGGAGAGATTTAATGTGTTTCCAGTTATATGCAGGACAGTTGAGTATTGTCAGGTAAAAGAAAAAAATGTGTGCTTATTTGTTTTCATTTGGAAATTAAGTATGGTCTAAGGTGATATATATATATATATGTGCCAAGTTGACAAAGGGTGGACTGTCATGGTTAGGGACAGGTGTCAACTTGGCCAAGTTGTGGTACCTGTTCATCTGATTGGGCAAGCGCTGGCCTGTCTGTTGCAATGAGGACATTTCATAGGATTAGATCATGATCACGTCAGCTACATCCACAGCTGATTCCATTTGTAATCAGCCAAAGGGGAGTGTCTTCTGCAATTAGTGATGCTAAATCCAATCATGGGAAGCCTTTTAAGGAGGACTCAGAGAAGACAGGTTTCATTCCTGCTTTGGCTGGTGAGCCTCTCCTGTGGAGTTCGTACAGGCCATCCATTGGAGTCATCGGCTTCGCAGCCTGCCCTGTGGATTTTGGACTCTGCGTTCCTACGGTCACATGAGACACTTTCATAAATTTTATATTTGCAAGTGTTCCCTGTTGGTTCTGTTTCTCTAGAGAACCCTAACTAATACACCTGGTTAGGTACATTAATATTTATTAATATACAGTGTCTTTCTTTGTCTTTTACACAGTTTTGAATTTGAAGTCTTTTTTCCCCCCAGTATTTTTAGTATTGCTATTCCAGCTCTTTTTTGGTTACTGTTTGCATGAAATATCTTTTTCCATTCTTTCGCTTTCAATTGTTTATGTCTTTTGGTCTCAGGTGAGTCACTTGTAGACAGTATATAGTTGGATGATACTTTTTTATCCATTCTGCCAATGTGTGACTTTTAAAAAAATATTGTTTTTGGAAAATCTTCACACACATGTATTCCAGACATGGTGTATAATCAGTGGCCCACAGTGTCATCACAAAGTTGTCTATTCATCAACATGATCATTTTTTAAAACATTTACGTCACTCCAGAAAAAGAAATTAAAAAGAAAAAAAAATTTTCATACATGCTATACTCCTTACCTCTCCCTCTCACTGACCATTAGTATTTCCATCTACCCAATTTATTTTACCCTTTTTCCCCACTTTGGTTACTTAGTTTTTATCCATATTTTTTTTAATTCATCTGTCCATACTCTGGATAAAAGGAGCATTACACACAAGGTTTTCACAATCACACAGTCACATTGTAAACATTTATCTTTATACCATCGTGTTCTGCGTTTCAAGGCTACTGAAACGCAGCTCAAGTGTTTCAGGTACTTCCCTCTACCTACTCCAGTACGCCATAAACTAAAAAGGAATATCTATATAATGCATAAGAATAACCTCCAGGATAACCTCTCGACTCTGTTTGAAATCTCTCAGTTACTGAAATTTTATTTTGTTTCATTTCTCTCTTTCTCTTTTTGGTCAAGAAGCCTTTCTCAATCCCTTAATGCCAAGTCCAGGATTATACCAGGATTTCTGTCCCTTGTTGCCAGGGTAATTTGCACCCCTGGGATTCATGTCCCATGTAGGAGGAGGACAGTGAGTTCACCTGCTGAGTTAGTTGCCTTAGAGAGAGTGGCCACATCTGAGCCACAAAAGAGGTTCTCTGAGGGTGACTCTCGGGCCTACTTATCAGTAGGCTTAGCCTATCCTTTGTAGGCATAAGTTTCATAGGGGCAAACCCCAAGATCGAGGGCTCAGCCTATTAGTCTGGTTGTCCGCACTGCTTGAGAGAATATCAGAAATTCTCCAAATGGGCAAGTTGAATATTTCCTCCCTTTTCCCCATTCCCCCAAGGTCCCCTTCTTTATTCACTGCCCAGATTACTCTGGGATTTATCAGGGCATCAGACTAACCGGACAAACCAACAAAATCTCACACCCTGTTCAAGATTCCATGTACTTAATGGTGTTCAACTAAACTGACCGTAGAAGTTAAATCAGGAAATGCACTACTCAGAACATAAATTTTGCACCCAATAAACATCTCTCCCTCTAGTCTCACACAGAAGTTGAAGTTTTAAAATGTGGACACCATCATCCTTTACCCTGTATTCTGATTTAGCTTAGTCGTATCCAGATCAGCTTCATTCATATCTCTGCTGAAGTCTGATCATGTTTTCAGTTTTTTAAACAGTTCTTGTATGGGGTACTGCTGACTTTCATAGCTTCAGAGCTCTAACTCTGAGTCTCAGGTGTCACATAAATACCTGAAGTTTCTGGGAACAGCCATATTATGTACAAACAGCTCAGTATCTCAGGATTTAGAATTAATAGGTACATCTCCTGAATATATGTGACTGCTCTAAGAGCTTACAGTCTAGGACCCTTAACAGTAGGCCCCAACCTGATAACCTGTACTCTCAATGTTAGTTCACTGAGTTTTATATTATAGTTAGTTCATATGATTGAGGCATGATAATATTTGCCTTTTTGTTCCTGACATTTCATTCAACGCACAATCCTTAACATACAAGCCTAGTTTCATGCCTCACCACTTCATTCCTTCCTTCTCACAGCCACTCAGTAGTCTGTTGTGGGATACACCACAGTTTAACCCATTCCGTTCCTCAGTCCTTGTACCCTCAGGGCACATCCATTCATCATGGAACAGGAGCGCTGCCCCCACAAACACCAGTGTGGAGCGTCCACTTTTGCCCCCCCTCAGGTCCTCCAGGCACACACTGGGCAGTGGGGCTGCAGGGTCACACGGCCTCCCCACCCCAGCCTCCTGTGGACCCCCACACTGCCCTCCACGGGGCTGCACCTCGCAGCTTCCCTACTGCACTGAATAGGTGCATCTTTCTGTGTATTTTCTCCAGCACTTGTTTGTCTTTGTTCATTTTAAAACAACTTCAGCAAGTAACTTTTCATTGGGAAGTTTAATCCATCAACATTCAGTGTTATTACTGTAAAAGCAGTACATACTTCAACTGCTTCATCCTTTGTTTTTATGTCATATTATTTTTGTTTTATTTTACCCTTGTGATTACCCTTACTGATAACCTTCATTTTTTACTTTACTCCAAACCTCGTTCTCCTGTCTTTTCCTTTTAACCTGCTAAACTCCCTTTAATCTTTCTTGTAGGGCAGGTTTCTTGCTGATGAACTCTCTCAGTTTCTGTTTATCTGTGAATATTTAAAGATTCTTGATTTCTAAAGGACAGTTTTGCCATAGAAAGAATTCTTGGCTTTCAGTTTTTCACTTTCAGTAACTTGGTATATCATACCACTGCCTTCTCGCCTCCATGGTTTCTGATGAGAAATCAGCCCTTAATCATATTGCAGTTCCCTTGTATGTGATATGTCACTTTTCTCTTGCTACTCTCAGAATTCTCCCTTTGTTTTTGGCATTTGACATTCGGTTTAGGATGTGTCTCAGAATAAACATATTAGGATTTACTCTGTTTGAAGTATCTTATGCTTCTTGGACATGTATATTTATCTCTTTCCTAAGAGTTGGGACATTTCTCACCATTATTTCTTCAGATATTCTTTGTGCCTCTTTCCCCTTCTCTTTTCCTTCTGGTACACCCACAGTGTATGTGTCTGTGTACTTTGTGCTGTCATTCAAATCCCTGAGACCCTGCTTAATCTTCTCCTTTCTTTTTTCTCTCTCTTCTTCCATCTGTAAGATTTTGATTGTCCTGTGTTGTAGCTGCCTATTCAAATCTTGTTATATGACTCTAGTGTAAAAATCTCTTTTATTGTGACTTTCCTCCCGATAGTTTCTGTTTCTTTTTATACTTTCAAATTTTTCTTTTTGCCCACCCAGCATCTTTGTAGTATCCTTTCTCTCTTTCACCATATTTATCTTCATCTCCTTAAACTGATTTAGGAAATTTGTTTGAACATCTTTGATTAGATGTTTTGAAATCAGTGTCTTCTCTGAAGTTTTGATTTGTTCTTTTGAATGGGCCATATCTTTTTCTTAGCATGGCTTGTAATTTCTTGCTGATGTCTGGATATCTGATTACCTTGATGAGTTTACTCTGAAGGTCAGTTCCTCTCTCTTGCCTGGGGTTTTTTTGTTGTTTAGCTTTGCATTAACAGCACTTGTTAATGCAAAGCTAACAAGTAACAACACTTGTACTTCTTTGACATTTGGTCCAACTTATTCCAGACCTTTTGAATTACCTGCATTTAATGATCAGTTTTTCAGCTCTTCTTCATCTGATTCTTGCCCTGGATATATGGTACAATTTTAAAGATTGCACTATTTATGCAGTTGTTTCACCCCCTGGAGAAAGCTTCCTTTCCTCTACTCCTTCTCCAGAAATCTTGATCTGTTTGTTTTTGTTATTGTTCTTTTGTCTCTATGATTTTGTTTCGTTTTGTTTGTTTACTCTCCTTTTGTTGTCTCTTGCTCCTGTTGCCTGAACGGCAAATTCTGGGAAGAGGGCGCCATGGAGAGGACTTTCTCAAGTCGGTGTTTCCCAGAAATCAGGGCCAGGAACCCATGAACGGGGTGGGGTGCAGACCCGCTCCAGGAGCCCCGGGGAACAGGTCTGTAAAGATGCCAGGCCCATTTTGACAACTCCCAGAAGCTGGACTTTCCTGGTCTGCCCAGCAGATGGTACCTGAGCAGGTTGTTCCCGCAGCTCTAAGGAGGCCCTGGGTCTTTAAACATCCACCACGTCACCCTGTCAGGAGGTGGACTGAAACGATGGCCGTGCTGTCCCTGTTTGGGGCGGGCTGCAACTGCAGCTTCCAGCCGGGACCTGCTCCTCCGAATCCATCTGTGAAGAGCTGTGACTGGTGCTTGGCTGTCCCCTCCTCCCCTCCTGTGGAGGGAGGACATCCATATCCCTGTCCATCTATGCAGCCCGCCAGGGACAGGTCCCTGAGGTGACCCTCCTGGGGAGTGGGGAATGGGTGCTAGCTGCTGTCGCTCAGCGAGCTCCTCACAGTTTGTGACATAATTTCTCAGCCTCTTCCTTCTGTTCTTCCCTGGACCCTGTACAGTATTCCCCTGGTCCCCAGAGCCCCAGAACAGTTGTTTCAGACAGTTCCCACCTGTCTACTGGCTGTTTCGGAGTAAGAGTGGATCCTGGCGCTGCCTGCTGTACCCCCTTCCCCAGAAGTCTCAAAATCCAAGTCAGCACCCATTCTTGATAAAACCAATTAGAAAGCTCAGAATAGAAGGAAACTTAACATGATAAAGGGCATTTATGAAAAACTCCCAGCTAACATCCGATCACTTAGCGGTGAAAGACTGAAAGTTTTCCCTGTAAGATGAGGGACAAGACGAGGATGCCCACTGTCACCCTGTTACTCAGCCTTGTGCTAAAAGGTTTTGTGAGAGCAGTTAGACAATGAAAGTAATATAAAGCATCCAGGTAGGAAGGGAAGAAGGAAACCTTTCACTGTTTGCAGGTGACATGATCCTATATGTAGAAAGTCCCTAAAAATCCACAACTATGCTCCTAAATGCATTCAGCAAACTGGTGGGGAACAAGATCAACACTCAAGAATCAGTAGTGTTTCTGTACCCAAAGAGCAATCATAAGAAATCAAGAGTAAAATTCTACGTACAACAGCAACTTAAGGAATCAAATATCTAGGAATAAATCTAAACAGAGGATGTATACAACTTTGTTTTAGTTTCCTAAAGTTGCTGGAGTGCATTGTACCGGAAATGGAAAGGATTTTCAAAAGGAAATTTATTAATTTGCAAGTTTGCAGTCCTACAGCCATAGAAATGTCCAAACTAAGACATTCAGAGAAAGATACCTTAAATCCAAAGAAAGGGCTGATGAGGTTCGGGGTTTCTCTCTCACCTGGGAAGCCACATGGTGACATCTGCTAGCATTCTCTACTGGCTGTGTGGGTTCTGTTGGCACTAAAACTTTTTCCAGAACAGTTCCCTCTTAAAAGACTCAGGTAAGCAACCCCACACATGGATGGATCGAGACACATCTCCATGGAAACCGAGTAATCAAAAGTTAGTGCCCACAATTGGGTGGGTCACATCTCCATGGAAACAATCAAAAAGATCCCACCCAGCAATACTGAATGAGGATTAAAGAACATGGCTTTTCTGGGGTCCACAACAGATTCAAATCAGCACAGACTTGTCCACAGACAACTGTAAATCAGAGAAGACCTAAATAAATGGAAGAACATTCCATGTTCATGGATTGGAAGACTAAATATTCCTAAAATGTCAATTCTCCCCTAAGTAATGTACAGATAGAAAGCAATTCCAATCAAACTTTCATCAACCTTCCTTGCAGAAATAGAAAAGCCAGCCATAAAATTTGCGTGGAAGGGTAAGGGGCCCTAAATAGCCAAAGTCATTTTGTAAAAGAATGAAGTTCAGACCGTCTCACTTCCCAGTCTTAAAACGTTTTACAAAGCCACAGTAATCAAAACTGCATGGAACGGGCATAAGGACACTCATATAGGTCAATAAAATCAAATTGAGGGCTCAGAAATCAACCCTCCCATCAATGGCCAAATGATTTTTTAGAAAACTTTTTTTATTGTATAATGTAACATATATAAAGCAAAGGAAGAAAAAAGCAGTAATTTTCAGACCATCTTAAACAAGTAGTCACAGGACAGACCCCAGAGTTTGTTGTGTACTACCATAACCATCATTACAAATTTTTCCTTCTAGCTGCTGCAGAACATGGGGGCTAGGAAATGGGGGCTACCAAATGATTTTTGACAAGGGGGCAAACACCACTCGTTTGCGAAAGAATCATCTCTTCAACAAATGTTGCTAGGAAGTCTGGATCTCCATTTGCTTAAAAAAAAAAAAAAAAGAAAGGAAGCCCTCTCCCTTACACAAAAATCAACTCAAAATTGATAAAGGCCTAAATGAGAGAACTGACTAAGCCCTGGAAGCAGCTTCAAGACCTTTTGGTGGGCAATAGTTTCTTAGCCTTTACATACAAAACACAAGCAAAAAGAAATATATATATATATATATAAATGAGACCTCATCAAAATTAAAAACTTTTCTGCTTTATAGGAGTTTATCATGAAAGTAAAATGACAACCTACTCAATGGGAAAAAATATTTGAAACCACATATCCAATAAGGTTATTAAGGAGTTATAAAAAGAAATTCTACAACTTAACAACAAAAAGACAAACAACCTAATTTAAATATGAGCAACAGACTTTAATAGACATCTCTACAAAGAATGTATATGGGAGGCCAGAAATCACATGAAAATTTGCTCAACATCATTTAGCCGTCAAGGAAATGTAAATCAAAACCATAGTGAGATACCATTTTATACCCTCTAGAATGGCTACTATATAAAAACTGGAAAATTACAAGTGTTGAAGAGGATGCAGAGAAATAGGAGCAGTTATCCATTGCTCCCGGGAATGTAAAATGGTTCAGCCACTGTGAGAAACAGTGGGGTAGTTCTCAGAAAGTTAAGCACAGAATTACGGTATGACTCCGCGACCCCACTTCCAGGTCGTGCCCCGAAGAACTGAAAGGCCAGACCCGATGAGACACTTCACACAGGCGTCCACAGCAGCATTACGCACAGTTGCCACAAGATGGCAGCAACCCCAAGTGTTCATCAGCTGTGGACGGATAAATGAAGTGTGCTGTATATGTACGATGGAATGTTACTCAGCTGTAAGAAAGAAGGAAGTTCTGATACCTGTAACAACACGGATGAACTTTGAAAACATCAAGTTCAGTAGAATAAGCCAGACACAAATGGGCAAATACTGTGTGATCTTACTATTATGAAATAACTAGCATAAGCCGCTCAGAGTAGAATCTAAAATGTGGGCTACCTGGGGGCAGGGTGGAGACAGAGAATAGGGAGGTCAGGCTTGAAAAGGACTACAAGCTCCAGTTTGGAATGATGGAGATGTTTTGGTAATGGACAGTGGTGATGGTAGGACAACACTGTGAACATACTTAACAGCACTGACTTATGTATCTGAGTGTGGTTATAAGGGAAAATGTTAATTTGTATGTATGGCGATAGAATAAAAACCTTTTTTTAATCTGTGGAAATGCACGACACAAACATTGAATCCTAAATTAAACCATAAAGTATATATGGATAACAGGACAATTATAAAAATGTACTTTCTTCTGTTTTAACTAATACATCACCCTAATGCAGGTGTAAGGGCGTTTATGGGAACCTTGTGTTTTATGCAAGATTGTTCTGTAAACCCACAATTTCTCTATTAAAAAAAATTTGGAGACAGTAAAACTTGTATCTTTCCATGTTTTTATCATATATATATAAACTATACAAAATTCTTTGCAAAAAGAGGATGAGGGAAAGATTGCTTCTTTCTAGGAAACTTAGATCAGGAATGCTGTCGTGAGTATAATACATTTTATATAAAAATTGTGCTACAATTATATAAAATATAATCACTTTAAGCTCAAAGGAGTTGTCCACTTAGTTGGTTGCTTGGGAAATGCTGTAATTTTTATATATCCGCTTCAGAGAAGTTGCCAAGCTAAGGATTTGCCAGGGTAATTTCTACCTTTTCCCCCTATCCTAAACAGAAAAGCCTGGCTGGTTAGCAGTCCTCAGAGCTTTCTTATTTGAACTACTGGGTCAGTTATAAATGGTAGTTTTATAAATGAACCTGTGCCAAATAGAATAAGTGACATAGTGTTTCGGTAAGTTCACTTGGCATAATTGTACCCTACAGTACAGCTGTAGTACATTCAGTGAATTGGTGGTTGCACCAGAGTCACTGGAAACAGGGTAAAGGCAAGGGACACAGCACGTGAGAATCCTGAATCCAGAAGACACAGTTTTGAAAGAGAAGCTAGTTCAACCATCACTGTTTTGGGAAGAAAAGGAATGTTACAAAAAATAGCCAGAAATATTTTATTTTATTTTTTAAATATTCTAAAACTAATAAAATTTGACCAAAAAATGTTTAAAAATAGGTTATCATGACAGTTGCCCAAATGATGAAATTATCAGAAGTAAAAATCCTTATATAGGTACATTAAGTGCCTGTGGATAATTTTACAGCCTCTCAGTAATTGTGGTGCAATTTTGATAATTTTTCAGGATTTTTTCCCATTTCTAGATTTCTTTTGCAGTATTTTTCCTAGATTTTAAATTTGCAATAAATTTCTATGCAATTTAAACCACTTCAATAGCAAACCTACTGTAACAGCAAAGTTTGAAATAATTTAAATGTTAAAAAATCAGGGGCCTCTTGGTTAAAGTACTTTAGGGTATATGTCTCTAAAGCTGCATACCCTGCAGCTGTAAAGATTTGACATGGATAGATGTTAATAACACGTTGAGTGTGAAAGCAGGTTATAGACGGTATGTTTCAAACTATGAAAGATAGATTACATTTCTTGTTTTTTAAGAACCTCAATGAATATCAGTTTCATAATTGATTTTCCATAATCAAATCCACTTTCTTTTGCTTTCAGTTAGCATGGATCATGCCTTACCTACAGAATATTTTTAATAATCTTAGCCTGCTTTGCTCCCATATTTTTTAGTTTTAAATTTATGCTTGTTTTGTAACTGGTGACACAATTCATTCCACCTAGAAACCTTCACTGTTAAAGATTTGAAACCTGCCCTTGATTCTCTTCAACCTTGGCCTTGCCCGCCGCCACCGCTGTCCTGCTGGGCGCTGCTGTCCCCCGCTGCGCCATAGCTGCAGCTGCTCGCGCCGGCCCTCGCGGCCTTCTGCTCCCTCCCGCTCGTGGCTCCGCCGCGGCCGTCCAGTCGGTTCGCTGCTGCTCCCATGGGTCCCGTGGGACAGATGAGGAGTTGGATGCTCGCTGGGTGGCATACTTCAACAAGCCAGGCATCAATGCCTGGGAACTGGGTAAAGGGATGAACACGCTGTGGGCAGTGATCTGGTTCCAGAACCCAACCTCACTGATGCTGCTCTGCGGACATGCAGGCGGTTAGAGGTCTCTGCTAGTGCAGTACGCGTCCTAGAGGTTCAGGACAAGGCAGGACCTCATGAGGAATTCTACCCCTTTGTCATCCAGGAACTTAGACCAACTTTAAATGCATTGGGACTCTGCGCTCCAGAGAAGCTGGGCCTTGACAGAGGGCAAACTCCCATGGATGGGCTTGCCAAGGGTTTACTGGTGTTGCCAATTGATTGTAAACTGTCGCCTGGAAATATTAATGATAACATACTACTTTATTCAAACAAGTTTTCCTTTATTGAGAACCAAACCATGTCATGGTAACTTGGACCTTAATAAAAGGGAAACGGGTTTGAACTGAAATTAGGTGTTGTTCCATGTGTTTGTATCAAGAAGCAGAAAATGAAATACTGTAGGGTCACTGGCTTTTTATGGACTGAGAGACGGCTTTCATTCCCTGAAAGTCATCTGACATGAGAGTCAGGTATATAAACATGTTTTGGGTGCTCTGGCTGGTAAATTAGCTGAAGGCTAAGAGTGAGTTATATAACCAGTGCCCATCTGTGGGAACAAATCAAATTGTGCACCTTACCAAAACAGGTGAAATAAACTTTAAAAGTGGCACACAAAAAAAATCTGCACTTACACAGTTGTGCAAATGTGATGCTGTTTTGTTTTCTCTGAACTTAACTCAAGCATATATTTATGAACTTTCTAGCCTTCATGACTTAATAAATGATAGGTTAATTATGTATTTTAAAGAATAGTGAAACCTTGATTAGCTAAAAATAGGGAAATTTTCTGCTGAAGTCAGGATTAAACCAAAGAGTATTTTCTCCCTTTTAAAAATAATTCCTATACTAGTAATTAGAAACATAATTCTATAACAGGAAATATAAATTATTTTGACTGGCAGAACCAGGGTCACGGATCAGTATGTGCATGGCGAGAAGAATCTCCCTATGTTCTACCCCTCTTTGCTTTTTCTTTTCTCCAGAGTTCCTTGAGACTTGGTTTGCCTCCTGGTTAAAACCTGAGCCTGCAGACAGCATTCTCAGCAGCACTGCCACACCCCTGTGGGTGGCCTCCCCTGGGCACACCTCCAACTCTGGAGCGTTAGTAATCTGTTCTAGTTTGCCAGCTGCCGGAATGCAATACACCAGAAACAGAACAGCTTTTAAAAAGGGAATTTAATAAGTTGCTAGTTTATAGTTCTAAGGCCAAGAAATTGTCCCAATTAAAGCAAGTCTATAGAAATATCCAATCAAAGGCATCCAGGGAAAGATACCTTGGTTCAAGAAGGCCAATGAAGTTCAGGGTTTCTCCCTCAAGTGAGAAGGCACATGGCGAACACAGTCAGGGCTTCTCTCTCCTCTGGAAGAGCACATGGCGAGCACGGCATCATCTGCTAGCTTCCTCTCCTGGCTTCCTGTTTCATGAAGCTCCCCAGGAGGCGTTTTCCTTCTGCATCTCCAAAGGTCACTGGCTGGTGCACTCGGCTTGTCATGGCTGTGTCATTCTGCTCTGCTCTCTCTGAATCTCTCTCATTCTCCAAAATGTTTCCTCTTTTATAGGACTCCAGAAAGTTATCAAGATCTGCCCAGATGGGTGGAGATGTCATCACCTAATCCAGTTTAATAACCACTTGTGATTAAGTCACGTCTCCAGGGAGATGATCTGATTACAGTTTCAAACATACAGTATTGAATAGGGATTATTCTGCCTTTATGAAATGGGATTTAGATTAAAACATGGCTTTTCTAGGGGACATACCTCCTTTCAAACCAGCACATCTCCTTAACAGTCCTGAGACTGGGGGGGCTGGCAGCCCACACTCTCCAGCCTGGGCCCACGTCTTGTAACTCCCCAGGTTTCCTGTTTGTCATAATATTTAGTGTAGAGTTGTCTCTTGCTCTAGTCTTGTAAAGCTGCCTGTACAACTCCTCTGCCCTTCTCTCCATCACCGTCTTAAAAAAGGAATAAATAGAAATAAAAACCCAGTTTTCTTCCTGTTTCAAAATGACTGCTGGCTGCCGCTATAGGAAAGTATGTTAAAATTTAATGATTTTGCTTCTTTTTGCTTTATCTTTTACTCCAGATGTCTAAAGTAGAGAGAGAGGAAGGAGATAGATCTTTTTAATATAAGATTATGATAAGTTAAAATTTATTTGATTTTTAAAAGGATTTTTTTAAAAATCATCTGCAACTTAAATATGTTTCTTTGACTTTCCACAAATACAGGTAGGATCTTAAAATTGCTTTTTTCTTTCTTTTAAAAGAATAATGTATATCCTGGAGGTAGCATGGCAAGAAGAAATACATATGTCTGTGAAAGGACCACGGATCGATACATGACTATGCAAAACGGAAAAGACAGCAGGTAAAATATCATAATACTGAGTAGTAATGAGTTTGTTTCAGCATCATTGATCATGCTAAAATTGCTATAGCAAATGGATCAAGAGGAAAATACATACAAAATACCAAGGTCACAACCAACCATTCTTATTAGGATATTTTTCCTTCTGCACCACACTGGGAAGGATGGGAAAATATTTAAGGAAAGGAAGGGGTAAAATCTCCTAACCTTTGAGTTTCTGAATAAAAATTGGGAGTAAATATTTCCCTCTGACACTGCAGATCGTCCCATCTTAATCTGATCTTTTAGATTTGAATCTTATTCTCTTATGCAGCTGTTGCTTCCTTCTCTTCTCCCATTTCCCCCTTCTAGCAAAATGATTATTGTATCCAAATAATGAAGGCTCTGTCTTCCTTTATGTAAAGAAATTGTAGCTGTATCCACTTATCAGTCAGAACCATGTAGCTCTTAAAGTGTTTTATTTTAAATAACGCTAACTCTGTTATTATTTTTAAATGTTTAATTTCTGGGCAGGCCGCGGTGGCTCAGTAGGCAGAGTTCTCGCCTGTCATGCCCGAGACCTGGGTTCAATTCCCGGTGCCTGTATATATATATATATTTAAGGGATATATATCCTTTAAATGTTTAACTTCTTTTCATCATAACCTATAAGTTAGCAGTATAGTACAAATGGATAGGGAGCCAGTTCTAATAAAATTTCATTCTCATTTCCATCCCTGGTCATTTATGTAAAGCAGACAGATCATTCTCACATTTGCTTGCTCTCAGTTAACTGGAGGCAATAGGTATGTAAAGTAAGTATTATTATAAGGCATAAGAAGATAAACTTGTTTTCCTAGAACATAAGATACTTTAGGCTAGAAAGATAGCTGAAAATTGATTTCCTACTTATTGTTTTTCCTGTACCAAGTCCTAATGTACAATCTCTTTAATCTGCAGTAGTTAACCTATTGATTGATGATGTGAGCTAAAAGTATTATCATATTTCTAGAGCGCACACCTTTCATGTAATTATGAATTCTTCAACCCATCACACCAATGTGTGATTTATGGTGGAGTATGTCTCGAGCCTAAATCATTTTGTCTGAAACTATCATATGTCCACAAAACTAATTTCATGCTTTTCAGATTCATGTACAGAGCAAGGATGTGTGGACAACAGTGAGGAACCCACCTTATGCACTTACTAAGGCTATTCATTTGTTTCATTAGACATCAGTAGCTGTCACTATCAAGTGTTCCAGTCACGAAAGTGTTGGTCCAGTTCTCAAGTTTTAGAAAACTGCAGTTTTTCTTCCTGTTTCACGTTGCCATGTCCTTCTCCCCTCTTTTATACCGGAAGCCGTGCGGAGATGTCCGCAAGCAGCGTGTCTTCTGCAGGCTCAGCTGTGGCTTCTGCAGCGCCCTCGGCCCGCTCTCGCCACCAGAAGTCCCTGTCTGCCTCTGGTCATCCTGTCACAGCCACACCGCCAGCCCCTAAGGACAGCTCTGGAGCTCACCGGCCTGGGTAACGTGATGCTTGCATTTCATTTTCCTGTTGTTGTTAAGGTTTTTTAAGAAGTTTTACCTTATGAAAACGAAATAGAGTTATCACATTAAATGCTTTCGTAAAAGAGTCAATGTTTGTGGCAGAGGAAAAGTTGAATTGTATAATCTAAATTTATTGCATGCTTTAACCGTTATCAAAAATGTTGCTTATAATTTAAAGATTTCATTTTAAATCTATCTGGAAAGTAAAGTATTGCTGTCTAGTTTACCATTTAGGTAAATTGAGATTTGTATGGTTTGATTTAAAAAAAAAAAAAAAAAGAAAGAAACCACACTAGACCAGGAGTAATTGCCCTGACTCCTGCCACTTACTTATGCTTAATAAAACTGGGCTGGAGTCCTGTCGTGAACAAAGCGGATGATCTCAGAGAGCCCCTTTAGGAATAAGGTTATATGTCTGTTTTTCTCTATTTATATCTGTTTTAGTTTTTCTCAGACATTTCAGCGCTTTGATTATTAGATTTGTTAATCATATTGGCAGTGTCATACAGCTGCCCTGAGGCCTAAATTATAAACAGAAAATGATTCTATTCAAAAGATTTTTTGATAAACAGTAAAATGCTCCACATTTCTGAGTGGCTTAAGTTTAGAGAATAGTGTAATTTGTATTTGGTCCTTTGTTTTGGTATTCCTGATTCTAAGTCCAGTGATACATATCTGTGTCCCTGTTTCAGTTCCTTCTTAAACTCTAGTGAGCAATTTTTATAAAAGGGATTTCGTTTCAAGCTGAAATTTTATCTCTTCGTAATTATACAGTCCATGCAATCAGCCACGCATTACATCTCTCATAGGAACAAATAAAATAAGGTCCAATGGAAGTGGCCATAGCCATTGTTTTCTAGCTTTTCGCGTGAGAAAAGCTTTCCCGGTCATTATTCTGAATACTATATCTTCATTTGTCCCAGAAGCACAACCCAGAGAGCGCCTGCCGCATCCCCGTCTGCTCACAGCATCAGCGCCTCCACTGCGGACCGGACCCGCTTTCCCCGAGGAAGCTCCAGCCGCAGCACCTTTCATGGGGAGCAGCTCCGAGAGCGGCGCGGCGCTGCCGAGCACGGGCCCCCTGCTTCCCCGTCGCACGAGGCTGGTGCCTTCCCGCACGCCAGGAGGGGGACCTCGACCGGGATAATAAGCAAGTTAACGTCCAGATTTGTCCGCAGGTCAGTCCCCATGTCCTGTCCTGTTTTGTCCCCTGTAGGTATCAGAATATACTCCTTCTTTCCTTTGATCTTTACAGTAATGCCCTGAAGTGTTTTTGTGCCATTTCACTAAAGCTGCTCTTTTACCGAAGTAGGAAGGAAAGATTCAGGAAGATACAAAGTTTAAAACCTTAGGAGAAAGAGGGGAAGAAATGGTCAAGATGAGAATTTTTAAATTTTATAAAATAGAGTAGAAAGAGCAAAAACCTGACATGAAAATGTGAGTTTTAACAAAAAAAATTAGGCCGTACTTAAAAGTTTTGATTTAGAAAAAGAAATTAAATGAGTTTACATTTTATTTCAAATAATATTTCTCATCCTAAAATACTTAAGAATTTCTCACTAATAGTATACAGTCTACCCTTTTATCTTTGTATAAAAATCCTTTGTACTGGAATCACATAGATTACATAAATAACTAAACATCATAAAATCAACATCAAACCATGGTAAAAGCAAAATGAAAACTTCTCGCCTAATAACACATGAAATTGTTCTCTTTTCTGTAAAGTAAATGTACAGTTAACATTGAATTTCCAAGGAGTGGAGCACAATTCAGGTTGCTGTAAATCTGACCTATTATACTGTCCTATTAAATGCTCACTAAAATCCTGTGTTGGGCAGAAAGTACTATGCTAGGTACAAAGCAAGGTAAAGCTGAATAATAGAGTCTGTGCCCTCAGGATTCTTAGAGTATCGAAAGGAGCAGACACGTAAACAACTAACTGACCTAAAACCAAACGAAGAACCTGTGAGAAAGAAGTGCCAGCAACATGTGGAGGGTCGGGAGGAAGACGCAGTGATTTCTCTCTGGAAGGAAGGTTGAGGCTTGATGCCATGTAGTTATTTGAGCTGAGCCTTAAATAATGGGGTAGTTACTTTTAAAAATATTAGCTAACTATTTAATTTCCAATGTTACTAGTGTTCCTAGGATTTCAGAGAGTCTGTGTGAAAAAAAGGAGAAGCAGTTTTAGTTTCCTGCTTAGTCATGGAGCAATTTATGGACTCAGTTCATGAATCAGTTTGCCCAGGATCACCCAGCTGAATTTAAAACTTTCAGTCCTCGTGAATTTCTTATCGCATCAGTCAATTACTTTGTACTATTCACACGGTTACCATGGAGTATGACACCTTGACTGAGCAAGCCTAAATGGCTTACCAACAAATCAGCCTGAACGTTGGATGACAGGACTCGGTGACCATCCACAGGGTAGCAGTCAGGTCATCCATAGTTTCTGCTTCTGGAATTCAGTAGACTATTTAAGGCCATTTCTAAAAGCCAGTATTTTCTCATGGCTTTTAATCTGGTTAAACCAAGATTAATTTTAAAGCAAAAAAAATGGATGGTTTTGAGTTTACACTGGATTACTAATTGCACATTAAGCATTGTGCAAGGTATTTCTCTTACTCCACGATAAAAACTTAGATTTTAGAGGAAACAGTCTGTCTCTCTAGACTAAAAGTCAGGGGAAAGAATGCCAGAGAAGGAAAGTTGGAGGTTAAGATGGAGCATCTCTGTGCAGTCATTCAGCAGAAGCGTGTGAGACCTGCTGCAGGGTGGGCGTTGTGCTGTGCACAGCTGGCACCGCAGTGGCCATGACTGGCATGGCTCTGCCTTCCTGTCTTACAAATGTTACACGCAGCTGAACCTTTTGTTTTTCACTTGGCTTCTGGCTTACCTCCCACCTCACACATTAGCAGTCCTTTCTCAGGCCTGCTCCTGTGCTGGTTCTTTTCAGGTCCCCTTGCATTTTCCCCCCAACCTTCAAATATAAGAATGCCCTAGGACTCCGTCTTTGGTCGCATTCTTCTCTGGTTTTCCTCACTCTCTTGGTGCCCTCATTCAGGCTCATGACATCCAATTCCATCTAATAGAAACCCTCAAACTGATCTCTTTAGCCCGGTCTCTCCCTGGAACTGTGAGGCTGTTATCCAGCTGCCTACTCAGCCTCTCCACTCGGATGTGTAATAGACTCGCAAACAGAACATAACACCATGCTACTCTTCCAGTTACCCAGAGCATAAACCTTGGCATCATCGTTGACTCCTCTTTTTCTCAGACCACATTGAATCCATTAGCAAATTATGGATTTCCAGAATCTGACTGCTTCTCATCATTTCCAACACTGCCATCATTCTCGACATCACTGTCAGTCTTTCTCCTCCTAACAGGCCTCCTACTTTCTACCCTTGTCTACCTAGTCTGTTTTCAAAAATGTAAATCTAATCATGCCACTCCTCAATCAAAAACCCTCACATAGCCTTCATCTTTACTCGGAATTTGCTACTCAAAACCCTTACCTGATCATGAGGCCCTGTGATGGAGTGCAGCTTCCCTTTTCCACTCTGATCTCATCTTCTCTCACCCTTCGCCTTGCTGACTCTACACCAGGCACATCGTGCCCCTGACCTCCTGGAGCACAGAAGACACCCTGGTGCTCCAGGAGTGTGTACTTGCTATTCCTTCTGCTTGGAACCTCTTTCCCAGATGCTTGCATGTCTTACTTCTTGTTACTACTTCAGCTCTTTGCTCAAGTGTCACTTTAGCAAGTCTTTCCTCATCTGCCGTATTTACAACCGGTCCCTCTGCATCCCAACACTGCCTGTTCCCTTTCGCTACTCTATTTTTCTCCATAGCACTCCACACTACCTGGTATCGTGTGTACACTTATTTGTTCCCTGTCTGTATCTCCCGACTAGAAGATAAACTTTATGAGACCGTGCATCTTCATTTGTTTTGTTTACTGCTGAACCCCAAGTCTAGAACAGTGCATCACAGAGAGTAGGCACTTGGTGTGCATTTATTGAGTGACTAGATGAATAAAGAAGACTCCATTTTAAAAGTAAAGAAACAGATTAATTAATAATTCTGATAAGTGGTGCTGTGAAGGAAACAGGTCCTATATCAGAGGGTAAGTCTGGGAGAATAAGAGTATTCAGTGTCAGCCCCTGAAGGGAGCCAGCATAAAAAATTTGTAAGTATTCACGATGCTCTCATTAAGTTTTTCCTGTTTTTCTTTTTTGTATGCTATATGGCAGGGGTCACATTTCATTCTTTTTCCATATGAGCATCCCATTATTGCAGCACCATTTGTTGAATTTTTTGTTTGTTTTTGTTGGTTCTGTTTTGTTTGTTTGTTTGTTTGGTTGTTTGGGAAGTGCATGGGCCAAAAAAGGAACCTGGGTCTCCCACATGGCAGGTGAGAATTCTACCACAGAACTACCCTCTCACTCCCACTCATTAAGTTTTGAACAGGAATCTCTGTGGTAGTTAGAAGGCTTTTTGTTTTTTGTGTTTTGCTTTGAGCTGGGAGGAGATTGTTTGCTATCCTTTGTCAGCAATTTGGTGGGTTATTTTTTTTTAACATCTTGATCTTTAAAACAATGTATAAGGTATTCCCTTATGTGGCATTTTGGTAGCTTGAGATTGAACTGTATAACATACCATAAATGATTTAGTGCAGGAAGATAAGCAAAACATTGGTTTCAGTAAAGAGAGTGATCCTAAGTTCTTAAGGAACTGACAGGCTGGAAAAGAATGCAGCTGATCTTTCTACATTCGCATAATATCCACTTTGTGGAGGGTGGGTGTTTAGAGACAAACTAGAGAATTTCTCCATTTTCAGGATACAGTCCAGCCTTATTATTTAATATTCTTAACTGAGTTCTCAGGTCATCAGCTCTGCCTACTTGCCAGTCCTTCTCGAGTCTATCCTGGGTTGAAGCCCTGCCTTCCTCTCTGCTCCTCTTTCCTTCCTGTCTTCACTGCGCCTAAAGCCTGGAGAAGTGGAACCCTGTGTGCCCGGCCCTGGGACTGGGATACTCAGGGGCAGGGCTGACCTTGAGTGCAACGTGAAGGCCAAGACGCCTCACAAGGTCTGGGGGCCAACTAAGTTGCAGTACCACTAAGTGATAAGAAAGATGGAAAAAATAGGATTTTATAGGGAAGAAATAAAGGAAATTGGATTGCTAAGCTTTAAAAGGGGAATGATACAGATTCAGGGCTGATCATTCATGTGTTTGAAAACCCGTATTACAAAGAGGAAGCCACCCAGTAGAGCTCCCGGACGCATGCAGAGAGTTATGCTGAAATGATCTCATGAGAGAGCTGTTGGCTCGTCTCCAGAAAGAACTTCCCAGTTAGGAAAGTGATTTATACTAGAACCTTCTATCAAGGGAGAATACGGACTTAGCATTTCAAAAATCTTTTAATATAGCATTTAGAACCAGCTGCTTTGGGTAGGTTCTGTGTAACTATTTGCTGTGAACTGGAGAGTATATCAAACATTATTTTCTACCAATAGCTCACTTACAGGGAACAATCTGATCAGTATGGTGCTCTGCTATACTAAGGTATTGGCTTTTTAAGTTTTAAAAGGTGAAGAGTCAAGCCATGTTGGGTTTGGAATTAGAGCCAGCTGTGCCTCCTGTACCCTCATCTGCCTCCCACCACTGCAGAGTTACTGGGCTATCTGAGACAGCAGTAGCCCAACTGGCAGAAGCTCTTCTAGCCGTTGTCCTTGATAGCGTCCAGTAAAGAGTACCCGCATGTGGGAAACGATGTGATGAGTCAGATGCTCTTTCAGCAGGTGTAGCTGGAGAAGCAGAGGCTGACAGGCACTTCGTTCACAAGGCTGGATGTTCAGCAGCAGTGGAATAGGTCTCTGCTAACAGTGATTTATAAGGCAAAATATAAACAGGACTGGTAATTCCAGAAAACTTGTGTCTCTTCCTATTAAAGGAGCTATTTATTTTACCTAAGCAGTGAAAATCAAGAGCATTACTATTTTTCTTGCCAAGTTTGCACACTGCCCTTCTGTATATATCAGTACACCCACATATAACTGAAAATATGCATTTTCAATTTGGACCTACTCAAAAATGTTTTATTTATTTGTGTGCTACAATGAAAATAGATTTGTATGGATGGAACTGAATTTTTATTATATTTCCCAATGAAACTGCCAGTTATTAAAAACAGAAATTTTGAATGTAGAATGTATTTAATGATCCTTTTTAACTCAGAAAGGAATTAATTTTTTACACTATATGTTAGAGTAAAAGAAAGTCCTATAGTTGGAGACCCCGAGAGTCATGTGAAACTTGTATTTTTAACAACTAATGACCGATTATTTTAGAGTGTAGTCTGTGGGTATGGTTTAATGGTTTGAGAGTGACAGAAAATGCGCGTTGCATTCATTTTACGTTAATAAAATAAATGTTACTGGAATGGTTAGACATTAAGAAAGCGTTAAACTTCTAAGGTTCAAATTAAAGATTTTCCCAGATATTTAATAATGCTTTGTTCCTCGTTCACAATCTATCTCTTAATATATTTAATATACCTTTACTATATTTAAACTCATTTTGGTGTATTTCAAAAATACTAATTACACTCAGCAGAAAGACTATTGGTAGAGTTTTTCTGACTTATTAGCTGCTTATTTCACAGATGGATATACAGGTAGATCAATGTTTCTATTTAAGATTGAATCTATGTTTTAGAATCACCTGCTCAGTAAATTGTTGATTACTGTAATATTTTATCATGTGCATGAATTGTTAGCATAACTACTGAAAAAATGCTTATTAAAAATTGATATTTTTAAACATTCTTATTTGTGTTCAATTTAATTTAACTACAAGGTTAAT
This sequence comes from Tamandua tetradactyla, assembly GCF_023851605.1. Lineage (NCBI taxonomy): Eukaryota > Metazoa > Chordata > Mammalia > Pilosa > Myrmecophagidae > Tamandua > Tamandua tetradactyla. The sequence goes on from NC_135330.1 coordinate 81,106,860, forward strand.
TTATACATTTTCTAAATTGAGCGACTACTAGAATTGTATTTAATAACTACTAAGAAGTTGAATTTTGTGTTGATAATTGTAAATAGTTTTAACTTTAGACTGAACTAAACTAAACCAAAAGATAAATTTTGACCTTAAATATCATGACTGGGAAATTGGAAGATAATTAAAAAAAAAAAATTCTAAATTTTCAGCTAGCATCTCATGTGTGAAAATATTCAGTAGACGCTCAATAAATTATAGTTATTTGTGGTTATTATGCAAAACATTAGAAATAGTATTAGACTGATTAGTAATAGAAGAATATTGTGTTAGAAGTTTGCTCAACAAGTTAATTCAAAATAATTTTAGAGATAGATTTTCTTGATGTATTTCTCACTTTTTATCATTAAATCTCAACCTTCACTTTGTTTTGAGGGATGCGAGTGAAGGTGAAGCCAGAGGCAGAACCGACCCCTCCAGGTGAGGAGCCACTATTAATACTCCGCTGCCAGCTCCCTGTGTGGGAAAATGTGCTTTGGGAATACAGTGCTCCGTAAACCGGAGTAGAACTATTAGCTAGTAATATGTATATTTAAATTTTTTATATTGGGGTGGGGATTCCTAATGTTGCCTAGTATGTAATTCAGTACAAATTAATTAACCTTTAGTCTGTGTTTTCTAACATTATCTTGAACTGTCTACTTTATAAAGAAATAGCCCTTCTGTTCTATAAAATGTCTAGCAGATGTAAAATTAATATTTTCAATTGTACCAATCCTTTTCTCATTAAAATTCTATAGTTAAAATTAGTCTAAGTTAGGCAGCACAGTATTTCTTAACACTGGGGTAAGCCAATATGTCGGAAGAATTGATATTGATAATATATTTTATAAGTATTCAGTGTTGGACCACATCTGAACATCTCAGCCTGTAGAAACTTGCATTTGCTGTGTGTTCATCCTGGTGCTGAGTCTCAGGCCTACCGGAGCATGACCTGAATCACCTGTGTACCTGATACGACACAGATTGCTGGGTCGTGCCCCAGCTTCTGACCCAGAGGGTCTGGGTGGGCCCTGAGAATTTGCATTTCCAACATATTCCCAAACGATGCTGTGCTGCTGACCTGGGGACCACGTGATCTGTGTGTTTAGTGCTTATGCTCATATTCTATAAATGACACATTTAAAAAGTAAAGATACTAAATTTTCTTGGGTATGCACTAACATTTTTTTTTCACCAGTTAAACACTGGCCTCAGATTTTATTTCTAATTTTTAAATTATTTGATATATAAAACAGTAATGAGCTTTGGAAGAACTTTATTAAGCATTCCCACATCCTTTTAAGGAAACTGCTATATTTGTGTTTAATCATTGTACTTAAAATGTTTCTTTATTGAGTTAAGTTTCTGAGTCACCACAGAAGGGAGCCAAAGGGAGCCAGGAAGATATTTTAACCTTCTGCTATTTTCTTTTTTTTTTACATGGGCAGGCACCGGGAATCGAACCCGGGTCCTTGGGCATGACAGGCAAGCACTCTTACCTGCTGAGCCACCGTGGCCCGCCCTCTGCCTATTTTCTTCTGAGAAATTTAATAGTGTTGAAGTCTCACAAGTGGCACCTAATATTGCATTTTTACTCTCTTAATATGACTAAATGATTTCATTTTCATTATAAGAATTTAATAAGTGATCTTACATAAATGTTTACAAATCACTTTTCACATTCCCTTTTGTTTTATAGTTGCTGGGTTTTATTTTCTTTTTTTGCTGTTGAACAAAGAATTATTGAATACCTATGAACTATAAGGTACTGTGCTAGTCATTTAATCCTCACGATAACCACATGAAAAGTATCAGTTTTACAGATGAAAAAACAGCAAAGAGCTTGGGTGGAATCATCCAGTTAAAAACAGTCACAAATGTGAATACCTCTCATGTCCGAGAAATGGCATGGCATGATGGTTTAAAAAGCACAGAATCTGGAGCCAGACTGAGGGTTTGAGCTCTGTTCTACCACTTACTTACCTATGTGACATTGGGCAAGTTACTCAAACCCTTTGTTTCTCCGTTTTCTCATCCATCTGCCTCATAACATTGTTTGGGGGATAAATAAATAAATAGTACGTATTAGACACTTAGAGTAGTGCCTGATACCTAGTAAGAGCTTAGTTAACGTTAGCTGTTAGAATTCATATCAGTATTTCCAAGAGTTTTCTTTATTTAACATTATCAGTGGTGATACATTTGAAATATAGGTAGAAAAATATCTGTATTTGCCTATCTTAAGATCGTGGGGCTTCTGAGTGGAATGAAGGAAAACTAGACTCATAATCAAGTCACCTGATTTCTAGTCTTTGCTTTTCAACCTACTAGCTCTTTGACCTCAGAAAAGTCATTGAAACTTCCTGACCCTCAGTTCTGTTTTTAAAAATGATATAATGTTCCAGCAAGAGGTCTCTAAAGATCCTTCCCAGCTCTGATGTGCTTATTCCATCAAGTGAGTTAAATGTGTGATCTGGATAAAGGCTGCTTGTTTGGTCTCCAAGCACAGAGGCCTGCAATGCGATGATATACGGTCGTTGAACAAAAAGAGACTGAGAGAAAATGTCGAATAAATACTTTCCAAACCCATCTAACAGTCTTTGGAAGTTTATTCTCTCTACTTATTCCTTCCCTTATTTTCTCAATCTTGTACAATTTGCAGAGTTTTGGGAACTCAGATCCCGAGGGATAAGGGGGAAAACGTAAAAACATATGTGTGGGTAGGTGTATAAATGTATATATTAACATGTACTATTGCTATAAAAAATTATATATTTGTATAAAATATAATTTATATAGTAGATTATAAACTCCTTTCAAAGTATATCATTTCCCCTTATGTTTGTATAGTAAATTATAAATTCCATTCAAAGTATATCATTTTCCTGTGAAATATAAAGTGAGATGAGTTCATTTAAAATTACAACCTTTATTTTTGGATAAGTAATCAACAAATTTAACTACAGGGACTTCTAAATTATGAGTAATCTATTACTCTTACCTTTTCTGAGATTATTTGAAATAGTTTTTCTGGTTCTGTGCTATTTATGTGGAGACACGTGATAAACAAAATTCAGTGAGGTTTATTCACTTAACAAATACATGCTGATCATCTTCTATGTGCTCAGCACAGTTCTAGAGGCCTAAGATGAATCAGTGAACAGAGCAGAAAAATCCTTGCCGTCTGAGTTAACATTCTGATGGTAGATGGGATAAGAAATAGCAAATGAATTAAATAGTATAAAGTGCTATAAGGAAAAACTTAGCGCAGGTTAAAGGGGTTGCCGTGCCAGGGTGGGAGTTGGGGGTGCTGCAGGGTGGTTAGGGCAGGCCTGTAGAGCTGAGCAGAGGTTTGAAAGAAAGGAGGGAACCAGCCATGCAGCTCTCTGCAGGCAGCATTCCTGGTGGAGGGAACAGCCTGTGCCAAGGGCCTAAGGAAGAGCACGCCCATTGTGTTTAAGCAGTAGCTCCGAGGCCAGTGTTCCTGGACAGGAGGGAGCAAGGAGAAAAATGGTGGGAGATGGAAGGTTAAGGTCAGGTGTTGGAGTGTAGGTCATGTGGGACCTGTATACTGTTTTCTTAATGTTTAAGGATATCTTTGAGTGAAATGGGAAACCACTGGAGGATGTTGAGATGAGTGACATGACCTGACATTTCTACATAATTTCAATGCAACACTTTCTTAACATTGTTATAGATAATTCCCTTTCCTCTATAGTCATAGCTACTGTTCTTTTTCTGTCTTTCTGCTATCCAGAAAAGGCAGGAAAAGGACATTTCTCTTCATGTTTCAAAAATGTTATTTACAAGAAAGATATTAGTAGTCCCTGTTTTGTATATATGTACAGAAAATGAATATCTCCATTTTTACAGATTTAAACAAGAATATGGTAGAAACTTAAAGAATTAAGTCCTTCACTTTGGGCTGCATACTTATCACAAATATATTAAGGAAATATGTTATTTTAGAATGAAAATATTAATATAATTCAAGACAGAGGTGTCCTGAAGTGTGTTTTTGTAACAAGATAACATAAATCTGAAGTTAGTGTACAAATTGGGTAGTTTGATTAGGCACTGAATTATGACTACTTAGAGTTTATGTGTGTTTTTATCTTTTTGCTGGATGAAATTTTTCTTTCATTATTACCCTTTTGCTCTCTTCTTCCAGAACTACATCAGGAGAACCAAAAGAAAGAGACAGGGAAGAGGGTAAAGACTCTAAGCCACGTTCTTTGCGGTTCACGTGGAGTATGAAAACCACGAGTTCTATGGACCCCAGTGACATGATGCGAGAAATTCGGAAAGTGTTAGATGCAAATAACTGTGATTATGAACAAAAAGAGAGGTTTTTGCTTTTCTGTGTCCATGGAGATGCTAGACAGGATAGCCTCGTGCAGTGGGAGATGGAAGTCTGCAAGTTGCCACGGCTGTCGCTTAATGGGGTCCGCTTCAAACGAATATCTGGGACATCCATCGCCTTTAAGAACATTGCATCCAAAATAGCAAATGAGCTTAAGCTGTAAAGAAACCCAAATCTACAGGATCAGGGAAAATGCATCTATGTACGAGGTACAGGCTTTGAATGTACTGGTAACATCTCATGTGAGGGGCCTGTGAAACTCCCCATGTAGAATTTGCCCTTAATGCAATAAGGTTATACATAGTTATGAACTGTAAAATTAAAGTCGGTATGAACTGTAATAAATATCTGTGGCTAAAAAAGTAGATTAACATGTACAGGTAAGTACATTGTGTATTTCTGTTCATTTTCTGTCTATAGAATTGTATAATAAAAAAGATGATTGCTTAAAACTTGTATAGTTGTCTAGATTTCTGCACATAAATGTACATTTCATGCTTTAAGTTGAAAATGTTCTTCACTGTTTCGTTTACATTTTGGTGGGTTTTTAAAATTCTTACCTCTATCACGCAATTTTGAAATGTGTCCAGAATCAAAAGCATACAAAAATAGTCTTTACAATTGTAGCATGGACTTTTAAAAATTATGTAAAAACGATACATGAATTTAAGCCAGAAGCTGAAAAATAGATCAGTTTTATTATAAACAGAATTATTCCTGCTTACCTTTGCTGTTGTTATCCTTGTTATCAGACAAGGTTTAGTTGAAAAGATATAAAATATTTACAGTTGGACACGTAGTTTTTAAAATAAAGAATAGCTTTGCCTTGATCTAACTAAGAAATAATGAGAAAAAACAAATCAAACGTAAATCAAAATTTTTTTGAACATTAAAGTGTTTTTCTGGCCCACTGCTAATTGTTGCAGCAAAATTATGAAAAATAAATACTTTATCTGACTATTAGGGCATAATCTGTCACTTAGATTTGCTGCCTTCAGGATACCGTAATGTAATTGCGGAAATATAATATTGAGACTGTTTCATAGCACAAACTCATTTTTACAGTGTTGATCAATGTATCAGTTAAGAAATAATGCCACCTCAGGAATTAACTGGCATTGGGAACATTTGCCTCATTCTCCTCCCATCCTCTTCCTCCACCTCCTGCTACAATAATATCTGTAAGTACTTATGAGACATTTGAGCAAAAATATATTTATAACAGTATATTGTTGATTTCTGCTTATGTGGTTGTTTGATTTGTTCCCGTGTAACCTATTTGTTTTTCATATTTTGCCAGATTTCTTGTATTTATTTCATATCCTTATGCCTATAATGTGCAGTTTTGTAACTGGGCATTTGCCTACTTTTCTTTCATAGTTAGTGATATATGCGATGTAAAACCACTAGTAAAGGTACGTTTTCATACTTGTTATTTTATACTGAATTAGCCTTGGAGGTTGACTGTGCAATGTTATTTAATGTTGTAATTACTGTAATATCAACATATGAACCCCATCTGCACACTTCAGAGAAATAGAAAGTATATTAAAATTTTATCAGTTTAAAGAAAATAAAGCTGTGATAAATGCTGTAATTCTAGCCTACATTAGGGAGCTCTAAGTGTAGGTGATGTGCCATTCTGTAATGGCTTCCAGACTAAGATGAGTTTTACATTCTGTACTGTACTGTCATGTAGCTTTCTTCTGTAACAGTTCCGTTCTAAATTCAAGTGTTTTTTTGCCTTAGCACAGGGTGGTGTTTGAAAAAAGAAAAAATTGTGTAGCTCCTTTTTAACCTATTGTTCATTCGAAAAATTGATCCAAATCTTTATCCACTTTCACTGGTGCACACTGAAATTTTACTTGAACAGTTCTCATAATAAAGCACTTGTCATTTGCTCTTTAAGAATGTGGATTACCTATTTTCTACTACAAAAGTATTCTGTATGGGGAGTTGATTTTATGAGTTCTAAATTTAGCTGGCAAAAAGGTAAAGCTGTGTAGGTTTTTGAAGATATCATTATGACAGGAAGTTTAACCTCTTTACAGTAATTCCTATCATTGAAATACCTTGAGAAAAAATACACGTGCTTACTCCAAGTTAGAAACTGATGTTTTTCACATTTTCTCACCCTGGCCAACTTTTCTATGAATTAAAAATGAGATCTCAATATTCACTTTAGATTTTCCTATTTTATATGTTAGTAACAACATAAATATTTTGAAGATGTAGAGGAGTTTTATCTGTTTGCTTAAATTAAAATGCCAATTTATGTTTGTTGGCTATGTGATATCAGGATTTCTTTGATTTCTCTTTAAGTTTTATTTGATATGAATCCTTATATTAAAAATAATTATTTTGTAGAGACTCGGACACAATATTTGGTAAATAGAAATGATACTGTGAAATATACTCCAGAACCTTAATCTAAAAGGCCTTTTACAAAGTTGCTGATTTTCTACCACAATGCCATTTCACAATGTGGGCACCAAAAATAACATATTATGAGTGAGGTACCAATTTAATGTAATAAGTGATTACATCAATTGGCATGTTTAATTAATTCAAGATAATCTTTGCCTTCATTTTCTTTTTTTTTTTTAAGTTTACAGGTTTTATTATCAAAGTCTTGTAAAACAAATTCAGAAACTGAACATCAACACGGCACAGACTGTGGCCTACTTTTGTTTTTATTGCACAAAAGTGAAGTTTGAAACTCCTGTAACTAAGAAGTTACCTAACTACTTTGCATATAATGTGGAATCACTGAGTGCATAAGATTAGTATTGCAGTAGCAGTAACACAAATTTATATTGGTTTTATACAAGTTGAGATCAAATAAAAAGTACATTATCAAGTAGATTTGTCTTATTTTAAAAGCATATAACTTAAATTACATTACCCCTTTTCCAACATTGAGCTTATAACAAAAGAGTGGAAAATTGAAAGTCAGGACAATACATAACTTTCTTTCAGAGTTGGACTTAGGATAGACACCTTTCACTGATGTTGTGGAATAAATTATTCAGCAGGAGAAAAAACTCCCATACACTGTATAGAAAAGTATACAACTCTATTTTAAAATATGCTACTTTTCACTCACTGCCAAAAACAGTTTTATTTGAAATCCTCTGTTTGTATGATTAAAGCCTAATTAGCCATCAAAAAAGGTTAGTGCATATATAACCTTTCGCAGTTAAGCAAAAGCCACAAAAATTTAGCCACCAGGCTTAAAGGATTATCTATTTCTAATGTTCATTTCCAGATGTAAATATAAGAATGTTAATTTGTCATGTCAACAAACAAGAGCATAAGTAGATCCATCATGTTGGAGGATTTTAATGACATTTAGGGTACTCCTGCCACAGTTAACACGTGATCAGTGCATTTTCTACATGGCTCAGTTACGGCAATGGATCAAATTCTAAAAACACTGTAAGTGAACTTAATAAAGGAGACCACACAACATAAACAATCTTTCATTTTTGTTATCCAGCAGCACCAGCATAGTAAAACTGCTTGGTTACCTGATCAGATTTCACCATGACAAGAACTGATTACCCATGTACCATTTTCTAGGAGTTTTTGATGTAAGTAATATCAATATCAGAATTTTATACCATTTATAACTCGGAGCTGTATACATCTAGGTTTGAGATGAACAAATATAGCATTAAGAAGTCACACAAAGGGATGAATGGCACTGGTGCATTTTGTATGCAGCTGGATTCCTTGTAGAGGCAATGCTCATTCGCTCGTATCCATGTTCTCTTCATGGAGATCTTCCCCGTTCACTATGGATTCCCTCAGTGAGTTGTTTCCCTTTCCCGCAGAATATTCCTTTGTTTTAGGGAAACTGCTTCTGTTGGTTTCTTCTCTTTTTTTCTTTTTCTGTCATACCCGTGTTCCTCTTCATTATAATCCTGTATAATTTTTACCTCTTTATCACTCTCTGATCCTTTTCCTTATCTTGACCTTACTTCCTCTCTGTTCTATGAACAGAGATGGTGAGACAATCAGTTTTCTTTTAGGAGACCTAGGGTTTTTAGGAGATCTTGTTCCACTCCTGCTTCTTCATCATCTCTCTCTGCTTGCACATCTGGAACGTCTGACTGTGCTATAGCTTTTTTTAAAATTGTGTAATATAACATATATACAAAGCACAGAAAGGAAAAAGCAACACTTTTCAAAGCACTCTTCAACAAGTAGTTACGGGACAGATCCTGGAGTTTGTCATGGGCTACCAGACCATCATCTCGGATTTTTCCTTCTGGCTGCTCCAGAACACTGGAGGCTAGAAGGAATAAACATTTTTTTATCATTGCAATCGATTCTTTTTCCTTTTATGTGAAAAATAACATATATACAAATAAGCAGTAAATTTCAAAGCATAATACGACAATTAGTTGTAGAACAGATTTCAGAGATTGGTATGGGTTACATTTCCACAGGTTTAGGTTTTTTACTTCTAGCTATTCTAAGATACTGGAGCCTAAAAGAAATATCAATATAATGATTCATTAATCATACTTGTTTGTTAAACCCTACCTTGTCTGTATAACTCCACATCCCTTTAATCTTTCTGTATCACTCTTTAGGGGTATTTGGGCTATGCTCATTCTAACATTTTCATGTTGGAAGGCACTGTCAATAATATGGGGTAGGGAGATGAAACAGCTGATGTTCTGCAGAGGCTGGGCCCTCTAGGTGTCGGGTCCTAGAGGCCCATCTGGAGGGTTGTAGGTTTCTGGAGCTTTACCCTACTACATGGAACGTCTGGAGAATCGTCTATTGCCCTAGGTGTTCTTGTGTTATAACTTTTTGGTGCTGTTTTGGAACACTTCTTTTCTTTGTCTTCTTTTTGTCTCTAGTTTGTGATGTGCTTCTTGACCTTCTACCTCTTTTTCTGGAATGAGAACTCCTCTGTCTGGGACTTCTGGACTGTCACCTGCTCCTTGACTTAGAATGTGATCTCCTCCTCCAACTGATTCTTGGTCGCCTATGTCTAGAAGATTAGGGAGTCCTCCTTCTAGACCGCGATCTTGACCTTGAATGCCTTCAATTTTCTTCCTTCTCATCTGGTTCTATAGCAGCAGAAATTAGAGTGTGTGCTTCTCGTACTCTTTTCATGGCTTCCTCTATTTCTTTACCAGAAGCATCTGATTTCAGACTTGGTGAAACAAGACCAGCAGCTGCATGATTCCACTTGGGATCAACAGTACTTATAAGCTGCAGCAACTGGTCTTGGGCGAGAGACTGAAAGTTCAAGTTTGCTCTAGGAAGCCCGAGTGCAGCAAGGGCAGGATCAAGAGTAGGAGCTGGTGAAGCAGCGGGCGGAACAACACCAATCTGGGTAAGTGGATTACGAGCAGATAGGAGTCCACCACCAGGCAGAAGGCCTGCTGGTGCCAACAGAAACAACACCGTAGTTCATCAGGAATAACTCCTGCACGTGGTACTACTCTCAAAGCTCTGTCAGTGGGTCCAGTGTCAGGTGCTGTGCCACAGCTGCCGAGTCCGGATTGTGGCACTCAACAGAGCAGACAGAGGAGGAGACTGACACAGGTGAGTCATCCAGCGGGAAGAGCTGCAATTCGTAGATTTTGGAAAGGGGCCTGGGTCCATCGTTGTGTTCTCACTCCTCAGTGTTGTAGGATTATTTTGCAGTCTCAACTGAGGAAAGACCATCTGAAAGAATACTTCAAAATTTGAGCAAAGTTGGCTCAGCAGGTAAGAATGCTTGCCTGCCATGCCTGAGGACCCAGGTTCGATTCCCGGTGCCTGCCCATGTAAAAAAAAAAAAATGTGAGCAAAGTAATGACAGAACACAAGGCTAGCACCAGCAATGGAAAGGGCTCCTCTCTCTGCCACGTTTTTCAAGTATCTACTGAGGTGCCCATGTCTTAAGACACATAAAGGGATTGTAAGCAATGGTCCCTACCCCTCCAAGAATCTGCTCCACCTGCAGAGACATAATATAAACACAAACAAAAACATGCACCCAAATAGGAAACGGTGAAAGTGCTTGAACAAGAAGTACAAGTAAAAATTCCTGTACATGTTAAGGAATTCACAGAAGGATAAGTTCTTTGTAGACAGGAGAAACGAAGATTTGAAGAGTGGATAAAATTTAAGAAACAGAATGAAAAGGACCCTCCAGATGGGAGGAATATATAGTAAAAGACTCAGAGATAATATTAACTATGTGACACATGTTTAAAATGAACTGTTTATTCTAGAGAGTGGCACAGTGCAGATAAGTGGATTAATAGATTATGGAAAGCACTGATGTGTCGTCTCAGCTTGAACTTGATCTGTGGTTAGAGGGGAGCAATTGGGAGGCTTTTTGAGCCAAAGAAGCCTTCACAATTGGTTATTAAAGAAGAGTCAATCATTAGCTCACCATATTTGTCGCATGCCAACGTGCATCACGGTTTAGGTGCTGGGAAAAGAACAATGGAAAAAAAAGGTTTAATAGAAATATATGAGCTGGACTGAAGACTAAAACCAGGAAAATCTTTTTAGAGGCTGTTAGCAATAAGATAGAGAACTTATGTAGGAGTGGTTAACATAGGATGGAAAGGGTGAAATGGTGTATTTGAGTGTCATTAGGAAAGCTGTATCAACCTCATTTCATGTGCAGAATATGTGTACTATGAAAAAGACTGGAATGGGAGTTGAGGAGATGCCTGGTTTATGATTGAGGTTTCCAGGTTAAATATCAGGACTTCTCCCTCTATCTAAAAGGGAATAGTAGGGACCAGATTTGCCCTCCCAGCTGAGACAATGAAAAAACAAATATATGAAAGCATCATTTTCAAGATAACGGGTATCAGTCAACAAAGGACAGTAATTCCCGGGAGGTAACAAATGAAATGAGCCCTGAGAATCTACAGGCTATTGCACAGGGAGGGGAACAAAATGGGGCCTGATACTCTTCCTAATTGAGGAGATACGAGATCAGAGAGCCAAAATGGCTAGAGTTTGCAGAGCAGCCAATTGCAGATGAGAGAGCAGCACCAAAAGAGACCTGAAGGAAGATGTGTAGAGACTGGCACATGTATGTGAAGAAACTTCCTGAGGCTGGTGAAAGAACCACCTGAAAGCTTCAGAGGGAACAGCCATTGGATCTCGTATAGGAGTAGTGCCTGTCCTGCCAGCCAGAGTAGAAAACCTCATAATTCATGGGACACTGGGTAGTGTATTCAAAATTTTTGCCTCAGTTCTGGGAACTAATCAGCTCTAGACTAAATACTGCCTTGTTCCTGCTTAACAAAGCTTAAAATGCAAGACCTTTTAAATAGGTAACTATTTCCAAGTAACATAACAATGTCCTAGAACAAAGCTTGAGAATATTTGTAAGAATATGTGAGAATATTTTTACCAACAAGGTAAAAATTCACAATATTTAGTATCCAATCAAAAATTATCCTTAATAAAAATATGCAGGAAAATACAATGCATGATGAGAAAAAGAATCAATTAACCCAGAATGGCAGATAATAGAACTAGTAGGCAAGGACATGAAAAGTTAAAAATATTTTCCATATGGCCATGAAAGTAAAGGAAAGGTAAAGAATGTTGAGCAGAGACATGAATGGTATAAAAATATATATAATTTGAACTAGAAATAGATGTTACAATGTTCGAGGCTAAAAACATACTGAATTTAATTAGCAGCTGATAAGACATTGCAGAAGAAAACTGAACTTGAAAACAGCAGTAGAACTATCCAAAATGAATCACAGAGAGAGAGAAAAAAAACAGCTGATAACCAGCTTTAGGCAGCCACAGATATGTAGCTAGGATTCCTGAGGAAACGGGAGGGAGGAGAAAAAAGGGAAAAAAAAGAGATACAATGGCCTAAAATGTCCAAATTTGATGGAAACTATACGCCCATAGATCCAAAGAGTTTAATGAACCCGAGGTTAAGAAATATGAAGAAAACTGTACCAAGGCTTATCATAAGTTGCTTAAAACCTGTGATAAAAAGAAAATGAAAATCTTAAAAGCAGAAAGAGGGCGGACCATGGTGGCTCAGCAGGTAAGAATGCTTGCCTGCCAAGCCCAAGGACCCGGGTTCGATTCCCGGTGCCTGCCCATGTTAAAAAAAAAAAAAAGCAGACAGAGAAAAAAGACATATGACATGCAGAGAAGCAAAGGTAAAAATTAGCAGACTTCTTAGCAGAGACAGTGGAAGCCAGAAGACATAAGAGCAGCATCTTAAAGGAATTGAAAGAAAAAAAACAAAACAAAACACTGCAATTTAGAAATCTACACCCAGGTAAAATATCTTTCAAACTGAAGGTGACAGCAGAGGTTTCCGGGTAAGAGGGTGGAAAAGTAAGCCTCAAGACTCAGTTCGTCCACAAGGGCAGCTAATAAATGGCCAGGAACTGTCTGAAACAACTGCTGAAGGAGCTCAGAGACTAGAAGAACACTGGACACTGCCTAGGGGAAACAGAAGGAAGAGACGGCTAGCCTGTGGTGAAGAGCTGTGAGTGAAGGTCTCCGTGCCGCAGAGGGTCCTTGTCCCCACTCTGTATGCAGGCTGCCCCAGGGTCCGGTCCTACTGGAAATAAAGTCTCTTCCTCAAGAATAGGGGAAGTATGGCTGCGCACCCATGGCAGCTTTTGATGAGCAAATGGCTTTGAAGGCAGTTACAGTTTCAACTAGCCCAGGACAGAAAACAGCCACAGCCCCTGTTTCAATCCCATCCCTGACAAGAGTGGAAGTGGAGGTGAATGGGAGACAGTGCATTCTTGGGGCAGCCGGCAAGTAGTTCGCTGAAGGATGGCTCTTCCCAAAGAACGGGGTGGCATGGCCAAGTACCAATCAGCTTTTGATTAGCGAATACGGAATGTTGGGTCCCAACTCTGAGGGCAGCTAGTTTCACCTAGCCCAGGACAGAAAGCAGCAGGCAGCCTGTTTCACCCCTTCCCCCATAGGGATGGTAGCAGGGAGTGTTTACAGTCACAGTGCCTTCTTAGGGCTGTGGGAAGAGTGTGCTGAAGGGTGGCTTTTCCCCAAGAAAAGGTGGGAGGTGGGGGGGATAGACACAACCCAGCAGTGTTCATGCCTTTGATTGGTGAATTCAGATTGCTGAGTCCCAGCTCTGTGCTAGGGTTTCAACACTGTCCCCAGTGAATGGAGCTGCTTGAGAAGTAAAGGGACATTACTACCTTATGACTGCAGTGAATAGTTGGCTGCAGAGAGCCATGTGTGGTGCAGACCAGGAAAGCACAGATTCAGGGAGCCATCAAAGAAAAGTTTGTGTCCTTCTGGGTGTCCTCCACAGGGCACTGGAACTCATCCACACCTCCTTCGTGGATCCTGGTCCTGTTTTGACTGGGAAGTACTGACTTAGAAAGTCCTATTGAAGGCAACCTTCCTCCCAGAATTTGCACTCCAGAAAAAAAAGCGGCTAGAGACAACAAAAGCCATGTTAAAAAAGATAGAGGCCAATAAAAAAGAAATAGAACAAATCAACATCCATAGAGAAGAAAGAGGGGTACGGGGTGAAACAACTGCACGAATAGTGCAATCTCACGAATTGTGCCATATATCCAGAACAAAAATCAGTTGAAGAAGATCTGAATACATCTGATCAGTTAAACACAAGCTATTCTAAAGGTCTATAATTGAGCCACGTGTCAAGGAAGTGCTTTAGCTCAAAGGCAATCCGCAAGAACAAAAACAACAACAAAAACCCTGGGCAAGAAAGAGAAACAGACCTCCAGAGCACGCATTAAGACAATCAGAAGTCTAGACACCAGCAAAAAATCACAAGCCATACCACAAAGACTCTGGAAGATATGGCAAGTCAGAGGAGCAAATTAAGACTTCAGAGGGGACACAGAATTTGGAAAAACAAAGATGTTCAAACAAATCTAAATAAATCAAGAGGATGAAGGAAAATATGGCTAAAGAGATAAAGGATACTGGGCTGGTTTGAAGTTGTTATATACCCCAAAAAAGGCCATGTTCTTTTTGAGTGTTTTTGTTTGTTTTTTGTTAATCATTGTGCCTCTAAATTTTTTGAGTGTTTTTTTTGTTGTTGTTGACCTGTGGTGGATGGGACCTTTTGGTTAGATCATTTCAATTGAAATGTGACCCAACCATTCAAGATGGGTCTTAATCCTTTTACTGGAATCCTTCATGAAAGGGTAAAGGACAGAAAAAGCCAAGAGGCATATAGAGAAAAAGCCCCTGGAGGAGCTACAGATGCCAGTGGCTTATATTCATAGAGGTATCCTCCTGTTGATGCCTTAATTTGGACATTTCCATGGCCTTAGAACTGTACATTTGTATGCTAATAAATTCCCATTGTAAAAGCCAACCCATTTGGTATATTTGCAATATATATATATGGTATATTGCGTTCTGGCAGCTTTAGCAAACTGAAGCAGATACTAAAAAGACTCTGACAGGCATACAGAACAACTTTAAAGTATAAAAAGAAATGTAACAAATTAGGCACAACAGAAGGGATTTAAAATACATTAAGGCATATAACAGATATAAACAGGCAGAAGGAAGAATCTGTGGACCAGAAGACAGGATAATTAAAATCTTAAAGACAGAAAAAGAGAAAGAGAAAAGAATAGATAAAATTGAGCAGAGTCTTAGGGGTTTGAATGACAGCACAAAGCACACAAACGTGCATTGTGAGTGTCCCAGAAGACATAAATATCCATGCCCAGGAAGCACAATGTACTCCAAACAGAATAAATCCTAGTAAGTCTATTCCGAGACATATACTAATAAGAATGTCAAATGCTAAAGATAAAGAATCCTGAAAGCAGCAAGAGAAAAGTGATTCATCATTTACAAGGAAACTGCCATAAGATTAAGTGCCATTTTCTCACAAGAAATTATGGAGGTGAGAAGGCAGTTGGTATGATAAAGTACTGAAAGAGAAAAATTGACAGCTAAGAATTATTTCTACAGCAAAGCTGTCCTTTAAAAATGAAGGGGAGGACAGTGCAATGGTGGCTCAGTGGCAGAATTCTCCCCATTCCCGTACCCTGATCAGGGTACAATTCCCAGTGCCTGCCTATGCCAAAAAAGGGGGGGGGGGATTTAAAATATTCACAAATAAGCAAAAACAGAAAGGTAATCAACAAGAGACCTGCTTTACAAGAATTACTAAAGGGAGTTCAGCAGGTTCAAGGAAAAAGATGAGAGAAGCTTGGAGTAGAGTGTAGAAATGATGATTATCAGAAAGGGAAACTATAAAGGCAAAAAAAGACAAAAATAAGATATATAAAAACAAAGGATAAAATGGTTGAAGTACTGCCTTTACAGTAATAACACTGAGTGTTAATGGATTTAATGCCCATTCAAAAGTAGCAGATTGGCTATATAATAGATTTTAAAAAGTATGATCCAACTATATGCTGTTTACAAGAGATTCATTTAGAAACACAGAAATAGGCTGAAAAAGAAATGTTGAGAAAGATATTCCACACAAACAGTAATCAAAAAAGAGCTTGGGTAGCTCTATTAATGGTGGGACAAATAGATTTTAAATGCAAAACTGATGTAAGAAATAAAAGACACTATATGCTAATAAAAGGGTCAATACACCAAGAAGAAATCCCAATCATAAAAATTAATGTACCTAACCAGGGTGCTCCAAAATACATCAGACAAACACTGGCAAAACTAAATGGAGAAATAGGCATCTCTACGATAATAGTTTGAGACTTCAATACACCTCTCTCCTTAGTACATAGAGCATCTAGACAGAAGATCAATACGGAAGCAGAGAACTTGAAATAACATGATAAAGGAACTAAACCTAACAGACCTATACAGAACATTGCATCTCACTTCTTCTCAAGGGCTCATAGATCATTCTCCAGGATAGACCACATGTTTTGTCACAAAAACAAGTCTCAATAAATTTAAAAAAATTGAAATTATTCAGAGCACTCTCTCTGATCATAATATAATGATATTAGAAATCAATAACAGGCAGAGAACTGGAAAATTTCACAAATACATGGAAGTTAAACAACACACTCATAAACAACCATTGGGTCAAAGAAGAAATTGCAAGATAAATCAGTAAACACCTCAAGAAAACTGAAAATAAGAACACAAATATCTAAATGTATGGGATGCAGAGAAGGCAGAACTAATAGGGAAATTTATAGCCCTAAATGCCTACATTAAAAAAGAAAAGAAAAGAAAGAGCTAAAACCAAAGACCTAACTGCCTATCTGGAGGAGCTACAAAAAGAACAGGAAGCTAATCACAAAGCAAGCAGAAGGAAAGAGATAATAAATATTAGAGTAAAAATATGAAATTGAGAATAAATCAATAGAATCAACAGTAAGGAAGGTTTTCTTTGAGATCAATGAAATTGACAAACCCTTAGACTGACATAGACAAAAAGCAGATGCAAATAAAAAAAAAATTTTAAATGGGAGGTGGGACATTACTAGTGACCCCAAAGAAATAAAAAGATTCATAAGAGGATACTATGAACCATTGTATGCCAACAAATTGGACAACTTAGATGAAATGGACAAACTCCTGGAAACAATCTATACTGGCTCTAGAAAAAACAGAAGACCTCACCAGGAAAATTACAAGGAAAGAGACAGAATCAGTCGCCACAAACCTCCCAATAAAGAAAAGCCTAAGAGCAGAGGTTTCACGGGTGAATTCTACCAATCATTCCAAAAAGAATGAATACCAATCCTGCTCAAACTCTTCCAAAAGACTAAACAGTGGGGGAACACTACCTAGCTCATTCTATGAAGCCAACATCACCCTAACACCAAAGCCAAATAAAGATACAACAAGGAAGAAAGCTACAGACCAATTTCATTAATGAATATAGATGGAAAGATCCTCAACAAATTATTTTCAAATCAAATCCAACAGCACGTTAAAAGAGTTATGGACAACAGTCAAATGGGTTTTATCCCAGGTATGCGAGGGTGATTAAACACAAGAGAATCAAATAATGTAATATACCATATTAACGAATCAGAGGCTAAGAAACCATATGATCATCTCAATTGATTCAAAGCCATTTGACAAAATCCAGTATCCTTTTTTTTTTCTTTTCTTTTTTTTTTTTAAACACAGATAGGGAGTATTT
The DNA here is from genome assembly GCF_023851605.1 of Tamandua tetradactyla. Classification (NCBI taxonomy): domain Eukaryota; kingdom Metazoa; phylum Chordata; class Mammalia; order Pilosa; family Myrmecophagidae; genus Tamandua; species Tamandua tetradactyla. The sequence goes on from NC_135330.1 coordinate 81,124,367, forward strand.
ATTTATCACCTCACCTTGTTCCAAAAGAGATTTAAGGCAGCTTCAAGTAAATTAAAACAAGTGAGGGAAAATGAGACAAAGGGAAAATAAGAGCACAAATTTTAGATGGTTCCCACATAGAGGTTCATATACGAAATGTATGAAATGAGGTATTGTGAGCTTGCTAAAGATGGGCCATAAATTTAGCTCTGGCCTCCTTAGCATCCAACTCAAAAAGGTAAGCAAGAAAGTGTATAGTGTTGGTGGGGACCTTTTCATCACCAAAACCCTCAGGGCTCAGTTGTGCCAACATCTGCTTTTCCACAGTGACCTGTCCTTGGGCATGTGGACCTTGCATGGTCCAGTTGGTGAGACGGTTGAGTCACCTGTCACTATAGTGATAGATGGAGAAGCACCAGCATCCTTTTTTGATAAAAACACTTCAAAAAAAGGAATAGAAGCACACTTCCTTAACATGATAAAGCACATATATGCAAAACCCATAGCTAACATTGTACTCAATCGTGAAGGACTGAAACTCCCTTCCCCCCCCCCCCCCAAGAGCTAGCATAAGACAAGGATGCCCTCTATTAACCCTGCTATTTGACACTGTACTCGGAAGTCTAGCTAGGGCAGTTAGGCAAGAAAAAGAGATAAAATTCATCCAAGTTGGAATGGAATTAGTGAAACTCTCACTATTTGCAGATGACATGATCCTATATAGAAACAGTCCTGAAAAATCTACAACCAAACTGCTAGAGCTAATAAGTAAGCTCATCAAAGTGGTGGGACACAAAATTCAACATGCAAAAATCAACAATGTTTCCATACATTAGTAATGAGCACTCTAAGGAGGAAATCTTTTAAAATTCCTCTTATAAGAGCAACCAAAAGAATAAAAATGTCTAAGAATAAATTTAACTGAGAAAGTAAAGGACTTGAACCCATACAAAAAACTATAAAACATTGCTAAAAGAGATCAAAGAAGACCTAAATAAATGGAAGGATATTCATAGGCTGGAAAACTATCATTAAGATGTCAATTCTACCCAAACTGTTTACAGATTCAACACAATCCCAATCAAAATTCCAACAGCTTACTTTGCAGAAATGGAAAAGCCAATTATCGAATTTATTTGAAAGGGTGAGGTACCCCAAATAGCCAAAAACATCTTGAAAAAGAAGAATGAATTTGGATGACTCACACTTCCTGACTGTAAAGCATATTACAAAGCTACATTGGTCCCAACAGCCTGGCACTGGCATAACTAGATATATTGAGCAATGGAATCAAAATGAGAGTTCAGAAATAGAGCCTCACATCTATGGTCAATTGGTCTTTTTACAAGGCTGCCAAGTCCACTTAGCAGTGGGACAGAGCAGTCTTTGCAACAAATGGTGCTGGGAGAACTGGATATCCATATCCAAAAGAATGAAGAGATGCTTATCTAAAACCTTATGCAAAAATTATGTCAAAATGGATCAAAGACCTAAATATAAGAGCCAGGACTATACAACCCCTAGAAGAAAATGTAGTAAAACTTCTTTAAGATCTTGTGGTAAAAGCAGTGGTATCTTAGTCTTTACCCAAAGCACAAGAATGAAAAAAAGATAAACGGGACCTCCTCAAAATAAATACTTCTGTGTTTCAAAGGACTTTTTCAAGAAAGTGAAAAGTCAGCCTATTCAACAGGAGAAAATATTTGGAAACTACATGTCTGATAAGGATTTAATATCCAGAAAATATAAAGAAATCCTAAAATTCAACAACAAAAATAAACAATCCAATTTAAAAATGAGCAAAAGATTTCAATAGACATTTTTCCAAAAAGGAAATTATAAATGGCTAAAAAGCACATGCCGAGATGCTCAAGATCAGTAGCTCTTAGGGAAATGCAGATCAAACCCACAATGAAATATCATTTCACACCTACTAGAATGGCCACTATTAAACAAACAGAAAACTGCAAGTGTTGGAGAGGATGTGGAGAAACAGGAACACTCATTCACTGCTGGTGGGACTGTAAAATGGTGCAGCTCCTCTGGAAGACAGTTTGGTGGTTCCTCAGGAAGGTAACTATAGAATTGCCATGTACTTCTACTAAGTGCATACCCAGAAGAACTGGAGGCAGGAACATGAACATTTGTACATAGTGGCATTATTCACAATTGCCAAAAGATGAAAGTAACCCAAGTGTTCCTTAACTGATGTTTGTGGTATATACGTACCATGGAATATTATTCAGCTGTAAGAAGGAATGAAGGCCTAATGTATGGGCAACATGAATGAACCTTTAGGGCATTATATTAAGTGAAATAAGCTAAGACACAAAAGGGGCAAATAAATGATCTCACTGATATGATCTAATTATAATAAGCAAGCTCACAGAGTGAAAATCTAGAATAGAGGTTACTAAGAGATAGAATGAGGGTAGAGAATAGGGAACTGGTGCTTAATTTGTGCAGGATTTTTTTTTTTCAAAGAGAGTTTATTACTATGCATGTAATAGGAGAGCAGACAGCCTAACAGCCCAAAATCTGTCCCCCTGAACTGCAGCAATTCAGGTGGGCAGGGTTTAGAATAATAAGCACTAGCCCCAGATGATATAATTATGACTGATCTAATTATCGGGCATGCACAGATTGTTCACCTGTTTAGTCACCAAACGTACAGAAGACAGTGGCGGAATGAGGTATAGGTGGCTTGTAGGTTAAAGTCTAAGCTAGTGCGCATGTCAGGTGGGCCCACTTAGGTTAAATCCAGTATTGGACATGAAGATAATTTGGGACTTGGGGTGGGTTAGTTCTGGGCAGGCCCAAGACCCTTCATTAACAGCCATTAGTGGCTGTCTTTAGTGATTACAAGACGCTGAAGTTGAGAAACTGGATAACTAGGTACAGATGAAGGTTAGTCACACGTTTTTACAATCGCAGGGGCAGAAGATAAGGACTATGCAACCACTATCAGAGATCAAGGCAGCTGGATTACAATTCAGAGATTTCAGGTATTTCCCTGAACACACTGATATGCCAGAAAGCAAAAAGGAATATCTACATAGCCATTCAGTAAACAAAATCATTCCTTAAGTCCTGATTTCTCAGTTACAATCCCTCCATCTCATTAGATAATTACCTCTCAATTTTGAGGGATATCTGAGTAATGCCTCTTCTAACTGCTTCAAGGCTGAAAAGTGGCATTGTTACTAAGGGCAAAATATGAACCGATGAAATCAGTTGTTATTCTTGGAAAGTCCAGTATCTCTGGATTTCAGTGCTTCTCTGGAATGGGAACAATCTGGAGGTTTCAAGTCTCTGAAGAACAATCTTAGTAAGTAAAATGTAATAGAGCACAGCATATCTTTCAGGGTTTCTAGGAACTCTGTTGTTTGGAATTTGCCATATAGGCAGTTGGCAATATCTGGCTGAAACTCGCATAAGAGTAACCTACAGAATGACCTCTCAAATCAATTTGAAATCTCTTAGCCCTTGAAACTATTTATTTTGCCCCTTTTGGTCAGTTCCTCCATGATGTTAGGGCCAGGCTCATCCTTGGAACTTACAGCTCACAATGCCGGGTCAGTTAGGTCCTGCAGTGCCAGGGCCAGTTATGTTTTCTGTTGCCAGTGCCAGGCTCACACCCCTGGAAATTATGTCCCACACTGGGGGGAAGCTCATGGTTCGAATTGAGAGACCACATTTGAGCAACAGCAGAAATTTTCTGGAGATGGTTCTTAGGCACTAATCCTAAATAGGTTCAATTTATTATTACAGAAATAAGTTTCATAAGGGCAAGCCTCAAAGTTGAGGCCTTTGCTCATTAAATTGGGAGCCCCTCTTGCTTAAGAAAAATGTCAGGAATTCCCCAGGTGGGGAAGCTTAATAGTTCTGTCTTTCTCATTCCTCAAGGGACTTTGCAAACACTTTTTCATTTTCTGCCCCAAATACTCTGAAATGCATCAGTGCATAGCATTAACTCGTACGGAACATTAAGTTTTTTTTTCTTTTTTTTAGAAGTTTTTTTTTACATGGGCAGGCACCGGGAATCGAACCCGGGTCCTCAGGCATGGCCGGCAAGCATTCCCACCTGCTGACCCACCGTGGCCCGCCCTGAACATTAAGATTTTGATTCATATCAAATAAAACTGAAATAGGTTGTTTGACTTGACAGATTAGATTAGTGCAAATTTTGGACAAAATAAACATTTTTCTTTTATCTCAAACAAAAGTTAAAGCTTTAGAATACAGACAATATTATTCTTTACCTTGTGTGTTGATTTACCTTGATCAGTTTCATCACATCTTTAATTGGAGTTTGATCTCTTTTTGTTTTTGTTTTTTTAACCATTGCTGTGTGGACCTATGCTAACTTTCAGAGCTGGAGAACCAAATCTGAGTTTCAGGTGTCACTCAGACACTTAAAGTTCCAGGGAACTACTAGGCTATACAAAGAGTAAAGCACCTCAGAATTTGATGATAACAGTAAAACCTTACAATCTGAGCTTTAGTTTTTATAAGTATTTTTTAAATGATGCTTCCTTCAGAAATAAAAACACTAGATAGTTGTTTTATATTAAGAAACCATAGCAGAGATTTTGTTCTATTTCACTTTTATACATTTACCACAGTTATGTTACTTAACAGATAAAATATAATAGATACATTTGTCCTGCCTTTCTTTTAAAGTTTTTCTTTGTTACAGAGAGAGAGCTCTGAGCTATAGTTGAGCAGGTATACTTTTAGAGAAGTATTAGAGCAAAGCAGTACAACTGACAATTTAGCTGTTTCTATGATCTGTAGCCTCTTAAGAATAACTAAAATCATGACTGACAACACCGTACCATTGTTTCACATCGTAAAGATTAGTATATAACATGGACAGTGAGAACATTGTCAAATTTTTACAATTTCTAAATGCATGAATAATATTTTATCTGTACAAATTTAACCAGCAACAGGATAGAATATTCCTTTTAACCGCTGTAATACTTCCCAAACACCTCCTATGCAACAGGTTAAACTATTTTAGCACCTGACTTATACAAGGTGAAAGAACAAACTATTTGTAACAGTTTTTCCCTTAACAGTGAGACGACTTGTCTTCTGAAATAAAGGGTCATGCCAACATAAGCATTAACAAGGATAGTATTCTCATATCCACATTATTATTATTATTTTTGGGGGTGGGGGTTGGGGAAATATATGGACCAGGAATCCAACCCGGGTCTCCCACATGAAAGGTGGGCATTCTAACCACTGAACTACCCGTGCACCTTGTCCACATTATTTTAACAGGGAGAAAACAAAACTTTAGTTCTCTATGAATACTCAGCTTAACACAAAAGCTTTCTTCTTTTAAATAATGTGATACACAGAGCTTTTGAACCTGCATATTTCCTTCCAATAACAGTATTTATGAAGGGGAAAGAGACAAAGATACTATAAAATAATGAAGGAAGGAGGAAATTTATGTTTAGGTTTAGAACACAGCCAGGCATCTATGTACTTTATACTCAGAACACACAAATGATTACTTTATAATGTATCTAAAATCTCTTAGTCCAATTCAGCACTACCTTCAGAGGTCAGGAAAGCCCCAACTTTGAAATATAATCAGCTTTTTTTTTTTTAAGGGATTTATATCCAGAAAAAACTTAAATTTTCTCAGCATTATTCCCAACTCCTAAATAATGCCAGGAATGTGTTAGTTCACAAAATTAAGTTATGGTTTCTGAAAACTAGTTCAGAGTTCTATTTGTTTAAATGCTACTTTCGTATTTAAAGATCTTACATGTGTCATCTCTTCTATGACTTCTTAGGTCATTCTTTATCTGCTTTTTAAGTTCTTCCAGCATTTTTATTCCTTTGTTACCACTGTCTTATTCTATGCCTTAGTACATGTATATTTTAGCTAGAATATAAACTCTTTGAGGCTAAGACTTCTGTCTTTTTTATTCATGACACACTGACATTAACAAATTCACTACAAAATTGAAATTCTTATACATACTGAGGTAAGAAATGCCAAGTAGCAGAAAGCCAGATTCTTTGAAATCCAAGTAATCAAGGTTATTAAAAAATCCATTTATACTTCTTACTAAACTTAAACAATCTCTTAAATAGCGTATATTTGAAGCATCAGCATATTCTTACTTTATGTAAGTAATATTATTATCAGGTACATTGCTCAGTGTATGTAACTTAACCTATCTAGTTAGGCTATTTTAAGAAGAATTTTGAGAATATACCACTAGCTTATTTTTAGTAAGCTTATGTAGATTTAAGGAGAACACACCCAAGCAGAATACATCACATTTGTTCAATTTAAAATTTATCATAAAATTCCTTTATCTGAGGTTGAAAAAAATCTCTTTGTTTTAATAACATCTTAAAATGCAAACAATTTTAAAAGTATATTGACTATCAAGTTCTTGAAAATAAACTGCAATTGTTTACTTTGTCCCAAGTCTAAATTCAGGAAAAACTTTTCCATATCTCTCAAAAATCTTTTGTTTTACTTACTGAAGTTTGGCAATTACATTTTATTCAATTTAGTCCTATCCCGAGGCTATTTATATTTTAATAAAAATCTGATTACTACAGTTACCATTGCAAATGTATCATTGGATAAAATAATATTAATAAATATTGCCTATTTTCTAGCATTCTTTATGCTTAGCATTTTCTAATCACCAGGCCCAGTAAAAAAAAGAATTCCAAACCACACCCCGCCATATCGTTTTTGGCCTGGCCTGCACCCGTACCTGCTTTAGGTGATGGGCCCCAGAGCAGGGATGGGTTGCACACAGAAGGGTATCAGGCTTGCTGGGCTTGAAAGTTTTAGGTGAGGGCCATGGAATTTTGAGAATTCCTATGCTCTTCTTTTAACCATTTCCAATTATTAGATTTATTTTACTAAAAGCTGTGACCAGGACCATTGGAAAAGGTCTTTGTCTTTTCCAGGGGCAGCCCTTTCGCAGTTTTCTGCTGCCTTAGGGAAATTCCAGGGATAGTTTCTTTCTAATGTCCCAGTTTGTTTACAGTAATTGCAAAACTAAAGTTTTGAATCGTGTCATTCAGAGATTTCTTTTACTCTTTTACTTCCAAAGTACCAATTTATATATTTATATCAAACACCTAATTATTCTAAGCAGTTCAAATAGAGCTCTTTAAGAATATTCTTATTAATTTGTTATTACCATTCAGAAGTATGAGAATATACATTGAAAATGTATACAGACATAAACAGGAAATTAGTTACTCAAAGCAACAGAAACACAGAAATATTTTTGAGAGAGACAAATAAAGGATTGAATATATTATCCCATTTCTACCTTTTTGCAGAATAACTCTAACTGTAATATCTTTAACTATAATGGCACTATTTTCATTTTAAATCATATTGAGGCCAGATTATGTCATAGAAACAAAACCTTTTTTATAGACTCATAGCCAAAATCTTTTCAATTTTCAATACAGCCCAAAGGTTCTCTTTGAAAAAGAATTTCTGTGATCAGTAACCAGTTAGGAACATTTGACCAATACAAATGCAGGAACACAGCTTAAAGACAGAATAAATTTATGAAATATGTAACAACATGGATGGACCTTGAGAACATTTTGCTGAGTGAGACTAGCCAAAAACAAAATGCAGGAACACACCAATTAATAGCTAGCCTGAACACTCCAGCTAACAAACAGGCATTAAACACTTAACACACTGATTAACAATTAAACATCAACTCTTATTAAAACACACTGGCTAGCATTTAAACAGGCTTATTTAACATCATTAAATGCCAATTGATTCCTGGACTACTCATTTTTTAGGAGTATAGTCAACAGACAAATTTAGGCCAGGCCCTCAAACCCTGTACAGAACACACACCAAACACATCAATTAACAATTAAACAGACACCAAACACTATCACACCAATTTAATAATTAACCAATACCTAGGTAACCCACCAGCTAAACTTAAACAGGCCTACTTAATTTCATTAAAGATCAGTTGATTGTTGGATTAGGTCAGGGTTTCAAACCCTGTACAGGACAGTACCCAAAATCAGGAGGTGTAGAGGCCAGAACAAAGGGGATCAAGACGCACGAGCCTGGCCTGGGTGAAGGGGACTCAGACCACCTATTTACTCCCTGGTCCCCCTTTATCCTGAGGCCCACTCACCCAGTCAGAGGTCCAGACACAGAACTGGAAACGGTTTCTCTCTTTGAAGCTTCCTTAAGGTGCCAAAAGTCTCCGGAGTGCCGGCAGAACAGAGAAACCGGCAGCCTAATTCAGTCCAGTGGCCACAAAAGGCATGGTTGCCCGGCTCACCTGTTCTGCGGGGGGCTCCAGAGAGTCAGGCATTCGTCCCAGAGGGTCACCAAATTGCTACCGGATAAAGGCCGGGGATTGTGCCCCATGCACCCAACAACCAATTCCTGAGACACCAGGGCTTCAGAGAGAGAAAGAGTTTATTACTACAGGCGTAGCAGGAGAGCAGACAGCCTAACGGCCTGAAATCGGTCTCCCAGCATTTTAAATTAGGTTGGTTGCATCTGTTTGGAGATAGATAGAGATGAGGGCAGCACGCTGCGATGGTAATTCACAACAGTGGTGTGTGTGTGTGAACGCAGCTGGAGGAGACAGCAGAGGATCGTGAAGGCCACTGGAAGGACATTTGAGTCCTAGAAAGGTAAAACAGTCTAGATAGCTAGAGGATAAAACATGGGCAGTATAAAATAGTGAACTTGTGGATAATGACTGTGGTTAATAGTACAAATGTAAGAATGTTCTTTCATGAATTAGAACAAATGCATACCACTATTATAAGGCGGTACGGGGGAAAAATATATCTAATGCAAACTACGGACTATAGTTAAAAGAAATATTTTAATATTCTTTCATCCATTATAATAGTAGTGCCACACCAATGCTAAGTGTCAATAATATAGGGGGTAGAAGGGGTACAGGATTTTTCTTTCTGGAGTAATGAAAATGTTCTTACATTGATTGTGGTGGTGAATATACAACTCTGTGAATATAGTGTGAACCACAGATTGTACACTTTGGATGAACTGTATGGTACCTGAATCTGTCTCAAAACTGCTTTTTAAAACAGTGAAGGTGAAACACTTTTCAGACATAAAAAAGATAAAGAATTCATCAACAGCACACCTATACTACAAAAAATGTTATAGGAATTCCTTTATGCAGATGGGAATCTGGATCTTCACAAAAGAAAACAAGAGCACCTGAAATAACTAGGTTTAGAGGAAAAATAACAAAAGTATTGTGGAATATAAACATGTGAGACGTAGAATTTATGACAACATAGCACACAGGCTTGAAGCAAAGACATGGAAGTACACTCTTGTAAGTCTCTTGTACCATAGTGTAGTGGTATAATATTACTGAAGATAGGCTTTTATAAGTTAAAATAGTCTATAAACCCTAAGCAACCAATAGAAGTATGTAATAGTTATATCTAATGAACCATCAAAGGGGATAAAATGGAATTTTAAATATACTTAATCCAAAAGAGGACAGAAAAAGGAAAAAAGGGAGGGTCAGAGGACAGACGGGGAAAATAGAAAACAAATAACAAAATGGCGGTTTAAACTCAACCGTATCAATAACCATATTAGATGTGTATGGTGTTCAGGCTCTAATTAAAAGACTGAGATTGTCAAAATGGATAAAAAAAATCAAGACTCATCTATATGCTGCCTACAGGAGGACCACTTTAAATATAAAGACACAAATAAGCTAAAAGTAAAAGAATGAAGAAATGGTGAAACTGCCTTGTTTAGAGGCAAAACAATATCCTAAGATCACAGGGTAAATACGATCATGTTTGAATTAATCCCAGTATCCCATATCAGTAGATTACAGCTCAGGGCAGAGACTCGCAGGCTGAGATGATAAACCCGTCCGGATGGAAATGCAGGAAATTATGAACTGAAACATGGAGGAGAAGCTGGATCTGAAATCAGATTTGAATGTTATCAATAAACATGTGATGGTTATATCATCAATAACTGAAGTAATATATAGTCATCGCCCATCAGCTGGTCTTATAGGGAATACCAAGTAAATTTATAGATATTTTCAAAACTGAAAATCATACACCGTGCATCTATAGGTTTGAAAATATTAAAAATGAATTCTCTCACTTTATTTTAGGAGTACATAATTTCATGTTTTCTTTTCTCTAAATTAATATTCCAACTGAATTATCTGTCCCCAAAATTAGAATATGCATTTATATAGAAACTTTTCTATATATCATCCAGAAATGTTTTAAGAGCCAGAATGGTTAAAAGTTAAAATTTTTCATGTACTTCATTGGTATGTACTATCATTTGCATTTTCTATATATATAACAGAACACCAAAATACATTTTCATGAGTATAAAGCAAGAGGACTCTCTAAAGGTGAAGAATATATAGAGGATGAACTGTCTGAAAAAATATACATACTTTTAAAATAAGTTCCCGTTAGAATGGCAGTAAGTGCAAAAAAAAAGTATTTCAGATGTGGAATATCATCTATCAGAAACATGTTTTGGATTTAGGGCCGAATCATCTTGAGCCCCGGTGTCTTGGGCATCCAGACTCGGGCTTCTCCTAATTCCTTCTGGGGGAAGCGCATTTCTTATTCAGGATATTTTTCTTTTTAAATATCCGTTTCACTTCAGGAAATCAATGTTTTTCTTTAGGTGTTTTGGCGATGCCCAGGTCAGTTAAAGCCATGCTATCATTTTTTCCCTTAAATTGAGAGGTGTTGACCGCAGGAAGACGGCGTGCTTTTCCTCCATGATTTTGATCATGACCATTTCCAAAGGATTTGAGCTGGGATTGGCCGCTGCGTTGGGCGGCGGTGACCCTGCACATCCGCCACCGGGAGACCCGGACTTCCAGAGGTGCCGACTGAGGCTCGGGGGCAGCTGCGTGCTGGGGTCCTTCGGTCCCTGCCCCCCCCCGCCCCCACCTCTATGGACGGAACGGGAGCCTGACACGCGCACGAAGAACTGTGGCTCTATGCCCCACGGCACCTGGTCCCCAGGAAGTGCCCCATGTACAAACGCTGGCGCGGCTGGCCTCACCGCGTCTCCCCAACAGTTCTACTTGGTTGGGACCGCCATGTGATGGGTGAGCCCCTCGCGGCTTTCAGGACTCCAGAATTGGCACCATCTGCTTGTCCCACCCCTCTGCTGGCTGGCTTCTACCTTCTAACCCCAGGTAACTGTTCACCAACATTTGCCTTCCTCTGAAAGAAGATTAGATGCCATGAAAATTTCATGGCAGCCCCCAAAGTTCCGGCTCTAATATAACTGAAAATGATCATGGATTAGTTAGTTGCCTTGAAATGAGTCTATTTCCATACTGGCCCCTAATACTTCCTTAAAGTACCAGCTACTTTCCTAACTCCACCCCCAGCTCCCCCCCCACACACACACCCCGAAGTCGGGCTTATCTATATTGTGCCCTTGCCCTATGCGTCTCAAATCACTACCTCTAACTAATGATAAGGAGTTAATATTTTCTTTTAAACAACACAATTCTATCTCCAGGGTATTAAAGTCTAATCCTAATGTGGAACAGAAGATAAAGTTTTAAACACAGTTGATCAAACCCTAAAACAGTATCTTTAAAAGAAATGGAAGGCTGCCTTTGTACCAGAGAGACAGGGAAGAAAAGAGGAAGCAAATGGAAAGACAGTGGAAAAGAGAAAATTAATTACTTACTTGATGTTTAGATGGATGTAGAGAAGCAAGTTAAAAAGCTAAATTGAAGGGCAGGCCATGGTGACTCAGCAGGTAGGGTTCTCACCTGCCATGCCAGAAACCCAGGTTCAAGTCCCACTGCCTGCCCATGTTTAAAAAAAAAGCTAAATTGAAGAGCAATTTTCTATCACCTCTAGAAAGCTACATAAGACAAGAATGTTCCCTTTTCCCAAGGCATCATAAGGAGAAGAAAGCCTCCTTGGAAAAAAATTACATCTAAATTTCCCCCAGTAAAATTGGTTAATAAATTGTTTCCTCCATACTATGCAATTATTTTAACTGTTGGAGAAGACAAGAGAAAATGTTTACATTATATTTAGTTATAAATCAGGTGATTAAATGATATATTATAAATCCCATTTTAAAAATATATGATATGTTTATGTATGCACAATAAAAATGGGAAAAAATTCAAAAAACAAAAAGAAACATCTTTTGTCTTTTTTTTCCTACCTAGATAACAAAAGTTCCACTGTATGAATATTCCAAATCAGTATTCACATTCCAAAAATGTCCTAAATAATCTCTGCTCACTGCTCACACTCAGTGGTTTGGTGGTAGTATATTTGAAGCACAGATCACATTTGGGGAAATGGCATTGCAAGCTTGATCTTTGTTTTCCTAAGAAAAAATAACTTAAAAAGAAAATTTAGTGATACTAATTTTGAAAATTAAAATTTGAAGTTGTAAAAAGATGTTAAGAAAAAAAAGGATGTTCAGTCTTCTAGTATTTGAGGAACCCTGATACTACATTATCTCCAGGGATGTCATATTTTCACTTAGATGCTATGGAAATGGTAAACTGAGTAAAAGAACAGAAACTCCCACCTCCTTAATGTTTATGAGCGATAAGATTTTCTTAAACATTAGTATAATGTCTAATTGTATCTTACATACAGACAAAACCAACTGGAGTTAATCACAGATTCTCAAAATCCTAATTTTTTCAAGATTGACTCTGAGTTATATTGATTGATTTTTTTTTCTCTATGCCATCATTAAGATATTTTACATAAGATATTCTGAAGTTTGATATGCTGTGCCCACTTTGGACACATTTTTCAACTCCAACAGCTCTATATATGTAATTATTATCCACATCTAGGCTAACTGATAATAAAATCGGTCCAAGAATCAAAACATTGCAGGTCAAAAGGGCTCTTAAAAGGGATGAATCTCTGCTCACTTCAGCAGCACATATACTAAAATTGGAACGATACAGAGAAGATGAGCATGGCCCCTGTACAAGGATGACACGCAAATTCGTGAAGCGTTTCATATAAAAAAAAAAAAGGGATGAATCTGCCATAGGCTATCTCCCAAAACTGGCCATACTGTTGCTACTTCAACAACAGCTGGCCCCAAAAGTTAGCAAAGCTTGGGGGCAAGAGTACAAAGAAGACCCCCGCCTGAAGCACAAGTGCCTGGATGTTCCATTAATCAGCACTTATTTCATTTAACCAGTCATGAGAATTATTAAATCTATTTTCATTCAGGTCACTCTTCTACATCTTCATTTTGCCAAATGTTAGCTAAATTCTAGATACGTTTTCTATGATACTCTTATAAGGAGGAGGGGGGAAGGAGCGGGAGGAGAATAAAAAGAGAGGAGGAGGAGGGGGAGAGAAAAGGGGAGGGAGGAGCAGTGGGACTTTTTTTCCCCAGTGAGTTCTTTCACAGAAATGCACACCCTCATATGCTCATATGCAGAGATATGCACACATATATGCACACATGCATGTGTATTTACTATACATAAAAGCATAAATGTGTTAGAGTGGAAGGAGTGAAATTTTGCTCACTTCTCCTGTCCATCTCCTGGCTATCCATTAAAGCCCAGGCAATAAGACTCTACTCTTTTAAAATATTTTTAATGGTTTCATGACATTCCATAAGATATCATAATGTATTTACTTAATGCTCTCTTTTGGGGCGTTTTTATTTTTTTCCCAAGTTTTGATATCAAAGCTTGCCATAAACATACTTGTAACTAAATCTATACATACTTCCATGATTATCCCTGAGGTAAATTCCTTCAAAGCACAAGGATATTTTATAAAAGCTTTTGGTTTATTATAGTCTTTTAACCATGTTTGTATTTTATCCTTAAAGTCTGACAGTCACTTTCCCTAGGAGAAAAGACTGAAACAAAAATCTAGTTAAGACTTTCCTTGCCTTTCTCACAGGCTTACAGATGGACCAACTGGGCAAGTAATTAACTGGGTTCCAGTTAATAAAAGGGACCAAGACTTCACTGAAATGTAAGGAGATGGGGAAAATTCTCTTTACCAGAATTCCTCTTAGAAAAAAATCTCACTGTATGGTTGCGAAGAATACTTTAATATGGGTCCAGCACAAAGGAGGAAGAGATGATAAGGGACATGTTTATACAACAGACGTTCAGGGAACCTTTTATTCAACGTCCAGGATCTCTGCCTTGTTGGTTTTGCAAAATGCATTGTGTGCATTTGTTGGCATCTCCTGCCACCCCCCCACTCCATGCTCAGTGATAGCTCCAAATAGTAAACAGATATTTTTAAACTATAGATGGTGTAAGTGCCAGAATATAGACATACCAGAGACACCCTTGTCTACATGGCCCACGGTCATATTTCAACATAATGTCAACCTGTTCCCTAGCAGAAATGTTTTTATTCTTTATGCTTTGAACATGTCTCCTCTTATCCTCTCCTTAGAGTGGACTGATTTGAGGGAAAGAATACCTGACAAGTGGTATAAAACCTGAAGGTCGAGATTCTTCCCTGAAAGGCATTTCAGTTTCACAAGGATCAACGTGATCTCTGTTCTCTTTTAAAAAAATAAGTCTTTTTTTTTCATTTTTCCTACAGCTCTCTCGCAGTCTTTCTCATCAAATGACAATCACATTAAATGAAATTTAAATTTTCCATTAAAATGTATTGTTACTGGAAAATTAAATGACCCCAGAATAGTCTTACAAAGGCATAAGTCCTTTTTTCTCTCGCCCTCTCGGCTGTTATAAGTACCCAAGTACTTTGGCTTCAGATGTTATGCACAGAATGGGATCTAAAACTTGAGCCGTAATGTTTTCTCTAATTTCCTTATCTTAAAAGCATAATCATAATTTAATTCATTCACAGACTGAAATGATTCAAAACAAGGCCTAAGTTCCTGTGAGTGCTACCACTATTCTCCTGTGGTAGTCTTTGGGGTTTACTGAGGCCCCAGTCTTTGGGGGACCTTGAATTATAATTTTTGTCCCTGAAAGCCCCATGCGTCTGTTCAAAGTTTTGCTCAGCTTCTCAGCCTTTCCTCCAAGCTTTTAGGTTGGCAATTGCCTCTCGGGGAAAATCAGTGTTCATGTCTGCTTTACCCTCTTGGCTTTCCTTCTATTTCAGATCTTGGTACTGCAATTTCTTACAGCCTACATAGCTGGTACCATTTTGATGATTTCAAATACAACCCCCCCCTCCCACACACACACACAGCTTTTCTAGTTGTTTTCAACAGGAGAGCTGGTTCAAACCACCAAATGCATCATTATCTGGGTTCTGTAATAAATGGCCTGGTTTTGTTTATGAATACCATTTAATGGTGCTATCTTATTTCAATAGAGTCCATTGTTTCAGCTGATTCCTTCTTTCCTTTCACCTTTTTCCTGTCTTTAAAGGATACCTCCCCCTCCCCAAATGCCCCTTTCCCTCCCAGGTGAGATGCCTTTCCAAGGCTGCTACTCCTAGTGCACTTTCCAAGCCCCTTCCTTTCATGCCTTCCCTGGCATCCGATTCTCTGAGCCATGAGGTCTCAGACCTGTCCTCAGTTATCTCCTGATTCAGGGGAGTATTTCTTCTGGGGGATTCTTTTTTTTTTTTTTTTTTTTTTTGTGTTGTCTCTTTAGCCTTTTTTTATGAAAGAGGTAGGTTTACAGAAAAATCGTGAATAAAATGCAAAGTTCCCATATGCCATTGTGTTATTAACATCTTGCATTAATGTGGTACATTTGTTACACTTCATGAAAGAACATTTTAATAATTAATGTGCTATTAACTATAGTCCATCATTTACAATAGGACTCACTGTGTTGTACAATAATGTAGTATAGGATTATAACCCTACATATAAAATAGATATCCGTGAGTCCATACTGATAGAAAGGAATGATTCAATAAATAATTAAATAAATGCAGGAAAATAGACACATTTCCTGTACAGAAGAATTCCAAATAATTTATGTAGACACTCTGCCTTTAAGAAGGTGCAACATTGAACTCCTCAAAATTAAACACTTTTGTGCATCAAAGAACTTCATCAAGAAAGTAGAAAGACAGCCTACACAATGGGAATCAATATTTGGAAACGACATATCAGATAAAGGTCTAGTATCCAGAATTTAGAATGAGATTGTTCAACTCAACAACAAAAAGATAGCCAACCCAATTACAAAATGGGAAAAAGACTTGAATAGACACCTCTCAGAGGAGGAAATACAAATGGCCAAAAGACACATGAAGAGATGCTCAATGTCCCTGGCCATTAGAGAAATGCAAATCAAAACCACAATGAGATATCATCTCACACCCACCAGAATGGCCATTATCAACAAAACAGAAAATGACAAGTGCTGGAGAGGATGCGGAGAAAGAGGCACACTTATCCACTGTTGGTGGGAATGTCAAATGGTGCAACCACTGTGGAAAGCAGTTTGGCGGTTCCTCAAAAAGCTGAATATAGAATTGCCATACGATCCAGCAATACCATTGCTGGGAATCTACTCAAAGGAATTAAGGGCAAAAACTCAAACGGACATTTGCACACCAATGTTTATAGCAGCGTTATTTACAATTGCAAAGAGATGGAAACAGCCAAAATGTCCATCAACAGACGAGTGGCTAAACAAACTGTGGTATATACATACGATGGAATATTATGCAGCGTTAAGACAGGATAAACTTATGAAGCATGTAATAACATGGATGGACCTAGAAAACATTATGCTGAGTGAGTCTAGCCAAAAGCTAAAAGACAAATACGGTATGGTCCCAATGATGTGAATCGACACTCGAGAATAAACTTGGAATATGTCATTGGTAACAGAGTTCAGCAGGAGTTAGAAACAGGGTAAGACAATGGGTAATTGAAGCTGAAGGGATACAGACTGTGCAACAGGACTAGATACAAAAACTCAAAAATGGACAGTACAATAATAACTAATTGTAAAGTAATCATGTTAAAATACTGAACGAAGCTGCATCCAAGCTATAGGTTTTTGTTTTGTTTTGTTTTGTTCTTATTATTATTACTTTTATTTTTTTCTCTATATTAACATTCTATATTTTTTTCTGTTATACTGCTAGTTCTTCTAAACCGATGCAAATGTACTAAGAAACGATGATCATGCATCTATGTGATGATGTTAAGAATTACTGATTGCATATGTAGAATGGTATGACGTCTAAAAAAAAAAAATATGGTCAGCACAATACTGCCTAATTGTAATGTAATTATCTTGGAACGCTGAATGAGGCTGCATCTGATCTATAGTTTTTCTTTTGTTTGTTTTGTTTATTTTTCTCTTATATATTTTTGTACTTTTTATTTTTATTTGTGTTTTCTCTCTGTGTTATCACTTTATTTCTTTTTCTGTTGTAGTGCGATTTCTTTCTCTAAATCGATGCATATGTACTGAGAAATGATGACCATACACCTATGTGATGATATTAAGAATTACTGATTGCATATGTAGAATGGATTGATTTCTATTGTTGTGTTAATTTTTTTAATTAATAAAAAAATAAAATAAAATAAAATAAAAATAAAATAAATAAAAAATAAAAAAAAAGAAGGTGCAACATGATGCCTGCCCATGTTAAAAAAAAAAAAGAAGGTGCAACATAGCACTTTCTTTTTTTTTTTTTTTTTGTACAATCAGTAATTCTTAATAACATCACATAGTTGCATATTCATCATTTCTTAGTACATTTGCATCAATTTAGAAAAAGAAATAAAAAGACAATCTTCTGGGGGAATCTTAATTGACATTATCTGTGTGCCATCACCACTAGAATCCAGTCACATTCTCTTCTCTACACTTAAACCTTGCTTTACTCCCCTCTGGTGTGGGCTTCTGAGCTGATGTTTATTTCCCCACTTACATATAAAGAGACATTTGTAGTATTTTCTTTCTCCTAGTTATGTTATAGGAGTGAGTTATTTCTTGTTCTACTGGAACCCAGAACTCCAATAATACATATTTTTAACTTTTAGATAAGATTATTTGTCTTACCAACCCTTTTGCCATTGATTTCTAATTTCATTGAATTTTGCTTAGAGATAATTTAGTCTAAGACTTCAATTCTTTGGAAATTGAGACTTTCTTTGTGGCTGAGTACATGGTTGATTTCTTCGAATGTTTCATGTGCATTCTAAATTGCTTGAGTTAAGCAACCATATTAAACAAATCGTTTAGACTTTTTATTACTATCATTTTTAATCTATCACTCTCTGAGGGTTAAAATCAACTACTAAAGTTGATATAGCCACAATATTTCATCCATAGTTGTTAGTTTTTGCTTCATATATCTTAAGACCAGTCTCTTAGGTATATATATATGTTTAAGATCATCTCCTCTTTGGTCTATTGTCCCTTTTCCCAGGATAAAATGTCCTTCTTTGTCTCTCATTTTTCCACTTGAACTACATTTTATCTGTTACTGAAAGTGTTACCCTGCCTTAATTTTTACATACTCAATATGTCTATTTTCTGTTTTACAGCTTCTGTTTCTCTTTCTTGGCTAGAAGTGTGTCCCCAGACTTTAGGTTGTACATATGTTCTCTTAAATTTTCTTCAAAACTTTCTCTTATTTTCCCTACTATTAATTATGGCATGGGTAACTAAGACAAAACACATTTGTAACAAAATAAAAATTGATCTTAATGTCATAAGACCTTAAAATTTTTTTTTGAAAAAAGCGTAATCATGTTTGTTAAAGGGATTTTACTTAACTATGAAGATTTGATGCAAAGAGAAAAAGGTATCCAGACTGATAAACTGGTTCAGAGTTTTAAACTGTTCTCTACTTTGTGTTCTCAAATAGGTGTGGTCTGAGAAATCATTTCATTCATACCCTCCTTTCTCCGAAGAGGAAACTGCATTCAAAGATATTGTAAAAATTGTACCCCAGCTTCTGGAATCCCGTTCTGCTGTTCTGATAATGCTTTCCATTATCATCACTCACAACTTTTGCATTTCTCTCTGTGGACCCAATTTTAGAAAAGTTTGTCTATCAAGCTGAATTTAAGCACTAATTCATTTCTCAGTCAAAGATTCTGGTCAGTGTGAGGATAATCCATGCTACCATACTGACGGGATATAATCCCACCCAAAAGCACACAACTTTTGGGAAACACTATACTGTTTCTTTTCAACTTTCTGACCTGTTGAAAATAGTTGTTAGTTCCTGCTACTACTATGGAGAACCACTAGATGGCAGTGAAACCTCTGTCCAGGACAAGGGACTGGTGCCATCCACAAGATTTGAAACCATATGGACCTATCTCTACAATAGGCACCCACTGTCCCCCCAAAGCCCTTGGTCTCGAGGCTCATATTTCCTAGATTTAACTAATAGCATATCTTAGTCCTTCTGCCTACTTATGTATTTGAGGCGAATCCACAGCTTCAGTTGGATTTTGAACTTTTTTGATTTGCTCAGATTATTAAAATGTCTTTTCATTTGGCCATAAAGATGCACTAATTCTATTCCATTGGATCCCTTATACCCAAACATAAAGTTTCCTTGCTGTCTGGCAACAACCTGTTGCAGGCTCTTGCTGCACTTCCCTGTCCCAGACAGGCAATCAGCCAGGTTTCTAAGGTCCGATTCCCTTCAAAGGAAATTGACAGTAGAGTCCAAACTATGAGTCGCAATTAATTAGTAAGTGAGCAGATAACTGCGCTTATCTGGTTTTGTGGTCCTGGAATGACATGACTTGTAGGATATTTCAGTGGACAGAGAGGGGAAAAAAAGACAAAACATATACACACCTGCACATATATCTAAGTTCATAGCCATTTTCAATAGCCCTAATATTGCTTCACAATCATAATATTTAAATCATTAATCCTATATTCAAACTATAATTTTGCGTTCTTTTCTAATTGATGAATCGTGTAATTGTCACTCTAAAGCTCTTGATTCATAACAAAGCTAATGTATTTATTTTACTTGCCAAGACAAGAAATAGGTCCAAAACATACCAGTATTAACACTACTAATAAAGCTAACTAAATGAAGTTCAAAACTTTGTCCTTAGAGTACACTGTGAGGATAAAGAGTAAAATTGTGTTGGTTGAGTAATTTAAAATAATTCCTCACTCTGGGTTCAGGCCAAATATTTCAGATCATTTTTAGATAGAAAGGGTCAGCATTTGACAGTTCTGAGTTCTGAGGAAATCTTCCGTGGATTTTGGATGAATATGACCAGACAGGATATGACTCTGTTATATTGTTCAAGAATTATTTTAAGTGTTAGATATTATGCTTTCAAACTTTATCCCCCGAAGATTTCTGCTTCTGCTGCAGAATGTTTCAAAAGCCTAACACAGGCACACACAAAAATTGTATTTATAGTGCTGTCAAAGGGTGAAGGATGCAGAGAAGCCTTGGTGAACTAAATTCCAGAAAGGGACAAGTCTTTCATGGGTGAGCAGTGAGCCAGGGCCATTTTCATATCTGGACAAGTATTGATGTGGGTGCTGCTGGGCAGAAAAGCGGGCTTGCCTTGTACTGAAAGACAGACTGTTCAGGGTTAAGAAGAAACCAGCCAAGATTTCAGTTATAGAAGATGCTGGCAGGATAGATCGGAATCCAGAAAGCCTTAAATAGAAAATAAAAAAAATCTTTCAATCCCCTGACCCCCAGAATTTTGCTGAGAAAGCCACAGGGGAGGGAACACCAGACATGCACCATCTCATGGTTCCAAAATCCTGCTGGAGGTGAATCCAAAGGTGAACCCAAACCATTTGAAGCTGCACTGCAATCCCCTCCCAGCTCAAATACTGATAAGATCAAAGACTGTGGCCCCAGGTCAGTGATAATGCAGAAATATGAGGCTTAAGCTAACCAGAGGTCACCTCAATTTAGGTAAAGCTGCAGCCCAGCTCAGCCCAGCACCAGCTGCCAAGCTGCAAGAAACAGGAACCAGCTTGCTCTCTCTGGGAAAGACAAAACAAAATGTTTTAAATGGTTCAGATTTCAAGAGAAATAGTGTAGGAGAAGCCTTTGTTTTATAGTTGTAGCAAATTTCAGTTGTAACATCCTTTCTCTGCCAACGGTGTTTACACTGTATTGACCTCAAGTCTTTGCTCTTTATCTTGGATGCAAAAATCCAACCCCTTACAAGAAATAACAATGTGCCTGCCTGAAATCCCTAATTTTGCATTTGATGAGACCTACATGATTCACACAGATCTTTTTTTTTAAAATACTTTCTTAAAAATGCAAATGTAACTTAAATTTCTTTCTGTTTTTCTCTGTTTTTATCACTTTTTGAACTAAAAAGTATTTATTACAGAAAGCCCCAAATTAATAATAACGGTTTTAACCAAAGAAGAGTGGTAGTTTACTTACCACCCTCCATTTTTTGGACTGTTCAAAAACTAAGGCTTCATAAGCATTTAAAACTGCTTCCCCACACCTAAGGGTGCAGTCTTTGGAAAATTAAGCTTATTCTCTTATTTGTTTCATTCAGTTAATAACCAGTTCTTATCAGCTCCAAATACATATTTCTTCTTGAATTTAAGATTGTCCTGTGAAAAAACAAACAAGCAATTTCTAGCACCTTCAGTTCATAAAACTTCAGATGCATACACTTGCTCACTTGCTTTCTTCTTCTTCCTTTCTTCCTTCCTCCCTTCTCCCTTCCTTTCTTTCTTCCCTCCTTCCTTTTCAAATTCACACATCTATTACTAAATAAAAGGGTAAAACATAAAAGTTTTATGTGTCTACAAATGGAAGCTTCATGTTTCAACTAAACACCTGTAATTGTTTCTGTGAAAGTTATTCCAAATTAACAATTATTTTGAAGACTCTGAGGTCTCTTAGCATTGTCTTTTACTCATTAATTGGTCATTTGTGTTCATGAATCTTAGCTCTCCAGTGTCCTAACTCTTTTGGAGGGTAGGCTCCTAATTTTTACCTGTAAGGAAAGATTTCTGTGGGCGGGTTGTATATATTGTGGATTGACACTGAGCATCCTTTCTACTTCCCTTCTAGAGTGCAGAGGCTGGGAGATGAGAATACCATGTTTTGGAGCCCCCTTCACACTGGAGGAAAGTCCTCGAGTTAGCTTAAGCTAGTCAGAAGCTAGTCAGCTTTGGGAGGAGTGGATATATATCAGTGGAACAGAGCAAAACATCCAGTAGATCCATATAAACACGCTGCCCTGTGTCCTGATGCCCATGAGATTGGGGAACAGACATTGGCATTCTGGCACTGAAAAACCCAACACTTACAGGGTGATACTTGCCAGCAGAAGCACGGCTTCCATGCTACTTCTTAAAACAGGGTAGAGTGCAACACAGTGGTCAATCAGAGGGAGGGGTAAGGGGTAGGGGATGCTGAGGTTTTCTTTTTATTTCTTTTTCTGGAGTGATGCAAATGTTCTAAAAATGATCATGGTGATGAATGCACAACTTGGTGATGATACCATGAGCCACTGATTGTATACTTTGGATGAATTGTACAGTGTGTGAACGTACCTCAATAAAATCACATTTTTAAAAAAAGAGAGGGAGAGACAGGGCAGGGGGCGTCTGTGTTTTGCCTTGCTGGGTTGGAGGGCCAACTGTGAGCATCATGATGGGCCCCTATGTGGCAGCTGAGGTGGCGTGTCACCACGGTGAACAGTCCTGGTGGCGGCCCCGCCATGCCCCCGCTTCCTGACCATGGTAGAAATGACAGCTGTGCAGGGTGGCTCTAGGAGCTACGCCAGAGGAAGTCCAGCCAGCTCTCCCAACCCCCCCCCCTGACTTGGAAGCACTGAGTTCTCTCTGCTATCTCCTGTCCCACCTGCCCATCCCAAAGGGCACACAGGCTCAGATCAGGAAAGCCAGGAACAAACCTCCTAGAGATGTCAGGACAGCACCAGCTTCAAACAGCCAGCCCAGGGTGTGAGAGAACATGGGGGAAAGCATCCATAAAGGAAGTTCTAGGACCTCTTCTCTGTTTTGGTTCTGAGAAAGGTCAGAGGCCACTGTGCAAGTCTGAGGAACTGAGAAACATTAGGTGGGAGAAAACAAAGGAGAAACTTGTTGCCAGCCCCCACCACATGTACACAAACAGGTACAGACAGGGCCCACATCAGGGGTGGGCTTAGGGAGGAGTGATGGTTCACTTTAAATCAAGCTCAGAGTTTCTAAGCAGTCTTTGGACATTATAAAATTTTACAGTACATAAATTGAGACTCTGTTTGTGACCTGGCATTTTTTATTGCTCCACTGTAATCAGAAAAATTAAAGGACTGCCTAAATATTTGTTCAGGGGCCGGGTAAGCAACCTCTGCACAGAATGATTTCTGAAGAGATGACTGAAAAAAAACATAAAGATGGTTTCTAACTACATCTTCTTGAGTCCTGTTTGTTCACTAAAGAGACTTAATCTGGGAATCAATTTTCAATTGTTCAAGTGTCCAAGTATTGCCTTTAGTAGACAAGCTAATGATAATTTTTGGATAGTATTTTGTATGTACAAAAACACATTTTAGACCCAAAGACATTCCACCTTTGTCTCCGTTGGACACGCAGCTTGGGTCCTTGAAGTCAGTTTTGCACACAAGAAAAGGGACTGCTAAGGTCTCCTTTCGTGTATAAATTAGTAGTTGCTTCAGTCAAGTTAGAAATCTACAAATCCAGTTTCCCTTAACCTTTTAAACTCAACTTACAATGTGTTTTATTCTGTTTACAAACCTAATAAACTTTAACAATTTATACTGCTCAATTTAATTCTCTTAAACATTTTAAATGACTTTTACAAGCTTAGTATATTTGATTTTCATTTCAAGTTCTTCAGTGATAAAAGAGGACTATTTCCTATAAGTACTGTAAATTAAACATTCTCAGATCCCTTTTTTGTTGTTAAAGTTACTGGTTCAGTCGTGAAAGGGAAACTTTACTAAGGTCTCAGGGCCCTGGGGTGAAGGAAGGAGGCCGCGGGGGGTAGACTGAGAAACGGGGAAAGGGGCCTTTATTTGACCTTCTTGGGGTGCAGGCTGTTGCGGGGTCTGACCCTCCCCTTCGGACAACTGGCAGCCCAGGGCCGCAAGGGAGTGCGACATTCACGGCGCACCCTCCCGTACTTGTACGTACTTTCACCGAAATATCCCAATTATTCTTAAACACACCACAAATTCTGAGCATGTAAAACATGAACTCGGTAGCCCATCACCATACTCAGTGCTAAGCTTCCCCGAATCAAAAGGCATTTGCCCACCTTAAAAAGAAACTCAGGCGTCTCTCAAGCAAGGTCCCCAGTGCACTGAGAGCGCAGTTACTAAAAACCGTGATTTCCCGGATTACGCCACGGGCGCTCGCACGCACGCCCCGGAGTCACGCTTGCCCAGCCGCGTGGGTTTCCTTCACCTTCTCACCGCAGCGCACGCCCGGGCACGGCACTTCCACGTCTCGCTACAGCCCCTCGCGGGAGGCGCCCGGCGTCTGGCAGGGGCCCGGCCGAGGGTTTCCAGACGGCGTCCCCCGCGCCGGCCCCGGGGGTCCTCGCCCCGCCTCTCCCGCCGCGCGCGGGCGGCCCGCACCCCGTGGTCACCCTGTCGCGGCGGGCGCGGCCGGCCGTTCGGGACGGACTTGGGCGTGGTCCCCCCCAGCCCTGAGACGGCGCGCGGCCGCGGCTGAGCCCGGGGAGAGGAAAGGGGGCGGGGCCGCCGCCAGCCCGGGCCCCACTGCCAGGGGGCGCTGCGACCTCGCGGCCCCCACCCCCCGCCACCCCCGGGACCGGGGCCGGGGGCGGGGAGCAGAGGTCCGCGTCCCGCACGCGCCGCGCCGCCCCTCGCCAGAAGCGCGCGGGCACCATGGCGGTGACGGGAGCCACGCTCCGGGCCGGGGTGGCCCGCGGCCTCCGACGCCGTGGGCCGCGGGGGCGAGGGCGGCCCGAGGCGGACGACGAGGCGCTCGGCCTCCTGGAGCACCTGGAGGGCGGGGACGAGGGCGCCCGGGGCGCGCGGGGGGGACGGCGCGCCCCGGTCCCCGAGCGCTGCGGGCAGCTGGAGGAGCCGGCGCCCGGCGAGCGGCCCCAGAGGAGGTACCGGCAGAAGCTGAAGAAGTGCGGCAAGGTAGGGAGGGCGCTGCGCGGGCGTCGAGCCGGGGGCGGGGCGGGGGGTGGGTGGGGGCGCCTGCCGACCCCCCGCAGAGCGGGAGCCGGGTCCCGTCCGTCCGACTGGGGCTCAGCTCCCCTGCCAAGCCGTCCCCGCGTCCTGCACCCACTCCCCACCCCGCATTCCCCCACCGCGTGCGCTGCTGGAACCCTTGAAGCCGGCCGGTCGGCGAGCCGGGAAGCGAAGGAAGAAGTAGGTTGCAAGTGAAGATACAGAGTAACCCAGGGGCTTCCCTGAGCCCCGCTGCGCTCCCACCCCGCTGGTGGCGGGCCAAAGACGCGCACAAGGTGTCTCCTCCCGGTTGTCTGACCAGCTCCTTGGATAGGAAGCAGGGCGGGGATCAGTGTCCCTGTTTTTCAGATGGGAATACTGCGGCTTAGCGTGGTTAGGTGACCTGAAGAAGGGGACCCAGCTCGGAAGCAGGAGTTGCACAGCCCAGGTTTTCTGCTTCCCAGCAGCATCCTTTGCAGATATCCCTCTCACTAAGGATTGTTAGGCTAAGTCCTGTAACTATTCCCAAAGATACAAATGCATAAGTAAGAACTTACTTGTGGACTCTACTTTTCTCTTCTCCCAGCCAGCTATCTTTGTACAAAACATACTGCATTGTCTGAGAAGGGGGAGAGAGAGAATGAGAGAATGGGATACAATGACAGCTACTTCCTCAGAGATAGAAGCCCAAACTGCTGCTCCTGCTCCTAGGGACTGGACAAGCACATCCAGAAGAGAAACCACAAAGCTCTTTGTGTCCTGGCCAAAGGCCACTGCCTCCCTATTTCCTTGTCCAGCTACCTGTCTTCCAGTGGCCTCTCATTATACCTCCAAGCCATTCAATCAATCTCCAGACCTTAATGATTTTTTAGGCTTATGATCCTCTTTAAAGATACGTCAGCAACTTTTGGAGCAGTACTGAAGCAGGCGGTGCTAAAATATGTTAATAACAACTTAAAAAGAGTATTGAGCTTAGGGTCATGCTCAAACTAATCCTCTTTCTTCTCCGTCCCCACTGAACACAAAGACGCCATCATTTGACTCTCAGCCCTTGAAATGATAGTGTGGAAATCTCAGCTCAGGGACTGGCACTTGGAGATGTATTTTGGGTGCTTCCTCTGGTGCCAGGCTTTGTGCCAAATACTAGACATACAAAAATGAATATGACGAAGTCCTGCCCCAGAGAGATCCACAGCATCCTGGAGAGAAATGCATCCATACTGACCTAGCTGAGCCACGGTGAGATTGGAAAGTTGGGGAAGGCTTTGCATCCATGGTGACATGAAAACTAGATGCAGAAGGGTGAGTTAACATTTCGCACTCTAGAGGAGTGGCGCCAAGGTAGAAGGACAGCACAAGTAAAGGTATGGACATATGAAAGCTGGAGAGTGTTAGTCACTAGTTCAAGAGACTCAAGAGGGCAAGTGAGAGGATGTTGCCGTGACAGGGTGAGATGTGCCCTTTCTGCCCATAGAAGGAAAGAGTGGCTTTAGCATCCACTTCTTCGGAGGCAGCGGAGAGGGTCTCCAGGCTCTAGCACAGAGGAAGAAAATAACCCATCCCACTTAGTTGAAAACCCATGAGAACAGCCGAGGATGGGCTTGAAATGTGGGGAGGCGATTTCATCTGCTTTGGCCGCCAGGTAAAATCATTTGCTACTTTGGCCCAGTGACATCAGGAGCAGGCTGCAAACATGATCCACATTATTTTTTTTATTTTTATTTTTATTTTTTTATTAATTAACGGAAAAAAGAAAAAAAAGAAATTAACCCAACATTTAGAAATCATACCATTCTACATATGCAATCAGTAATTCTTAACATCATCATATAGATGCATGATCATCGTTTCTTAGTACATTTGCATCGGTTTAGAAGAACTAGCAACACAACAGAAAAAGATATAGAATGTTAATATAGAGAAAAAAATAAAAGTAATAATAATAGTAAAAACAAACAAAAAAAACAACCAGACAGACAAAAACAAACAAAAAACAAAAACAACAACAACAACAAAAAAAACCCTATAGCTCCGATGCAGCTTCATTCAGTGTTTTAACATGATTACTTTACAATTAGGTATTATTGTGTTGTCCATTTTAGAGTTTTTGTATGATCCACATTATTAACAAATGGTTTTTCCTTAAGGAAGAGTGATTAATTCAAATTCTTCATCCAAACCTCTTCCTGCTTCTATTTAAAGAAAGGCATTTGGCCTTTGTGAAATGTGAAAATGTGGAAGAGGGCTCTAGGAAAAGAGGCCCAGAGCTGAGCCGGTGCCACCCTCCTGAAGGGCCGACGTAGCTCTGGGTGTAGAGGGCTGGTGTGCCTGAAACTTTGGGATCTTGCCGGGCGGTCCCCAGTTGATTTGGAAGTCCTAGCACTAGTGCTCATGAAATGCATGCCCTGCTGTTAAAGGGATGTTTCCCGAGTCCAGGGAAGGGAAGGGCACTAGCATGCCATGCTCTCCCAGAATCCTCAGCCCTCTGCCGGGCACTGTATATACAGACAGGCTTGGAGAGCTGTTATTATCCCCATTTTACACCGAAGGACACTGGAGTTTTAAGGGAGTTAAGCCATTTATTCAAGAAATTAACTGGAAAGCCGCAAAGCTGGGGTTCGGGAAGCCTGCCCCTGCCTCAGCAGAAGCAATTGGGGTGAAGGAGGAAACCTCCCCCCCAAACTTAGCTAAAATAAGAGGCACCTCTGAGAGACCCAGTAAGAGCCACAGATAAGGAAAATAAGTAAATTTTGTTAATTGGGCAGCTAGGAGCGGGTCGAAGAGGGAGTTCTATAGGTGTAGAACCACCTTTAGTTCCAAAGAAAGAAAAAGATCCCGTGTTCTAAGTAGGGGGAAGGACATAGCTGCTGGAGCCAGGCTGTCTGGCTTGGGCCCTGACCTGCCACCAACTGAGTGTGTGACCTCAGGCAGTACACACTTCTCTTTGCCTCAATTTCCTCACCTGCAACATGAGATGATAATCATGGGGTTATGGTGGGGAGTAAATGAGTCAGTCCAGGTAAAGCACTTACAGCGCAACTTGCATGCCATGAGGATTGCGTAACTGTCAGCTGCTAGTATCTAGGGGTGTGAAACCATTCTGTTTCTTTTCTCACTGACTTTTGGTGAGTTTCTAACTCAGGAAAAAAAAGTCAGCTTCTTCAAGTTGGAGCCTCAGTCCTGACAAAATGTCACACCCCAAAGGCCTGAGCTCTGCACTCAGAGAATGTGGTCTTTGTTTAGAGCTGCTTTCCTTTTTGCAGCTGGAGGGGAAGGGATCCCTGGCATCACGGAATTTTCTGAAACTGAGGAACCCCCAGAAAGCGTCACTCCCTGTATTGGTTTCCCGTGGCTTCTATAACAAATGACCGCAAACGTGGTGACTTAACGCAAACGTATTCTTCTCCCGGTCCTGGAAGCCAGTCGTACAAAATCCATTTCGGTGGGATTGGCAGAGCTGGGTCCCTTTGGAGCTTCAGGAGAGAACCCTTTCCTTTGCTCCTGCCAGCTTCCCTTGGCTTGCAGTCCCATCTTCCACCTTTAAAGTCAGCAACAGAGCATCTTCAGATCCCTTTCTCTCCATCCTTTTGCAGCTCTTATCACGTGGCTTCCTGCATGCAGCTGACTCCTCCTGCCTCCCTCTTATAGGACCACTGTGATTACATTGGGCTTACCTGGATAAACCACCTCAAGGGCCTTAATTTACTTCTGAATTTAATCGCAACTGCAGTGGCCCTTTTGCCTTGCAAGGTGATATATTCCCACGTGCTGGGGGGTCAGGACATAGGCATGTTGGGGAGTCATTTTTACTCTGCCTCATGCCCCATGCTCCCCTGCCTCACCACTCCTCTGAGACAGTTCAGTTGAAGACTCCAAAATCTGCTCCCTCAATGAAACTTTGATAGATACTTGACATTTCTTTGCACCGCATTTCTCAAATGTCTGTTTTGACAGCATTCCAGTGAAGGAGCTATTTTAGTAGTGTTTTGTTTTGTTTTCCTTTCCAAATTGCAATGATGAAACGACAAGCAGTTTTTAAAATAACAGGCTGAGGAAAATGGATGTACAAATACCAAAAAAAGTCAGGTTTAATACAGACAATCCATTAATTGTAGTGGCTTTGTGTATCATGGATCTCTTTTGATAGTTCTAATTGCTCCCAGAAAACAAATTTTTGGTTGTTTCAAAAATACAAGTAAATTTTCTCCCAAAGATTCCTATTGCAAATATATAGAAATGTATCTTAGCAGTGCTACCCACCCACCCCCACACTCTTATGCGCACACGTCCCGCATGTCTCTTTGAAAACTTGCTGGAATAGTATTTTATCTGGAGAAGACAGGCATTGCCTGGTTGTCTGGTGCTGCCTTTTTAGCCCAAGAGGTACCTAAAGAGACCCCCAGCTGCTTGCTCAGTGCTGCAAATACAGAAATAAGCACAAGGACACTCCTGTCCTCATTGTATGACTGGGGGGGGGTCTCTAATTTAGGCTACAGAGAGCTGCAGTAAGCCAGAAATCACAAGAAAGTATGCTCTTAAGGAGCTTTCCTGCGCAGGTAACAAAGTATCTTGGATTTATATGTTACCACAACACACTTCAACTACTATGTAATAAAAGAAGAAGCAAATGTTATTTTATAATAAAAGCTAACATCTTGTGGCATCTGTACTGCCTGCGCTCTGTGCCAGGCACTGTTTTAATGATTTGCTTTCATAGACTCGTTCTGTGCTCCTAAGAACCCAATGAGGCGGTTACTAAATATTCTCACTTTATAGGTGAATCTTGAGGCTAAAGAAAGCTAATATGGGTGGCTCTGTAATCGAAAGCCAGGCCCCCACACTAGAGTACCATTTCCTTCATTAAGGAAGGAACAGGGGTTAAGGCCATGGACTCTGAGATGGGACTTCTTGGGGTGGAACTGCAGCTCAGCCTTTTACCGACTGTATAATCTTGGATACATTTAATCCTTCTGTGCTTTCTGGGCAGCCAAAGATCAGCAGAGTACTCTAGTAGCCAACCAAAGTTTGGTTTATTTGCTCGATGCAGAAAGGAAGAATCCATGCCAGAGGAACTGTAAAGTGTAGACCTCAAGTAGAGGGTTGAATACTTGAGTCTGAGCCAAAGATATCTCTTTTGGGAATTACCAGCATGCAGAAAATACTTAAAGTCATCGAAAACGGGTGAGACCATCTAAGAAGAGATTGTAGGCAGAGAGAGACAGACAGACAGACAGACAAGGCCCATGACTGGAGTCTTGAAGAGCTCCAACATTTTAAACTTTGGTAGAAGGATGATCCAGCAAAGAAGGCTGAGGCGGAGCTGGCTGTGAAGTAGAGGAGAACTAAGAGTATGGAGTCAGAGAGCCCAAATGATTATTTCATGAGGTGTGTGGGATGCTGCAGAGAAGTCAGGAGGGAGGAAGACGGAAGAGTGCCCATTGGATTGGGCAGATTGGAGCCTGAGATAAAAGATTCAGAGGGAATGAGCGTGAGGAAGTGGAGGTAGCAAACATGGATGGCTCTTTCCATTGGTTGGGCATGAAGTGGAGCAGAGACCTGAGAAACATGGGGTTAAGGTGATTCCTGAGCATCTGTGTAACCTCTCTATCCGATAGAGAGGACGGGAATAGTAATGCTATAGAGGAGGAAGCCAAAGGCAAATGCGAAGGAATGACCTCGCGGAAGAGAAACATTTTTCTCCATCATAACACAAGACTGGTGGGAGAAGGCAGGGGCAGGTGGGTTTGTAGACTTAGTGGTGGAGAGGTGAATGAGTTTACTGGTGACTTCTGATTTTTTTCATTAAAAAGTGAAGTGGGCTATCTAAGGAGGTTGTGGAGACTAAATGTGTCTGCCCTTTGCAGGGGAAAGGAGGCTAGAGGAGAAAGGAAAAGGTATGAAGTAGTCATCTTGGGAGAGGGAGAAAGCCTACGAAAGAGCTACAGTAGGTTTTCTGCGTAGTGTTGGAAGTCAAGGCAGGATTTGTGGTTGTGATCAGGAACTTTAACTGAAACCAGCCCACGTGGTCATTGGATCTGGGAGTCAGATGGCTGAGAGACAGGTGTGTGTGATGAGGTCCAGGTCATAGACAGTGCTGACCTAACTTGAGGGTGGGGAGAGAAAGCGTACACAATTAATGGTAGTTGTTGGTGCTGTTCTTAATTTTTCTGTGGCAGTTCCACTCGAGTCCTTTGTATGTCCACTGTCTAGCACCAGGGGAGCAGGAGCGGACACTGAGAATGCATGGCACAGCCCTCACCCTCAAGGATTGTACTGTATTTCCAATTGTATTGGAGACACAGGACTTATATGCATATGCAGCAGTTAGAGAACCACAGAAGACTCAAAGGAAACAAATGTATGGATCAGACAGGAAGATGCTGTAGAGGCAGAGAGAAGCCAGGGTGGGCTTTCAGATAAGATGCATGAAGGAAAACTTCAGATGATCCCATCTGCTTTGTTTTTAGACCTAGCACGTGCATTTCTGTTTCTGAGACGTTCCCTGAATTGTCTTTCAAGGTGATGATTTCTGCTCCGAGGTCTCTGTCCTTCCCTCCTTCCCCCCACCCCCGCCTTCCCCAGCATGTTCTTATGTTGGGGGTGAACAAGGGACGTCAGAGATGTGAAACACGGTAACTTATGGAGAATGAGGCATAGCGATTCTTTACGTATGCCACCCTTGTGCCTGAGGATTGGAGACGTTGCCTCACCTAACCCATTGCTTTTCTCTTCTGTTCTTCACCCTAGAATGTTGGGAAGGCCATCACCAAAGGATGCCGCTACTTAGTCATTGGCCTGCAGGGATTCGCGGCCGCCTACTCAGCCCCCTTTGGAGTAGCAGCCAGCGTGGTGTCCTTTGTCCGTTAACGGAGGCTGCTGGGGCAGGAGACGCGAGTGCATTGGAAGTCTGCTCTGGGAACAGGGTGAACCCAAGAACATTTCAGACTTGAACCCACAAAATCCCTGGATGAAGAAAAGGCCTTTCTTTATCGAATTGATTGAGCATTATGAATGAGTCATTCTGCCCCTTTTCTGAGCGTTTCATGTCTCTTGGACACAGGTGGATGTGATGGACAGTCTCCGAGGATTAGGCCAAGGTCACGTTTGCTGTAGAGTCAGTTTGCCAACGCCTGAGCATTCACATGACAGTGGGAGAGGAGAGGGTGGAAGAAAACACATGACGAATGAGAACACTGTGGGTGGGTGCACAGAGGAGTGATTTTGAAGGGAAAAGAATTTGGTCCTGAGTCAGATGATCCATTATGGTCCCCTGGAAAGGTTGCAGGTTGAAAGGTTACTTGCAGCTCTTGGCTGCCTCGGTTCTGAGGGCACCAGAAGAGCTGGGGTTTTTCTGAAGTCATTCTCCCTCACCTCCTTCCTTCACCCTTCCCGTCCCCAGCCCTTTGTCACCAGGAATTTAATTACAGGCTTAAGAAGAAGGAAGGAAGAAAAATTCTCTTTGAAGGCTGAGATGCTTTAGTCACTGTGTTGACAGATGTATCATGACTGTTTAAAGCAGATGAGTGCTTGCCATTTTTGCCCATTCCTCACCTGAATGTGCAGCTGACAAAGAGGGAGGAAACAGCGGCAAGTTCACATGCAGCCTGGGTGGCTGTTTGCTGTGCCCAGTCCAGCCCATTTGGACCCACTCACATGTCTGTGACTGGCCAGACTCCCCTCCAGCAGCTCCAGGAAGAAAAGCCCACTCTGAGCAGGCTGAGGACACAGGCGTGTTGACCCAGCCTGCCGAGCAGCAGCAGCGCACTTCTGACCACCGTTCACGCCCTGCCTCTGGGTAGCGTTGACGAAGTGCATTTGTCTCGGGACCAAGATAGGCACAGAGAGACACGGCACCCTGAAATGAAAGTATATGATTTAGAGAAGGAACCAGGAAGTAGAAGATAGGTGAGAAGGATGTCAGAAAGAGAGACGTGGACGGACAAGAGCCAGCTCTGGATTATCAGCATTGGGGAGTCTTAGGAGAACCAGGCCTTCAGCACTAAGTAGGGGCCAAAAGAGGCTGGGTGAGCTCACACTGTTTGCCTCTGGAGCATCTTTTTCCCGTTCTGGGCTGCCAGTGTGACCTCATCTCACCTGACTTCAAAGGTTAGAATGGGAGTTGGTCCTGGGCCTGACACCCACCAAGGTTGTCCCATGGAGCACCATTGAACCATTGGTCAAGAAGGAGATAGGAAGAGGGAGTTCTTCTGTAAACCCCCCCCAATAGGGCAACTGTTCTGACTTTGATTCCAAAATACCAAGAAATCCAAGGCGGTTGTTGCTGATCAGTCTGCAGTGTGGTAGCCTGCGAGCTCTCTCTCAGCTTTCATGCTTTCCAGATCGAGTCCAAGCAGGTGGAAGTGAGAAAGAGAGAAAAGAGAGAAAAGGGAATGCGGTGAAGGAGAAGGTCGTAGCTGTGAAGCTAGACTCAGCTTCAGTTTCTGGAGGCTCTTGTTGAAAATGAACTTGGACCCCATTCCTGCAACGTTAATATTTGTGAGGAAAAGAGAAAAACAGTGATCTTGTTGTAGCCCAAGTGATGAAATTTGATAATGGCTCATTTTCACACATCGGAGATCATTGTAGATTTCCCAGCAAAACTGGGAGTCAAGGAGAAAAAAATGCAAAGCACAGTTATTGAATGTTTTAGTTTCCTAGCTGCTGAAACAAATAACATAGAGTGGGTTAGTTTAACGACAAGAATTTATCGGCTCGCTGTCTCAGAAGGCTTGCTTTCTCCTAGGGTCTGTATCTTCTGCCTGGCCAACAAACTTTGGAGTCCCTTGGTTTTTCTTTCGAAAGGCAGTGCATGTGGTTATGTCTTTTCCTTTCTCCTCTGGTTCCATTGATTCTGGCTTCTTCCTGTGGCTCTCTTTCTATGCCCAATTTCCTTTGCTTACAAGGATGTCAGGTGCACAGATAAGGGCCCACTCTCATTGAGTTTGGCACACCTTAACTCATAACATCATCACAGGTCCTCTTTGCAAATGGGTTCCCAACAGCAGGACCAGGGGCTGGGACCTTTTTTTGTAGGACATGTGATTCAACCCCTAACATTGAGAAAGAGAGTCAGGCTCTGTGAGGCCTGCTGGTCACAGGACATTAATACCAGGAGAAAAGGCCTGTGGTGTGTTTGGATGACACCAGCTAATCAGTGATACTGGTGAGCATCAAAGAAGCCCATACCGTCTTCTTGGGAAATGCAACTGGGACCCAGAGAAGAGAGAGATTTGTCCTTGCCTGGGCATCCAAGGAAGACCCACACCCCCACATTGGAGAAACTGTAAAGCTAAGCACCATTGGCCCTAAAATTCTTGAAGTCTGGCTAAGAATTAACCCAGAAATTTTGAAAATCAAAACCTCCCAGGGAATGTCCTGGGAGTCAGGTTCATGTGTACTGAAGATTAACTTCTCCAAACTGTAGCTCAGCCCGAGTAGCTGTTTCCCCTTCCTGGGGCACCAGGACACTGATGTTTTCCTGTTACTCAGTTCATTGAGCTTAAGAATTAGAACTCCAGCCAGCATTTTGCCAATTGCCTTTTCTTTTTTGTTAATTTCAAGGCCTCCACCCTACTGAGAACGGGGTTTTAGAGCTTTCCCTTTACATGTGTGACCAAGAGGCTTTTATATTTCCTTTGCTTTCCCCCAATTATGTAAATAAATGCCCTAATTTGCCTAAAGTTTCTGTTTGTGAAGGTTGTGCTTTTTTTTTTTTTTTAACCCCTCGCTTTCTAATCTTCTGACAAGGAGATTCCTGGAGGCTCCACCCAAAGCTGAGAACTTGTTCAGCATGTGACTCAGTTGGGAGCAGTTCCCCTGGGGAGCTCCGGTGAGAGCCTGAGGCCCAGGAGAGGGAGGGATGCCCCAGCTCACCTGGTGGCTCCTCTGGGGTGTTTAAAGGAGGGGCAGTCCCCTAGGAGCTCGCTGGAGCTGGCTTCGGAGCACAGAGAGCTCATGTGCTTGTTAACAATGAAGATTTCCAGAACCCTGATTCAGATCGTGGGATCTGACATGGGGCCAAGAAGCTGCATTTTCTAAGAGCAGCTGAGAAGGCTCTCCTGCAGCTGTTCCTTAGCCTGGACCAAGAAGTCCTGGCCCGAGAAGGAAAGCGCTGTGTCCAGGGAGGGAAGTGGAGCCTGCAGGGTGCCAGGCCATGCTGGGCCCGTGCGATCTGCTCGCTCACCGAATACTCACAGGGCCGTGGGCACAGGACTTGGTCGGGGAAGGTGGAGGTCGCAGGAGTGGTCCTGAGCGAGCCTCAGATCGTCTGCCTACGTGCGGCGGGGGGCCCTGGGACCCGAGCTGCTGTGAGGCCTACAGTAAAGCAGAAGCAAGGGGCCTCCCGCTCCCCAGCCACCTTGGGGTGGCCCCGCTGCCCCTCTGCCCAGCACCCGGGTCTTGTCGGAGAACCCCTGACTGGCTTCCTTGACCGAGAAGTGTCCGGAAGCAGGACTTGAACTCAGACTTTCTCACTGCAGCTCTCGTCCTTTCTCCAGCAGCCTCCACTATCCTCCGGTGTACGACAGTGCCCTGAGCAGGAGATGGCTGTGGGCCGAGAAACCATCGTTGCAGTTTTAGGTTTAGGCAGCTGCGAGGCTTTTGCACCCCTGATGTCTGTTTCAGGCTGCCCGACCCTGGAGGATGACAGGTTAACTGAATTTAACTCTGTGATGCCGTTATCCCCAAGATGCGAACACTTTCTAGATCCACCCCCCCACCCACCCCCCGCCGTTTGCTTATTTTGTAATAAAATGTATGCACAGAGTTAGAGGGAAAAAAGTGCCCTCAGCATCCCAGGAATGGCTGCCTTTGAGAAGCCCCATGGCTTTGCCAAAAGACCAGATGGTTCCTGAGAAAATCCGAATCATGTGGCCATTCATGGGGAAATGTGGGAAAAAGTAAATAAACCCGTGGGTGTTGTTTTCTTTTGTAGAAGTAAGATTGTTTTGGGGTTCCAAACCACCTGAAGAGAAAAAGAGATCTCTTCAGGTCTGCACGGGCCGGGGCTGGATGCGCATTACCAGGGAAGGGGGGGATAAGGGACGGGGGTGAGGGGGCGAGGCAGGGGGAGGAGGGCAGGGGCGGGGAGAGGACAGAGGCCTGACCACTGGAAGCCGTGGGTCAAAACCCCCGACCCCCGGGGGCGTGCCTACTTAGTGCCGCCCTCTGCCCTTCCGCTCCACTTAAGACGAAAACCTGACCAGCACCCGCGACCTTGAGGGCGGGCTTTGTTTTCGTGAAAAGGTGTTTTCCCTGTGATTCCTCTTGCATAACCCGTTCGCAGGGCTGAAAACAAATATGCCTGGTTCAAACCAGATATGCCCTGTAGAAACAGAGCCCGTGCTTCTTTCACTTGAGCTTTAAATCCAGGGCAAACCATTGTCCGCCCCAGGACCTGCTTTCTTGAGCAACAAGAGAGAATAATTTCTGGGTTGTGGCATGCCTATGAAGGGTGCTTAGAATTGCTGAAGCAGGAGCAAGTGGTGAAAGAACACCAGCTTATTGGGGTGCGGGTGGGGGTGGGGTGCGGGTGGGGCCGTTTGCCCATTGGAGAAGCACTCCACATGCGTATTTTCTTTAATCTTTTTAGGTGTTATTCTTAATGCCCACAGGACACAGCCAGGAAATGGAGAGCTTCCTGTTGTACCAAGCAGTGAGCTGATGGTTATTGTGTGCTGCGATTCCTTTAGAGGGTCGAGGAGAAAAAGGCATAAAAGTTAATCATTAATTTTCCTGGCAGCCATCATTTTTCCAGACATGATCAGACTTGAATTTGTTTGTCTTATAACGGTTTTTTTCAGTAAATCAGTGAGTGTTCCATGTAATCCCCACAAGCCCCCATTCCATCTCTTCCTCTACTCACACTTTAAAAAAAAAAAATATATATATATATATATACATTTTTTTTATTGAGAAACCTTCACACACACACATTCCATACATGGCAAACAGTCAGTGGCTCACAATATCATCATATAGTTGTGTATTCACCACCAAGATCATTTTGTATAACATTTGCATCACTCCAGAAAAAGAAATAAAAAGAAAAAAGAAAAAACACATACACACCATACTCCTTACCCCACCCTCTCATTAACCAGTAGTTTTTCCATGTGCCCAATTTATTTTTTTACCCTTTGTCCCCCATTATTTATATATTCTTTTTCCATATGTATGTATATATATATATATATATATATATATATATACACATATATATATATATATATTTTTTTTTTTTGCATGGGCAGGCACTGGGAATTGAAGCTGGGTCTCTGGCATGGCAGGTGAGAACTCTGCCACTGAGCCACCGTTGCCTGCCCTTTCCATATTTTTTAACTCATCTGTCTATACTCTGGCTAAAAGGAGCATCAGACACAAGGTTTTCACAATTGCACAGTCACATTGTAAAGTTATATCTTTATGCAGTCGTCTTCAAGAATCAAGGCTACTGGAACACAGCTCAACAGTTTCATGTACTTCCCTCCACCCACTCCAATACACCATACACTGAAAAGGGATATCTACGTAATACGTAAGAATAACATCTCAACTACGTTTGAAATCTCTCAGCCACTGAAACTTTATTTTGTCTCATTTCTCTCTTTCCCCTTTTGGTCAGGAAGATTTTCTCAGTCCCTTGATGCCGGTCAGCTCATCCTGGGAGTCCTGTCCCACGTTGCCAGGGAGATTTACACCCCTGGGGGTCATGTCCCACGTAGGAGGAAAGGCAGTCTCTACTCACGTTTCTGCTGCAAGTAGAAGCAGAGAAGAGAACCAGGAAGTACAAAGCCTCTGCTAGGTACTGGACGGACACTGTGCTTGTTTAACTGCATCATTTTATCTAATTCTCAAATTCATTTCATTCTCAATAATAATGGTAATGAGGTAGGTACCATTTATTATTATCTCTCTTTTATATAGTTGAGGAAAAACGAAGCTAACAGAAGTTAGGGAATTTTGCTCCAATGCCAGGAAGCCACGAGACAAGGCTGAGCTCTTTCTGCCGGTTTCAGCTGCCTCTCTTATTTCCATTTCCTACGGGGCAAGGGGAAAAGAGGGAAGCTTCAAATGTAATCCCATCTGATCTGCATTCCTGATGTGAATATTGTGATGCAATTTACTTACAAAGACATCTGTCTATACACTCGATTTTCAAGATGCTGAGATTGATTAGCTCCTGATTTGTCACGGTAAAGGATGAAGGGAGGGCCGGGCCAGGGCAGGATCTGTTGCTCTAAATGGGGGGGGGGGGGGGGGGGGGGCGGGGGGCAGGGCGTGAATTTACCTGACTTTGCCACGTTTCCTGGTGTGACTTCAGCTGCCACGGTCACTGTTCCCCTAGACTGGTGGCTGTTCCCCTGTCGCCACCCTCCACTATTCGTTCACCCCTGGGCCCCGGGGCCACATGCCAAAGCCCCAGGGCCAGCGGAAAGCTACCCGGCTGGCAGGAGCGGCGCTGGCACCGCACAGCTTGGCTGCAAAACGGGGCGACCTTGCACAAGTTCCTTAACTTTGAATTTCGTTGTTTTTGCTTTGGTCTGCAAAGTAGAGCAAATAGTAACTACTTCAGAGGCTTGCTTGGAAGAGTAAATGATGGGAAATGTACCGAGAGTCTTCCATGTAGGGTATTAAATGTTCCCCTTTCCCCAGCTGCCCCCAGCTGAAATCAACTCTTAGTTTGCCCCGGGGCCTATGGGAGGGAAAGAAAGAAGCCTGAGGGATTGATGAAGGGGGAGGGAGGCCTGGGAAGTGTGGGAGGGAGAGAAGAGGAGGGGAGAGGAGACTTGCCTCCTCTATCCATTTGCGTTTTTCTCTCTTGACCCTAAACTCATCCTCCGTCTGCTTTCAATGAGCCTCCAGGCTCCTGGCCCCGATTAGAGGTTCAGCTTTCCCTCTGCCCGAGGTTGCAGCTTCAGGGGGGCTGAGGTTGCGGGAGGGTGGAGCCTTGGCTGGAGAGCAGGAGGAGAAAGAGAACCAAGGCGGGCAGACATCAAATGAATAATTTATCCCCAGGGGGTGGCCTCCAGGCGGCTGAAGGGGTTGGCCTGCAGCTTGTAGTCTCTTCCAGCCACCCCAGACCTGAAGGACTTTGAATTTAGCCCCACACTTGGTTCAGGCTTGCCCGCTGGCCTTGTTTCTGGAGAACCCAAACTGTCTCTGTAATAGGGGGTGCAGGCTGTCAGCTCCCCAGTGCCCGGGCCGTGAGAGTCAGTGAGGAGGGCCTGGGGGCCTGAGGGCATCATCATTCGCTGCAAACAGGACGGTGAAACCAGCCAATTTCGTGGTAACTA
This sequence comes from Tamandua tetradactyla, assembly GCF_023851605.1. NCBI lineage: Eukaryota > Metazoa > Chordata > Mammalia > Pilosa > Myrmecophagidae > Tamandua > Tamandua tetradactyla. The sequence goes on from NC_135330.1 coordinate 81,163,781, forward strand.
CTATGGGAGTCTCGAAGGCAAATGCGCGGTCTTCTTAATCACCCAGAAGTTGGTTCCTTGGGGTGTCCATTCATGTATTTAACAAGCAGGTTTTGCGCCCAGACTGTGTGCCTGCCCAGGAACAGGTGCTGGGGCTGCTCCCCAAGGAGGCCCTAGAGAGACACGCCACGGCAGTGCTTGTCCTGTGTCAGAATGAGGAGGACACGGGGCAAGCTGGAATCCACCGGAGTTCCGTGGACCGGGAGGTTAAGGAGGAGGAAGCAGGGCTGGGCAGACGGAGAAGCTGAGCTACCTACAAAGGCCTCAGCCCAGCTCACGCGGAGCTCTGCTACTTGAAAGACCCTTCCAGGCTGTCCGGACTCACACTGGGGCGACCAGGTCTTCCACCAGACTTTGATCAGGAGGTGGACTGGCTGCCCTGGGGAAGGGCACGGCCCGGGCAAGGCTGCACCCTGCAGATGAGGCGATCCTTGGAAGGACTCTGAGCTGTGGGTGGACAGCAATGCTGCCGGCAGCTGGGGCAGAGTCCTTCCCTGAGGGCGGGCCCAGGCGGTGCTTTACTCTGTGAAATCCGATTCCACAAGTCACCTCCTGTGTGACCCTGGGCGAGGCGCTCAACCTCTCTGAATCAGTTTGCTCCCACTTGTCTGATGGGCAAACTGATTCTCAGGAGGATCGAATGAGTTAATCCTTACATCCAAACTGATTCTCAGGAGGATTGAATGAGTTAATCCTCACATCGGTGAGACCCATAGAAAAAGCTCAGTATGTACCCTGTTGTGTTATTCTTGTTTCTAGAATAAACCCAGCAAAATGTGGCCTTGAGTTTCAGGAAGTTGTAATCTGTTGTGAGGAGAGTGTATGAACAGTAGGAATCGCTGCAGGAAGCTTGCAGGGATGGAGGGGCATTCTAGTTTGCTAGCTGCCAGAATGCAATATACCAGAAACACAATGGCTTTTAAAAAGGGGAATTTAATAAATTGCTAGTTTACAGTTTTTTGGCTGTGGAAATATCCAGATTAAAGCACGTCTACAGAAATGTTCAATCTCAGGCATCCAGAGAAAGACACCTTGGTTCAAGAAGGCTGATGACGGTCAGCATATTTCTATCAGCTGGAAGGGCACATGGCGAACGTGGGGTGTCTGCCAGGATTCTTTCTAGGCCTCTTGTTTCATGAAGCTCCCCGGGAGGCATTTTCCTTCCTCATCTGCCAAGGTCGCTGGCTGGTGGACTCTGCTTCATGGTTCTGTGGCATTCTGAGGCTTTCTCCAAAATGTCTCCTCTTTTATAGGACTCCAGTAAATTAATCAAGAGCCACGTAGAATGGGTGGTGACACCTCTCCAGCTAATCAAGTTTAATACCCACATTGATTGAGTCACATCGCCATGGAGACAACCCAATCAAGTTTCCAAACTATAGTACTGAATAGGGATTAGAAGAAACCATTGCTCCCACAAGATTGGTGAGGATTAAAACAAGGCTTTTCTAGGGTACATAAAGCCTTTCAAACCGCCACAGAGAGGGTCCTCTCACCCCATCTTGGAGCCGCCAAGGAAAGCTTCCCAAAAGGAAGTGCCCTCCAACCTGGGACCCGCAGGATGCACGGGAGCTGACCAGGTGGCGGAGGTGACTTGGAATGGAAAAGGAAGAATGTTTGGGTTTGCTAAAGCTGCCAGAATGCAATGGATCAGAAATGGGCTGGCTTTTACAGTGGGAATAGTAACTTTCAATTGACAGGTCTAAGGCCATGAAAATATCCAACTCAGGGCACCGACAGGACGGTACCTGGACTCTAAACACGGGCTGCCGGCCTCCGGGACCCTCTCTCCCCTGGGAAGCCCCACGGCCACGTGTCTGCTGGTCCTTCTTTCCAGGGTCCCCATGCTTCAGCTTCTGGCTTCTCTGTCTGGGGCTTTCTCTCTAAACTCCTCTGGGACTTTTTCTGTGAGCGCCTCCTAATTTCATCTCCTAGCTTCTGTATGTGTTTGATCTTCTTCTAAAGGACCCCAGGAAGGGAATGCAGACCCCCCCCCCCCCTTGAGTGAGGCAGGTCACATCTCAATGGAAATAACCTAATCCGAAGGTCCCACCCACAGCAGGTCTGCCCCCGCAGAAATGGGTTTAAAGGGGGTGGCCTTTTCTGGGGTGCATAACAGCTTCACCCCAGCACAAAGAGCATTAGGGCCAGTGGGGATAACATGTGCGAAGGCCCAGCTATGAGGAAAAGTGAGTGACGGCGTGGTTGGAACCGGGCGGTGGGGAGAGGGCAGTGGTCTCTGCCTGAGTTCACAAACACTGGCCTTGGCAAAGGGCGGCCTTCACAGAGAGATGCCTTCCCACGCGACCACGGCCTGCCCTGTGTGCCCTCCAGATTGGTGGGGACCAGAGCCACAGAGGCTGGCGGGCGGGGAAGTGGCACGGCTGGAGCTGGACCTCTGAGGCCAGGGAGTGGTGTGACAGGGCCCCCACCTCTGCCTGGGGGCCCTACTGAAGCCCTGGAGCTGGAGAATGTCCCGCCTGGGATGGGAGTTGGAAATCACCCTCTATTAACCCCGGAGAGAAGAAAGGAGGAGGATCTTCTCTTCCCACTTGCTCTCAGCCCCAGGTGTCGTCTGAGCACTCAACTGGGAGTCAGGAAAGCAATTGGCTGTGTGACCTGGAAACAGCCACTTCACCTCTCTGGACCCGGGCCTCTTTTTTCCTGTAAAATGATGAGGTTGAAGGGGCTGCCTCGTTGCTCCCTCCCTGCTCTGATGCTCTGAGTCTGAAGAATGTTCTTGCAGCCTGCTTCTCCCAAACCCCTGTCTCGTTTCATTTGATCGTTTGCTTATCATTCATTTCTGTAAACAAGACCGTTTCCTAGTCCTCCTTCCTTTTGGCCTCCTGAAGAGCTCTCACAGCCGCTCCGAGCAGCAGCAGGCATGCAGCCCCCTCTCAAGCAGCTGGTCACAGAGGGAACAGAAACAACAGGATTCACTTCCCTAGCGGCTTCTGTTCCATGCCAAGAACAGGTAGTTAAGTTGTTTTTCTGGCACTGCTGCTGTTTTTTCCAACCCCATTACACCCTCTGCCCTGTTTCCCTCCTGACCAAGGTTCCTCGCGGCAGGAAGACAGTCAGGATTTGGCCAAGAGAGGCCACCCCCCTGGCCTTTGCCCCCAACGAGCTCTGGAAACCAAGCTCTGCACTTGGAATTCTGCTTCCCTCCCAAGGCGCAGCAAGAGCCACCTCCACCGTGAAGCCTTCCTTGGTCACAGCGACTGGAACGAATCAGGTCTCTGGACGCTGGCGGCCTGGGCTTGTCCTCATTTTAGTTCTCGTATTATTCTGCCCATAACCAATTGGCCGCTGACACTTGTAGCTGCCCCCAGCCCGGTGTGGAGCAGGTGCTTGGTGACTATTTTGAGGGGGGAAAAGGGAATGGAAGGCGGAAACGAAGGAAGGAAGACAGGAAATCTCTACAGGAAACCGGCTGGCATATGTAAGGCAAAGTGGGCCCCGCTAATTATTTTATGCCTGACATAAACCCCCCTGTGAAAGCCCTCACCTGTCAAAAGTGTGTGGGTGCCGGGAGCTTCCCTTAGACAGCACTGCCTGGAAAGGGGAAGAGCTCTCAGTAAGGCTCCTGGTGTGCTTGCTGACAGCACCAGAGAAGTCCCTCTGTGTGTGTGTGTGTGTGTGTGTGTGTGTGTGTGTGTGTCACGGGGCTGCAGATCCAGCCCTGGGTAAGATGTGGATGTGAATGGCATTTTTCCGTGCACCCCCCACCCCGCTGCCAGGGCCGACAGGGGATGCAGCAGGAGGGCATGAGTTTAGAGGGCTGGAAGCGCGGAGCCGGAGTTGGGGCCGTCACCCAGAGCCTTGGCTCTTGCAGGACGTGGAAAGAGGAGCCACTGCGGAGTTTTGGGTAGAGAAGGGCAGGGACTGCCTTAGGCTGTGGCAGTGCCCCATGGGGAGGGACAGTCATCAGCCCATTTCACAGATGTGCACACCCGATGCCCAGAGCATGAGAAACTTGCTTAAGTTCCCCACACCTGACTGAACGCCTCTTTCTCCATCCCAGCACCCTGTTCACTTCCGTCCCAGTCTGTATTTCCTTCTACATCGGTTTGCTCCCTTGTTTGGGGTCTCACTCCCACACTGGAAGGTAAGCTTCACAGGAGCAGGGGCTTTGAAATGTCCACTTCCGAATCCTCAGTGCCTTACGTGCCTCCTGGCACACCATAGGAACTCAGCAAACAATTGCTGATGAGCTAGCAAGGACAGGTGAAATGCAAATACCTCAGAAACTGGAGGTGCCGGAGGCTGAGTTCTCTCCAGGAGCTCAATTCCCATGGGAAATTTTTGTGGCTCTGAGCCAGCCTGAGGCCATATGTGGTCATCTGCAGTGGACCCCTCCCCGGCCCTGTGTCTTGAAGAATTGGAGAAGGGTGCTTGGCTCTATGGTGTCATTCATACGTCCATTCCTTCCTTTTCTCTTATGTTCAGCCAGTCGTCTCTCAAGTGTCTTCTGGGCATCTACTCTGTGTTTGATGCCGGGCTGGGACAGTACGCCAGGCAACCAAGCCATCGCAGTGGCCCAAGGTGACAGACAACTGCATAAACTGCAGCTATGGAGGAAGCCAACCAGGGTCTAACCTCTCGTGGGCGGCCAGGGAGGCCTGGCAGGGGGCACACAGCCCAAAGCCTTCCTCAGAGGGGAGCCCTGCGGGAGGAAAGGAGCTGGGCTTTGTCTGAGGAAGGTGAGGCCCAGGGGAGAGCGTGGGAAGTGCGGCTCAGCGCAGAGTTGAGAGTCAGGCAGCAAAGGGCCTCGAGAGCCGTAGCAGTGGGTGCAGGCTTTCTTTCAAGTGGAGGGGAGCGCTCCGCTGGATTCCAGTTGTGTTGGTTTGAAACTCTCACGTTTGAAAAGGTTCCCTCTGCTGCTGCTGGCGCAGGTTGGGCCTGGGGGCCTGGGGGAGGGGAGGGGAGCCCGTGGGTTGTCCTGGAGAGAGAGCACATGGCCTGGGCACAGGGAAGGAGGGGGTTCATCACAGCCCTGTTGAAACAATGGAAGGTACAGAGTTTCCTGGCAGGGGTGTGGGTGTGAGGGGAAGAGAGAAACCCAGGAACCGCTCCCTTAGATGGATTCTGGCCTGAGCTACAGGGAAAGCACCAGCTGGGGGGGCAAGGGGAGCCAATGGATGCTGGAAGTCTTTTGAGCTCCAGGCCAAGAGTGCTGGGGACATTTGTTTGATTTACACAATGCTTCTACAAGGCCAAACCTCAGGGCTGTCTGTTGCAGCTTCAGTATTTCCTGTGCCCTTGTGGCCATTTCTGACCTTGGACCACAGGCGGCTCGGGCTGACCTTGACCTCCCCCGGGGGAGGTGGGAACTCTGAGTTCACCCTCTCCCTGCTGGACTCCCCTGGCCCCGGGGTCTGCTGGAAGGCACCTTCCAGGCTCTGCTGAGGGAGGACGTGCCTTGGGTGCTCGGGAGGCAGGCAGGCTGGGTGGAAGGAAGCCATGTGCCGGCCTCAAGACAATTCAGACCCTGTTGGCTTGCAATCACGTGTCATTTCATTCTCAGCACAGTCCCAGGGCATAGATAGTATTATCCCTGTTATTTAAATGAGGGAATTAACTGAGGCGACAGGGGCCTCACGAGGGCCTGAGACCCCCGCAGCCGCCTGCTCAGATTGGGGAAGGAACCGAACCCCACCTGCATGGTGGGGCCATTCCTGAAGGAGGAACCCAAACCACTTTTCTTCTCCGGCCCTCCTCCTCCCCCCACAGATGCACCTTCTCCTGGTGGCCCAGGGGGCTTTATACTAGGCAGCCCCCCAACCCCACCTAGAACCTACTTCTCTGCTCCTCCGCATTGATTCCCTCCAAACTCGCGGCAGAGCTGCTCTGTGCAGCTTCCCCAGAGGCAATTCCTCGGCACCAATGGAAAGGTGCCACTGAAATCCCCTCTCTGGGGAAGTATATGCAGCCCCCTTCTCCCCACTTCCTGCCCTCGTTATTCTGTTAAGGGAGGGAACCCCGATGTTTCAGGCAAAAGATGAAGGGGAAAAGGGTTTAGGTGAATCAGGACCTGGTGGGACTTCTAGAAACACACTCTCGGTGGCCACGTGCGGGGAGCCGGCTGTGCGGACAGCTGCTGAGGCTGGAATCAGACTCACGTGCACCCTTTCAGGATCTCAGTGTCCTCTCAGTGTTTATGTTTGAGTAACATTCATTGTGTGTCTTCTGAATGTGTAGTCACAGGAGATGAGAATGGAAGAGGAAAGGAAGATAAAAATTGGTAGGGTGGGTAACGGTGGCTCAGTGGCAGAGTTCTCACCTGCCATGCTGGAGACCTGGGTTCGAATTCCTGGAGCCTGTCCGTGCAAAAAATAAAAATAAAAAAATAAACGTATTGGTAAGTTCACCACCCAGAGGCACCATGTTGGGTATTTGCCAGGTCACCCAGCATCCTCTATTAACACTTGTTTGGGGGGCTTCCAGGTTTCCCTTTTAGAGAAATCTTTGCAAGGTGCTTCCTGAATTTCATGAAGCCTCTGTGCTGTGCCAGGGAAGTGAGAGGCCAGAGGACAAATGGGACACATCAACAGGGAGCTACTATATATGTGATGGTGGAGGAATTTTTCATGTAAAAAGCGTGAATTACTTGCTCAGTGATGCTGGAACAATGTGCTATTTAAATAAAACAAACAAACAGGGCTGACCACGTTGGCTCAGCAGGCAAGAATGCTTGCCTGCCATGCCAGAGGACCCGGGTTCGATTCCCGGTGCCTGCCCATGTAAAAAAAAAAAAAAAGAAAAACAAACAAACAAACATAGATCCCTATATCGTGCCATAACCCTAAAAGGATTCAGTTAAATGTAAAAATTAAATTATATGTATGTATAGTTATAAATAATTCATAAAGTGATAAGAAAAAGGACATTGCAAGTGAAAGACATGAAAACCTCAAAATATACACTCCCTTCCCCAAATGAGATGACTAATTAAAGTAGGCAATTAAATTCATCCTCACTAAATGCAAAATAGCATTAAAATATTGTCATTTTAACCTATCAAAATTGCTCTTTTCTCTCTTTTTTTTTGTCTAAATTTCCATTGCTCTCTTATACAAACCCACTACTGGAGTCAAACTTTCTGAACATGTCCTTCACCTTTCCACCCTTTCCTTGTCCATGATGTCACCCTATCTGCAAAATCACACACCGAGAAGCTCCTCTTCACTTTCCTTAGACCTAATCTTCACCTTTCCAAGTCCAGCCAAAGTGCTAACTTTTTCTGAAATTCTTGCTTTCTGCCCCTGCTTTGGGGACCTCCCTGATCTCCAAAATCCTCTATCCCTGAAAGTGTCATTCATTATGTATTACCATACTGAACTGCAGTTTGATTTGTCTTTGTATCTAGCTATCACTTTAGTGATAACTAGAGAAACACAGCCCTGTTTCTTAGTCATTGCTGTATGTTCTGAGCCTACAAGCCTTTTTTACATAAGAGGCAGTCAGTGGTTATTTTTAAGTAGATTTGTTGAGATACAATTCACATATCATACAATTCACTCATTTAAATGTATTCCAGTGTTTTACAATCATCACCATATCAATTTTGAAATATTTTCATCACCTCCAAAAGAAACCCTGAACCCACTGGCAGCCACTCCTCATCCTCCAAAGCTCTAGCTTACTTTCTTATTCTATGATAATGCGCATTCTGGACATTTCATTTAAACAGAATTATACAAGATATGGCCTTTTGTGCCTGGCTTCTTTTGCTTCTCCTAATACTTTTCAAGGTTCACCCATTTTTCTAGTTTGCTAGATGCCCCAATGCAATATACCAGAAATGGAATGGGTTTTTAAAAAGGGGAACTTAATAAGTTACAAGTTTACAGCTCTAGGGCCATGAAAATGTCCCAATTAAAGCAAGCCTATAGAAATGTCCAGTGTAAGGCATCCAGAAAAACATACCTTGATTCAAGAAGGCCGATGAAGTTCAGGGTTTCTTCTCTCAAGTGGAAAGGCACATGGCAAAAATGGTCAGCGTTTCTCTCTCATCTGGGAAGGCACTGGCGAACACAGCATCATCTGCTAGCTTCCTCTCCAGCTCCCTGGGAGGCATTTTCCTTCTTCATCTCTAAAAGTTGCTGCCTCATGGACTCTGTGCTTCTCATGGATGTGTCATTCTCTGCTCTCTCAGAAGCTCCTGGCTTTCTCTCTTGTTGTTGTCTAGCTTTTCCCAAAGTGCTTCTTCTTTTAAAGGATTCCAGTAAAACCAATCAAGACCCTCGTGGAATGGGTGGAGACACGTCTCCACCTATCAAGGTTAATATCCACAATTGACTGAGTCACATCTCCATGAAGATAAGCTAATTGAAGTTTCCAACATACAGTACTGAATAGGGATTAGCAGAAACTGTTGCTTCCACAAGGTTAATTAGGATTAAAGCACCTTTTCTAAGGTACCTAAGCCTTTTCAAAAAGGCACATCCATGTTATAGCATATTATTCCTTTTGATGGCCAAATAATATTCCATTCTGTGCATATACCATGACATATTGTTCAGTTGATGGACATTTGTGTTATTTCCATTTTGAGGCTATTATGAATAATACTGTTATGAACATTCATGCACAAGTTTTTGTACGGATATATGTTTTCATTTCTCTTGGGCACATACCTAGGAGTAGAATTGCTTATATGGCATCTCCATGTACAACATTTTGATGAATTGCCAATTTTTTTCCATGACAGCTGCACTGTTTTACATTCCCACCAGAAATGTATGTGAGTTCCCATCCTCACCAACAATTGCTGTTATCTGACTTTTTGATTATAGCCACTCTAGTGGGTATGAGGTAATATCTTGTGGTGGTTTTGATTCAGATTTCACTAACAGCTAATGATATTGAGCAACTTTCCTCGTGCTTATTGGCCACTCATGTCTTCTTTGAGGTAATATCCTTAAATCTTTTACCCATTTTTTAATTGTTATTTGTCTTGTTGAGTTGTAATAGTTTTTTTTTTTTAATTACTATTATTTTGGGGACAAGACCCTTATCAGATATATGGTTTGCAATTATTTTCTCCCATTCTGTAGATTCTTTCCAAGCTCTTGAAAACTTCCCTTGAAGCACAGAAGTCTTTTAATTTTGATGAAGTCTGCTTTCCTTTTGTTGCTTGTGTTTTTGATGTCATATATAGGAAATCTTGATCTAACCTAAGGTCACTGATATTTATGTCTTTATTTTCTTCTAAGATTTTTAGTCTTAACTCTTGTATTTAGGCTTATGATGCATTTTGAGTTCATTTCTGTGTGTGGTACACTTTAGCACGTTCATGTCCAATGTTTTGACTGTGATGTGTCTGTGTGTATCTTTTTGCAATTATCTTACTTGGAATTTTTGGAACTTCTTATGTTTGCATGCTCATTTTTTCATCAGGTTTGAATGTTTTCAGCTGTTATTTCTTCAGATATTTTTCTGCTCATTTCTCTTTCCTCTCCTTATACTACTTTCATTACGCATATGTTGATGTACTTAATAGTGTATGATGCTTTGAAGCTTTATAGACCCCAGAAGATCATGTTCTTAAAGTTAATCCATTGCTGTGGGTGTTTACCTATTGTGGGTGGGAACTTTCAATTAGGTTATTTTAATTAAGGCGTGCCCCATGTGGTTCTTAAACCTCTTACTGGAGTCCTTTACAAGGGGTTGAAATTCAGAAAAAAAAAAACCAAACTGAAACACTTAGAAGACAGAGAAAAAGACCCAGAAGCTTAAAAAGAAAGCTGGAGCAGACAGAAGCTGAAAGCAAGGAAATCCGTGAGAGAATGACCTGCAGACGCCACCACGTGCCTTCCTGTGTGACCAAGGATTCCAGGATCATCAGAATGCATGTGGCTGTCTTGAGCTGCTCATTTTCACAGCCTCAGAACTCTACACTTGTAAACTAATAAATCCCCATTGTTCAAAGCCAGCCCATTTCTGGGGTATTGCCTCTCAGCAGCTTGAGTGAACTAAAGGCTGGTGCACTTAACACTGTCCCACATTTCTGAGGCTTTGTTCATTTTTCTCCATTTGTTTTTTTCTCCCTGTTCTTCAGATTGCATAATCTCTATCTCTATTTCCAAACTTGCTGCTTCTTTCCTCTGCCACCTCAAACAGTAGACAATTGAACCCCTTTAGTGATTTTTTTCCATTTTTATTGTACTTCTCAGCTCCAGAATTTCTGTTTTGTTCTTTTTAAAACAACCTTACCTTTTATTGATATTCTCTGATGAGATAATGCCAGCATACTTCCTTTACTTCTTTAAGCATGGTTTCTTTTAGTTCTCAGAATATATTTATAGTAGCTACTTTGAAGTCTTTGTCTAATTCTGACATCTGGACCCTTTCAAAAGCAATTTTTGTTGCTTGCCTTTTTTCAGTGTGGAGGTCACACTTTCACGTTTCCTAATTTTTAAGATAACATATTGTAGCAATTCTGGATTCTCATACCCCTTCACTGGCTTGTCATTTGCTTGTTTGTTTAGTGACTAGGTTGAAATATACCAGTGCTGTTTCTGTCCCTTAAGGGATGCAGCCTCTAATGTCTCTCCTTGGAGGGTGTGACTTGGATGTGTGTACCCACGTCAGCAGGGCACACTTTGTCTCTTTTTCTCACCTCCTTGTTAAACGTTCAGCTGTTCTTTCACTATTAGTGTCAAATCCAGCTGTTTCCCTTCACAAATTGCCAGCTCACTTTTCTATTTATGTTCTGGGTCATAAATTGCCACCTCCAGTCTGAGCTAAGTTAATTTGGACCCCTTTGCAGAGATAGTCTTTGAGGCCGATCTTTGAGGCTTGTTCTCATTCCAGGAGGGCTCTCTTATCTGTTTCTGTCCTTGGTTCTATTAAACTTCCAGCTGGGTTACCGTTTAGTTTATTGCTATTACAGAGCTACTAGCCTCCTAATTACTTTCCACCAAGATCTCCATTGTTTTCAACTATGTCCTAAGCTTGAACTTCCCCAAACTCTCTTCCAAAAAAAAATCAGTCCCTGTAGGGAGAGCTCTGGAGCTGTTGGCTCTCATGGCCTGCCTGAGTTTCCTTGGGCAGAAACTCTGTGCAGCTGCTTTGGAGCTGGGCACTGTGTAGTGACACCCCTGCTTTAGGAGTAGGGTGCTGAGTAGGGGTGGTAGCCCCTGGTCTTCTCTACTTGCCTTTCTCAGTGCAGGACTTCCACCCTATAGGCCAGCTGGGGTGAGGGTGATGTGGCCCAATCATCTCAACTTGCCTGGGGCACAGCCTCTGCCCTACAACTGGGGGCTCGGTGGAGGTAGGGAGCCCCTACCTTGGCCACAGTTGCCTGGAAAGAGCCTCTGCAACACAGAGGTGAGGGTATGGGAATTGCTGGTGGCCTGCCCATCCTGGAGAATTAGCATAGCCCTGGACTGGAAGCCGGAGGAGAGGGAACCCTATGTTCTTGGCTGCACTCAGCTAGCACTGATTTTCCATCTTGCTGAGATAGGAGCGGTGGTTATGGACTGGGTCATGGTTCAAATGCGTCAAATTCTCCCTGTACTTACTGAAAGTTAGTAGATTTTCTTGAGTAGATATTCCTCCATTTGCTGTTTGCTCTTAGGATAATGTCCAGAGACTTAATTTTTTTTTTTCCTCAAGAGATAAGAAATTGGTTGGGGAATCTTAGAGATGACTCCTCCTCTGACAGTGCTTTGAGTCAAGAATTAAGAACCCAGAGCTTGTCATTTTATTTCCCAAAACCTTCTTGGTGGTTAGAACCAGTTGGTCCATGCATAGTCCTTACTGTGCTTGGTCCTGTTATAATGTCTGATGACAGCAGTCGTTTATGTGCCTAAGCATTGGGCTCAGTGGGCCCTTTATTCCAGATGAGCACTGGTGACAATTTAAGTCACATTGTGTCACTGCCAGGGATCACCAAGGTCCCGTTTTCTGGTGCCAATAGAATCATTGTTGCCTTCAAGTCCAACCAGATCAGAAAATCTATTGTGGGTCCCCATTCCTTCAGAGACCATTACCTATCATCTCTGTAGGTCCCAATTATTGTATAGTCACATTTCAGTTTCAGAGCAGAAAGCACTCTCAATTGAAGAATCATTGGAGAAGCCAAAGAAACAAACTCTTGAATGAGCTCTCAGAGACGATTATCCAAGCCACAGTGCACAATGGGGCCACCAAGGGAACTGCTGCCTCTTTTGCAATCAGGAAAGCCCTTGCTTCATTGGAAAGTTGCCGCCACCTGGTCACTCCCAGGCTGCCACTGCCAAGATCAGGACAGCACAACTAGGCTTTCCAGATCCAGAGCCAAGCCCTGGCTAGTCTGGTCCGTATCTGTAAAATGGACTTCTGATGCCCTGCCTCTTGACTGCAAAGCTGGTCACCAAACCCTGCAACTCTACAGCAAGAAGAGAGCGCCCAGGAGGAGTATATTTAGATTAGAAAAATGCAGGATGTGAGAGAAAGCATCTACAATCTTCCTTTCTTTTAATTAAGGAAACCAAGTAGGCAAAAGATGGGCTTTTAAATCTTAAGAAAAAATGTTATTCATGCAGCAAAAAGAAAGAAACAAGGCCCTGCTGTGGCATGTCTAGAAATTCTCTCTCCCCCTGAGTACCTAGCATAGATCACTCCAAATCTGATTGGGTATTTTCTTTTCTTTCTTTCTTTCTTTTTTTTTTTTGTATACTGTATGGTGGGGGTCACGTTTCATTCCTTTTCCATGTGAGTAACCCCTTTATTGCAGCACAATTTGTTGAGTTTTTTTTTTCTCTTTTTTTAGGTGGGGAGGTTTCTTCCAGGGGAGAATTGCATGGGTGGGCAATCGAACCTGGGTCTCCCACATGGCAGGTAAGAATTCTACCACTAAACTACCTTTGCATTCCCTGGGCATTTCCTTTTTAAACTTTTCTCAGTAGCTGTGTATATAGACCAAGGTAAGTTCCCCACTCAAAAATAAAGCTCTTTGGCTTTTCTCCCAAGAAGGAAATCTTTCTCTTGATTCAAGCCAGAAGTTATTTTTCCTTTCTTTGAATCTCCATATCACTAGATTCTAACCTCCCTGTCATGGTCAGGTTCAGGTGTCAACTTGGCCAGGTGGTGGTACCTGTTTGTCTGGTTGGGCAAGTGCTGGCCTGTCTGTTGTGATGAGGACATTTCATAGAATTAAATCATGATCATATTGGCTGCATCCACAGCTGATTCCATTTGTAATCAGCCAAAGGGAGTGTCTTCTGCAATGAGTGATGCTTAATCTAATCACCGGAAGCCTATTTAGGAGGATTCAGAAGAGACAGACTCTTCTTCCAGCTTCGGCTGGCAAGCCTCTCCTGTGGAGTTTGTCCAGACCCTCCATCGGAATTGTCAGCTTCACAGCCTGCCCTATGAATTTTAGACTCTGCGTTCCCATGGTTGCATGAGACACTTTTATGAATTTTATATTTGTAAGTGTTTGTTAATTCTGTTTCTCTAGAGAACCCTGACTAATATAACTTGGTACCAGGAGTGGTTCTTAAGAAACAGATTCTTAAAAATGGGTTTTTATGAATGGTTTTCTATTCTGACTGGACTCAAAGGCACTAAGGACTCTGATTCCAATAATCACAATGACACTCCCAATCCATGGAGTGAGTTGGCAAAATAATAGTCAAAATATCACCATTCGATTCTCCTAATGCTTCGCTTGTATGAAGCCAGGCTCTGGGAGATAATGTTTTTGACACCTTTACAGAATTTTGTAGAAATAAGAGGTATAGAGATGTTGGTTGGTTGTTGATACACTGGATACATTAAGGAGTGAAAGGGATGGGCTTAACGCTTCAAACAAGAAGCTTAAGCACCATCTGGCAGATGTAGACGTTTCTATGAGTGTCTTGAAGGAAAATCTTATTTCCTGTAGCCGTAGACTTGAGATCTCTGAAAATCAGACTCAGAATCTTATTGTTAGAGTAACAACTTTACAACGTAAACTGAAATCTCAGTCTTGCACGGTGTCTGCCGTTAAAGTGAGGGTATTGATTGGAAAGGAGTGGGACCCTGAAAAATGGGATGGCGACATATGGATTGATAATGATGTCGGGGGTGAGGTTGAAATCCTAGGTCATGCTGTGTCTTCTCTAGATAACCCTATAATAGTCTGCCCTGAGGACATAGCTGCCCCACCTCCACCCTGCCTTGAGGAGTTGGCCAAACTCCACCCAAACTCCACCTGAAGGGATTAGCCACAGAGTGATTAATCCTATTTCACCAGATGAAACTGCAAATGAAGGCCCTGAAGTAAATGGCTTGGAAGAGATTTCTAATTATTTTCATGACCCACCCCCACCACCCCTCATTTCTTCTATATCTATAACTAGACTAAAGTCCCAACAGGCCCCTAAAGGTGAGGTACAAAGTTCCACACATGAGGAGGTATGCTATACTCCAAAAGAATTGCATGAGTTTTCCAATTTATATAGACAGAAATCAGGGGAATATGTGTGGCAATGGGTTTTAAGGGTATGGGAAAATGGTGGGAGGAATATAAGGCTGGATCAGGCTGAATTTGTTGATATGGGCCCACTAAGCAGAGATTCTGCATTCAGTGTTATAGTTCGAGGGGTTAGAAAAGGCATTAACAGTTTGTTAGGATGGTTGGTTGAAACATGGATCAAAAGGTGGCACAAATGAAGTGCAGGAATGGGCACATGCTCATGGAATTCTCTGGTCTTACCATGTTCCCCATCATCCAGAAGCAGCTGGATTGATAGAACGGTGGAATGGCCTTTTGAAAACTCAATTACGGTACCAACTAGGTGGCAATACCTTGAAGGGCTGGGGTAATGTTCTCCAGGAAGCTATATATGCTCTGAATCAGCATCCACTGCATGGTGCTGTTTCCCCCATAGCCAGGATCCATGGGTCCAGGAACCAAGAGGTGAAAATGGCAGTGGTATCACTCACTATTACCCCTAGTGATCCACTAGGAAAATTCTTGCTTCCTGTCCCTGCGACTCTGAGCTCTGCTGGTCCTCAGAATTTAGTTCCAAAAGGGGGAGTGCTTCCACCAGAGAAACAACGATTCCATTGAACTGGAATCTAAGACTGCCACCTGGTCACTTTGGGCTACTCATGCCCCTGGATCAACAAGCCAAGAAGGGGATTACATTATTGGCTGGGGTGATTGACCCTGACTATCAGGGGAAAATGGGACTGCAACTACACAATGGAGGTAAAGAAGAGTTTTCTTGGGATATAGGAGATCCCCTAGGGCATCTTTTAGTACTACCATGCCCTGTGATTAAAATCAATGCCAAACTACAACAATCCAATCCAGGCAGGACTACCAATGGCTCTGAAACTTCAGGAATGAAGGTTTGGGTCACCCCACCAGGCAAAGAACCATGGCCAGCTGAATTGCTTGCCAAGGGTAAAGGGAACATGGAATGGGTAGTGAAAGAAGGTAGTGATAAATATGAACTTTGACCACATGATCAGTTACAGAAACGAGGACTGTAATGCTATCTTGTTCCTGTTATACTATTTAAGTTGTTAGATATCAAGTTTAGGAATGAATATTACCCAAGGACTTGTGCCCTATTCTGGAGAGATTTAATGTGTTTCCAGTTATATGCAGGACAATTGAGTATTGCTAAGTGAAAGAAAAAATGTGTGATTTATTGTTTTTTATTTAGAAATTAGGTATGGTTTAAGGTGAAATGTATAGCTGCCAAGTTGACAAGGGCTGGACTGTCGTGGTCAGGTTCATGTGTCAACTTGGCCAAGTGGTGGTACCTGTCTGTCTGGTTGGGCAAGTGCTGGCCTGTCTGTTGCAATGAGGACATTTCATAGAGTTAAATCATGATCATGTCAGCTACATCCACATGTGATTCCATTTGTAATCAGCCAAGGGGAGTGTCTTTTGCAATGAGTGATGCTTAATTTAATCACTGGAAGCCTTTTTAGGAGGATTCAGAAGAGACAGGCTCTCTTCCTGCTTCTGCTGACAAGTCTTTTCTGTGGCGTTCGTCCAGACCCTCCATTGGAATTGTCGGCTTCACAGCCTATCCTGCAGATATTGGACTCTGCGTTCTCATGGTTACATGAGACATTTTAATGAATTTTATATTTGCAAGTGTTTCCTGTTGATTCTGTTTCTCTAGAAAACCCTAACTAATACACTCCCACATGACCTTTATCACTCTCCATTTTTTGGTGAATTTATTTATTTACTGATTTGTTTATTATACTTGTATTTTACATCCTTGACTGTAAACTTCCAGGGAGAATGCCCCCAAACTTGTTTTTTGAATGCAGAGTGTTTTGCATATGACAAATGCTAAGTCACAATTCATTGTATTAAGGTTACAGTTTGCAGTGAACAAACAACACTAAAAGAGATAAGAGTAGGGAAGAGAGTGATGGGACAGTGCCGATGTTAACAATAATTAAAAATAATAATTATCTACTGATTCCCCATTATGTTTACTTAAAGAAAGGGATGTAGAGAGAAAGAAAAGCATTTTAGCTTCATCAAAACCTCAAGTGATTTATCCTAAGCAAGAGAGTTCATTGAAGTTTCATTGCAAATATGCAGTGAAAAACTCTATGTGACAGCAACTGTTGAGGTTAGTTACAAGGAATTATTCTCCACTCAAGAACTTTCATTCTCTGAAGTTCCTCTGTTAGAAGTTTTCATCTGAAATCAGTCAGTATTCTTCCTGTTAATGTCAGCAGGTGTTCTAGCACATCAGTCAGTTGGGGATTTTCTCAGACCAGCAGTCCACCAGCATTGTTCCTGCTGTGTATTTGTAAGGATTTGAGTCCTGTATCACCATCCTTTCCTCATCTATGAAAACATTGAATTCTAGCTACTGCTCAATAGATGAGCTGTGCTAAATGTGAATTCCTTTCAACTTGGTGGAATGTCTATAGCAGAATGCGTAGCTGACAATATCAGTTTCATGTTTAATTGTATACTTTGATGGGAAGACAAATAGGGGGCAGTTCTAGAGAAAGACTATCATATTTCCTCAACTCCCCACACACTGACAAAGGATGTTGTCACTGCTAAAGCCACCTCCTAAAGGCTTTGAGACCGAGGGTCCAGAGAGACCCGAGAAATCTCAAAGGGAAGAGATCAAACGCAAGCCTACACAATTCTACCCATTTAACCATGGCTGTCTACCGAATAGTCTCAGACCTCTCCTCCACCTTCCAAATGCCCCAATGTAATCCCTGAGCTGATGAGGATAACAGATTTGTAGCTCTGTTCCATGCCCCATGCTGCCAGCCCCCCAGTGCCCCCCCCCACCATCTTCCCCTCTATGACTTTGGGTAAACTGTCCAGCACAATGAGGAGCATTGTCAGGTGTCTCCCCATGAGTCCTGTGCAAATACCCATGCATCCCTTTCCCCTTTCTGACACTGGGCTCACCTAAGACCATCTAAAAAGCCCTTACATTGCTTGGATTAAGAATGAAAAGGGCAGGTGCTCAGGTGTTTCAGTGGTAGAATGCTCGCCTTCCACGCCGGGGACCCGGGTTTGATTCCCAGACCATGCACAAAAAAAAAAAAGAGAGAGAGAGAAAGGAAAAGAATGAAAAGGAACTTCATGTATTGCTGGTGGGAATGTGAAATGGTGCAGCCATTGTAGAAAACAGTTTGGTGGTTCCTCAGAAAGTTAAACATAGAGTTACCATATGATCCAGCAATTCCATTCCTGGTTATTTACTTGAGAGAGCTGAAAACAAACATATATCCATGCAAAAACCTGTTCACAAAGGTTCATAGCAGCATTATTCATAATAACCCCAAAATGGAAACAATCCAAGTATCCATTAACTGATGGATGGATAAACAAAATGCAGTATATCCATTCAATAGAATATTATTGAACTATAAAAAGGAATGAAGATACAGGCTACAACATAAATGAGCCATAAAAACCTTATGCTGAATGAAAGAAACCAAATAGAAAAGGATATTGTTCAGTACCATCTATATAAGCAGATTAGTGGTTGCCAGGGGATGGGAGAAGGGATGAGTTGGGAATACTTGCAAATAGGTACAGGAGTTCTTTTTGGGGTAATGGAAATATCTTGAAGTAGTGTTGATGGTTGCACTACATAGTGACCATACTAAAATTCAACAGATTATACACTTTATGTGAATTCTATCTCAATTGAAAAAAAAAACCCCACAATGCTTGAAACTCAAGTATTGAGGAATAGATCACACTATGCCATTATTTTCCGGTCATACTTATTAAAAATATTTAACACTCTTATGGGTTAAAAAAAAAAGGTGGGGGGAAGCCTGGGAAACAGAGGTTGCTTAGGGATTAACTATAAATGGGGGGGGGGGGAACTTTGCACAATTTTCTTCTTGAGAGAGTATGCGGAGAGGGAGAGGTTGGGGGGAAATATCAGTGGGCATTTACTTTAGAGGGGCCACGTTTTAGAAAGGACGGCCCAAGCGAGGAGATTCTCTTTCCTTCCTAGACAACTGTATCCTGCTCTAGCCTCCTTCCTTCACTGTGAGAGGGCACATGATGTTGAGATGAAAAGCAAAGCTTCTCATGGCAGCCAAAGAAAACAAACTCAGAGAAAAAAGCAACTTAAAGACGAGGGTGGGGGAGCAGGAATCTGCATCCTGGCTGATAACATCCTCAATATCGCAGCAGCAAAGACACGGTGGTTAGAACCATCGATGGAGCTGGGAGACACCCAGGATCCATGTTGGCCAGAGACAAAAAGTTCCACTGTCCACAATGCCATCTGCCACAACTCTGCACGTGATATCAAAGGGCTAGCAGTGGTCTTCCCTTCTACAGGTCTAGGCCCAACAAATTACATGGACTATTTATTTAACCATGTGCTGATATTCTGCCATGCCCAAGATAAACCAGTAGACCCACAAGTCCAGCCAATGGAAGAGTACTTTGCAACTGGGGGGTTGCTGTGACAGACCTATCTCTTAACTTCCTTCACCCAGCCCCTCCATTTCTTGCTCCCTTCCTCTAACCACATATTCCTGGTACCTATCTTTGTCTGGGACCTTTGTCTTTCCACCTCCCCCTTGGAGGAAAGTGTGAGGAAGCCACCATGGTAGGGGCCTGCCTCTTTCTTGCTGGGTGCCTACAGGTGAGACAAGGAACTCTGGGGGTCTTGGCTTCCCCATGCATAGTACCTTATTTCCAACATGGGATTGCTGTGAATTCCAAAGGCAATGCCATACTGTGACCTAGCATTGCAAACTGCAAAGTATTTTATTCAAATGTCAGGGGAAACCATTATGCGTGGCTTTGTTTCTCTCTGATCTGTCTCAAAATACTTTGCCAGCCCGTGGCCCCTAGCCCTGCCCCTTCACTGAGTTAGGACTGCGTCTCCAGGAAGGAAAGGAAGGCTTCCTTTGGCTTCCCTGGTGGAACTTGCTCCAAGCACTTCCTCCCCACCCTTCGCTCCAAAACCCTGATTGCTGCTCCCTCTGGTGGAAATCAGGAGCAACTGCCTCGAAAATCCCCCATCTTGCCTTGCAGACTCTAAGGCCCAGAGGAGCTGTGAGGCTGAACTCGGGAGGGAATGGGAAATTAGGGGGCTCCAGAGCAGGCTGCTTTAAAGGGGGCAGCTCATGGTCATTATGCAGAATACATATTTGAATTGCCAGATGTTAAGATTTTTCAAGACAAGCTAGAAACTTTCCAATTAGAAACAACAAAAACAACTGTATAGGCCAAATAAAACAAGCTGGGGGCCAGAATTTGGGGCTGCAAACCATCAAGAAGTCTTGATTTCTTGTGGAAAGCATGCAACATTAATAATAATTAATCCCAACATATAAACTAAGAACAATCTCGGTAACCGAAACTATTTTATATACAATCAAAAAATCACAACTGTGAATATAGTTGACAAGAAGAGACGGAAGTTTACTCACTGGTTTCTGAGTTTTCCCATTTATATTTGTTTGCTATGTATTGTTTTGTTTTGACTTCTATGTTAACCGGCAGATAAGTGGTTTCAGTAAAAATTACAGGAAGAAAAACTCAAAATAGAAAAAACCCCTTTCTTTTAAATTAGTTCTTTTTTTCAGTTATATGGGGGAAAAAAATCAATTTTCCTGAAGTACACATTCACCAGCTTTTAAAATAAAAATAAAATGTTAACTACCAGCCTTCAGGCTTACTGAGCTAGTCAGCCCCTAGCCTGTGTTGTCCAAGTTTTACGTCCATGTCCCTAGCACAGCACCTATTACATTTTTTATGGTAGAATTATTTGTTTGAAACACATCTTTTGACACTGGGAATCTATCCAAAGCTGTGCTGTGTCTCTAGCAGACCATAAAGTTTTTAAAGCATGGAGTGGATTTGGAAGCTGGTAAGGTAGGTTTATTATTAGTCAGGTTTTCCAGAGAAAAAGCACTTAGAGCAGAGATGTAAATTATGTATAAGATTTATTATAGGAATTGGTTCACACAACCATGCCGATTGGCAAATCCAAGTTTCCATCGGGCAGACTTCAAGCTCGAACTCTGATGAAGGTGACGTTGAATTCCCCACGAGAAACTGGCTGGCTGAGAAGAGGCAGAGATTCTTCTTTCTGGCTTATGAAAGCCTCAGTTCTGGCTTAAAGACCCTCCCACATTGCTAAGGACAATTAGCCATAGATGCAATGAACTGACTGTAGAATCATCCATCTGTGAAATACTCTCAAAGTAATAATCAAGCCAGGTCTTGCTTGACCGAATAAATTGGTACCGTAACTTAGGTTGACACATGGAGTTAAGCATCCCAGGAGGTTTGTTGTCTGTTTTGCTTACCCCGAATCTAAGATTCCAGCAGACTCATGGTAGGCAGTAAATTTTAAAAAGATATTTTTAAAAACTTTATTTTTATATATTTATTTTAAAAAGTACTAATGCTCATGAGTCAAAAGTTTCTCTCTTTACTGGTAGAAAATGTTGCTCATGATTTGTATGTCCTCTGGATAAAGTCCACATTCCTTTACACGTGGTGCAATGCTTTCTGCAATGTGGGCTTGTTTACCTCCTCAGCTTTCTCTCTCCCTATGCCCAGCCTTTGCCCTCTGCTTTCCTGCCTGTATTGACCCTAGTTCTTCAAAATGCCATGCCCTGTGCCAACCTCTTCCATGACCCTTCCTTCATTTAGCAAAATGTTTCTCATCACTCAGGCCTCAGCTTCTCTGTCCCCCTTGGGGTCGCCCTGCCCCAGAAGGGCTGCCCTCCACCTCCCCCAGCCCTGCTCCCTCTGCAAGGTTGATTACCCATTTACAGGTACCTATCCTCAGCATCACTGGCTCCTTGAGAGCAGAGACTATGTTTCTCCATCACTACCAAAGAGTAAGTACCGGAGCCCAGCACACAGCAGGCCTTGAAAGAGAGTTGCTTGCCCTGTGAACCACCGTTGGCCCTTGCCCTAGGCATCCGGTGGACCTGCTGAGCTCTCAGCCGTGGGATTTCTTGGGCTTGGGGCAGGGCAGCTGAAGCGTTTCTCCCTGGGAGATCTCCATCACAACCCCCAACCCTAAGCGAACCAGAGTGTGTCTCTCCTGCATCCTAAAGGAGGCACCCGACCAGCACCCAAAGAACCCCGTTGAGTGGGTTTGTCCCCCTGGGCGGTTCTCCCTGCAGGAAGAGAATGTGCTGGACACAGGAATGTGTGGGCGTGGCAGTCCAGAGATGGTTCTCATCAGAATGAAAAAATTGGCATGGATGTCCTTTTCACCGGTCTCTTGGGACTGTAATAGCAAAGGTTAATGTCACTGAGCCTAATCATCTCTTGGTCATGGACAAGTTAGACTTTGCACCTTCCAAGGCTGAGAGGCGTGTCCAAACTGTGCTGAATTTACAGAGGTCAGTGCCTCTCAGCGGGGAGCTGATGGGTGGACACTCATCCTCTTTCTCCTGGTGAAATTATGCTGGGAAGTAAAATGCGAGGTTATTACCATAATAATGGTAATGGTTATAGCCATTACCATAATGGTTATTACCATAACCATTATTCTAGTTTGAAGCCAGATTTCTACTGACAATCGTAATTTATATTTACTACAGTGATTCTGGAGTGACACAAAAGCCCACCTTTGCTCTTTATGTATAAGAATCCAAAGGCCTACAGAGGCTACTATGGTTTTTTTTTAATTGGCATTTTACTTACTAAAGTTTCAAATTCAAAAATTTTCTTAAACTTTTAAGCTCATTCTACGTGATTTATTATTCTCTCTGTCTTTTTAAAAAAAAATCACATTTTTAAGGGGCGCTTGTTTAACGTTTGGCCCTAAAGACTTCTGAATTGCAATTATAAAGTTAATATATCTGATTTTCTTTTTAAGTACTTCAGCATTTCAATTAATAAACAGACCTTTCCATGTATTTCAATAGTTCATATAATCTAATAAGTTAATACATATGGAAATTCGTAGGCTCGCTTACATTTCCCAATACTGCCTACAAACTTAGGACTACCCTTACACCAAACTTAATTTGGACATTATCGCAGCCTTATACCTGTAAATGAGCAACTTAATAAATTCCCCATTTTAGAAGCTGTTCTGTTTCTGGTATATTGCATTCTGGCAGTTTACAAACTAAAACAACCCTTTTCATAAAGAAGGCTTTCTCAATCTCATGATGCCAGTCCCAGCTCATCCTGGGATTTCTGTCCCACGTTGCTGGGAGATTTACACCCCTGGGAGTCACATCCCATGTAGCAGAGAGGGCAGTGAGTTCACCTGCTGAATTGGCCTAGAGAGAGGCCACATCTGAGCAACAAAAGAGGTTCCCTGGGGGTGACTCTTAGTTATAATTATAAGTAGGCTTAGCCTATCCTTTGCAGGAATAAATTTCATAGGGGTGAACCCCAAGATCGAGGGCTCAGCCTATTGATTTGGCTGTGTGCACTGCTTGCAAGAGTATCAGGAATTCTCCAACTGGGGCAGTTGAATATTTCGTTCTTTCTCCCCGGCTCCCCAAGGGGACTTTGCAAATACTTCTTTATTCACTCCCCAAATTACTCTGGGATATGTCTGGGCATCACACTAACCTGGACAAACCAACAAGATCTATGTATTTATTCAAGATTCCATGTGCTTATGGTGTTCAACTAAACTGACCATACCAGTTAAATTAGATAATGCACTACCCAAAATATAAATTTTGCACCAAATAAACATCTCTCCCTTTGGTCTCACATAGCAGTTGAAGTTTTAAAATATGGACGATATCCTTTACCCTGCATTCTGATTTATTCATATCTCTAGTCAAAGTCTGGTCCCTTTTTTCAACTTTTCAAACAGTTCCTGTATGGCGTACTGCTCTAACTCTGAGTCTCAGGTGTCACATAGAAACCCGGGAATGACCAGGTTATCTACAACCAGCTCAGTATCTCAGAATTTAGAAATAAACAGTTACAACTCCTGAATGTATGTGACTGCTATGAGAGCTTACAATTTTGCACCCTTTACAATAGGCCCCCACCTGATAACCCATGCTCTCGACTTCAATTCACCAAGTTTTTATATTATAGTTAGTCCATATGAGTGAGGCATGATAATATTTGCCCAAGGGGCTACACCTCTCAGTTTCCCTAATAGGTACATCTTTTTCTCCACATTTTATCTAGCACTGGTTTCTCTTTGTTCATTTTCAAAGTTTTATTCTCACATCATACAATCCAACCTAGATAGACATGCCTTTGCCACCATAATCTATAGGAAGACATTTCCTTTGCTTCCACAAATAATCCATACCCCTCCCCATTGCCCCTGCCATTGACATTTAATTTTGGCAGAATGCCTTTGTTACATTCAGTGGAAACACATTACAATGTTATTGTTGACTATAGACCCTAGCTTGCAGTGATTGTACTTTTTCCTGTAAACCAGCCATTTTCAATACCTTGCACTGTTGACATTCATTTGTTCTCCCTCATGCAAAGGCATTTTTATATTTGTACATTTTATCACCATCATTGCCCATTCTAGGCATTCCTAAGTTGTACCATATTAGTTTTTATCCTCCATTTTTCCTTCCGGTTTCATACATGCCCCCAGCCCTTCTCCCTCAATCATACTCACATTCAGCTTCATTCAGTGTACTTACGTTATTGTGCTACAGTCAAGTAGTATTGTGCTATCCATTTCTGAATTTTTACAATCAGTCCTGTTGTACAATTTGCATTCCTTCAGCACCAAACTCTACCCTATTTCTATCTCCTAATAACTTCTGTTCTCAACTTCAAGTCTCCAAGTTCACTCAATAATGTTAGCTTATACTGGTGAGACCAAACAGTATTTGTCCTTTTGTTTTGGCTAATTTCACTCAGCATAATGTCCTCAAGATTCATCTAAATTGTTACATACTTTATGACTTTACTCTGTCTTACAGCTGTGTAAAATTCCATATATACATATATGTTTAGCCACTTGTCCGTTGATGGACATTTGGGCTGTTTCCATCTCCTGGCAATCGTAAATAATGCTGTTATAGACATTGGTATGAAAATGTCCATTTGTGTTCTTGTTTTCAGTTCCTCTGAATATATTCCTAGTAATGGGATTGCCGGATCATATGGCAATTCTATAGCTTCCTGAGGAACCACCAAACTGCTTTCCAGAGCAGTTGTGCCACTTTATATTCCCACCAACAGTGGGTAAGTGTGCCTCTTTCTCCACATCCTCTCCAGCATTTGTCATTTTCTGTTTGTTTTCCTTTTTCTTTTTTTCATAATGGCCATTCTAGTGGGTATGAGATGATATCTCATTGTGGTTTTGATTTGCATTTCCCTCATGGCCAGGGAAGTTAAGCATATTTTCATGTGCCTTTTAGCCATTTGGATTTACTCTTCTAAGAAGTGTCCATTCAGGTCTTTTCCCCATTTCTTAATTAGGTTGTTTGTCTTTTTGTTATTGAGTTGAAGAATCTCTTTATATATTCTGGACACTAAACCCTTATCTGATATAAGATTTCCAAATATTTTTGCATGTGGATATCCAGTTCTCCAAAAGCCATTTATTGAAGAGGTTGCTCTTTCCCAGGTGGGTTGGCTTGACTGCCTTATCAAAATTCAGTTGTCCATAGATGAGAGGGTTTATTTCTGAACACTCAATTTGATTCCATTGGGCAGTATATCTATCTTTATGCCAGTGCCATGCTATTTTTTTTTTTTTTATTTTTTTTTTTATTTTTATTTTTTATTAACGGAAAAAAAAAAGATATTAACACAACATTTAGAAATCATACCATTCTACATATGCACTCAGTAATTCTTAACATCATCACATAGATGCATGATCATTGTTTCTTAGTACATTTGCATCGGTTTAGAGGAACTAGCAACACAACAGAAAAAGATATAAAATGTTAATATAAAGAAAAGAAATAAAAGTAATAGTAAAAAACAACAACAACAAACAAATCAACAAGCAAACAAAAACAAAAAAAACCCTATAGCTCAGATGCAGCTTCATTCAGTATTTTAACATGATTACTTTACAATTAGGTATTATTGTGCTGTCCATTTTTGAGTTTTTGTTTCTAGTCCTGTTGCACAGTCTGTATCCCTTCAGCTTCAATTACCCATTGTCTTACCCTGTTTCTAACTCCTGCTGAACTCTGTTACCAATGACATATTTCAAGTTTATTCTCGAATGTCCGTTCACATCAGTGGGACCATACAGTATTTGTCCTTTAGTTTTTGGCTGGATTCACTCAGCATAATATTCTCTAGGTCCATCCATGTTATTACATGGTTCATAAGTTTATCTTGTCTTAAAGCTGCATAATATTCCATCGTATGTATATACCACAGTTTGTTTAGCCATTCTTCTGTTGATGGAGATTTTGGCTGTTTCCATCTCTTTGCAATTGTAAATAACGCTGCTATAAACATTGGTGTGCAAATGTCCGTTTGTGTCTTTGCCCTTAAGTCCTTTGAGTAGATACCTAGCAATGGTATTGCTGGGTCGTATGGCAATTCTATATTCAGCTTTTTGAGGAACCGCCAAACTGCCTTCCACAGTGGTTGCACCCTTTGACATTCCCACCAACAGTGGATAAGTGTGCCTCTTTCTCCGCATCCTCTCCAGCACTTGTCATTTTCTGTTTTGTTGATAATGGCCATTCTGGTGGGTGTGAGATGATATCTCATTGTGGTTTTGATTTGCATTTCTCTAATGGCCAGGGACATTGAGCATCTCTTCATGTGCCTCTTGGCCATCCGTATTTCTTCTTCTGGTAGGTGTCTGTTTAAGTCTTTTTCCCATTTTGTAATTGGGTTGGCTGTCTTTTTGTTGTTGAGTTGAATAATCTCTTTATAAATTCTGGATACTAGACCTTTATCTGATATGTCGTTTCCAAATATTGTCTCCCATTGTGTAGGCTGTCTTTCTACTTTCTTGATGAAGTTCTCTGATGCACAAAAGTGTTTAATTTTGAGGAGCTCCCATTTATTTATTTCCTTCTTCAGTGTTCTTGCTTTAGGTTTAAGGTCCATAAAACCACCTCCAGTTGTAAGATCCATAAGATATCTCCCAACATTTTCCTCTATCTGTTTTATGGTCTTAGACCTAATGTTTAGATCTTTGATCCATTTTGAGTTAACTTTTGTATAGGGTGTGAGAGATGGGTCTTTTTTCATTCTTTTGCATATGGATATCCAGTTCTCTAGGCACCATTTATTGAAGAGACTGCTCTGTCCCAGGTGAGTTGGCTTGACTGCCTTATCAAAGATCAAATGTCCATAGATGAGAGGGTCTATATCTGAGCACTCTATTCAATTCCATTGGTCGATATATCTATCTTTATGCCAATACCATGCTGTTTTGACCACTGTGGCTTCATAGTATGCCTTAAAGTCAGGCAGCGCGAGACCTCCAGCTTCGTTTTTTTTCCTCAAGATGTTTTTAGCAATTCGGGGCACCCTGCCCTTCCAGATAAATTTGCTTATTGGTTTTTCTATTTCTGAAAAATAAGTTGTTGGGATTTTGATTGGTATTGCATTGAATCTGTAAATCAATTTAGGTAGGATTGACATCTTAACTATATTTAGTCTTCCAATCCATGAACACGGTATGCCCTTCCATCTATTTAGGTCTTCTGTGATTTCTTTTAACAGTTTTTTGTAGTTTTCTTTATATAGGTTTTTTGTCTCTTTGGTTAAATTTATTCCTAGGTATTTTATTCTTTTAGTTGCGATTGTAAATGGGATTCGTTTCTTGATTTCCGCCTCAGCTTGTTCATTACTAGTGTATAGAAAAGCTACAGATTTTTGAATGTTGATCTTGTAGCCTGCTACTTTGCTGTACTCATTTATTAGCTCTATTAATTTTGTTGTGGATTTTTCTGGGTTTTCTACATATAGTATCATATCGTCTGCAAACAGTGATAGTTTTACTTCTTCCTTTCCTATTTTGATGCCTTGTATTTCTTTTTCTTGCCTAATTGCTCTGGCTAGAACTTCCAACACAATGTTGAATAATAGTGGTGATAGTGGACATCCTTGTCTTGTTCCTGATCTTAGGGGGAAAGTTTTCAATTTTTCCCCATTGAGGATGATATTAGCTGTGGGTTTTTCATATATTCCCTCTATCATTTTAAGGAAGTTCCCTTGTATTCCTATCTTTTGAAGTGTTTTCAGCAGGAAAGGATGTTGAATCTTGTCAAATGCCTTCTCTGCATCAATTGAGATGATCATGTGATTTTTCTGCTTTGATTTGTTGATATGGTGTATTACATTAATTGATTTTCTTATGTTGAACCATCCTTGCATACCTGGGATGAATCCTACTTGGTCATGATGTATAATTCTTTTAATGTGTTGTTGGATACGATTTGCTAGAATTTTATTGAGGATTTTTGCATCTGTATTCATTAGAGAGATTGGTCTGTAGTTTTCTTTTTTTGTAATATCTTTGCCTGGTTTTGGTATGAGGGTGATGTTGGCTTCATAGAATGAATTAGGTAGTTTTCCCTCCACTTCGATTATGTTGAAGAGTTTGAGGAGAGTAGGTACTAATTCTTTCTGGAATGTTTGATAGAATTCACATGTGAAGCCGTCTGGTCCTGGACTTTTCTTTTTAGGGAGCTTTTGAATAACTAATTCAATCTCTTTACTTGTGATTGGTTTGTTGAGGTCGTCTATTTCTTCTTGAGTCAAAGTTGGTTGTTCATGTCTTTCCAGGAACCTGTCCATTTCTTCTAAATTGTTGTGTTTATTAGCGTAAAGTTGTTCATAGTATCCTGTTATTACCTCCTTTATTTCTGTGAGGTCAGTAGTTATGTCTCCTCTTTCATTTCTAATCTTATTTATTTGCATCCTCTCTCTTCTTCTTTTTGTCAATCTTGCTAAGGGCCCATCAATCTTGTTGATTTTCTCATAGAACCAACTTCTGGTCTTATTGATTTTCTCTATTGTTTTCATGTTTTCAATTTCATTTATTTCTGCTCTAACCTTTGTTATTTCTTTCCTTTTGCTTGCTTTGGGATTAGTTTGCTGTTCTTTCTCCAGTTCTTCCAAGTGGACAGTTAATTCCTGCATTTTTGCCTTTTCTTCTTTTCTGATAAAGGCATTTAGGGCAATAAATTTCCCTCTTAGCACTGCCTTTGCTGCGTCCCATAAGTTTTGATATGTTGTATCTTCATTTTCATTTGCCTCTAGGTATTTACTAATTTCTCTTGCAATTTCTTCTTTGACCCACTTGTTGTTTAAGAGTGTGTTGTTGAGCCTCCATGTATTTATGAATTTTCTGGCCCTCCGCCTATTATTGATTTCCAACTTCATTCCTTTATGATCCGAGAAAGTGTTGTGTATGATTTCAATATTTTTAAATTTGTTAAGACTTGCTTTGTGACCCAGCATATGGTCTATCTTTGAGAATGATCCATGAGCACTTGAAAAAAAGGTGTATCCTGCTGTTGTGGGATGTAATGTCCTATAAATGTCTGTTAAGTCGAGTTCATTTATAGTAATATTCAGGTTCTCTATTTCTTTATTGATCCTCTGTGTAGATGTTCTGTCCATTGATGAGAGTGGTGAATTGAAGTCTCCAACTATTATGGTATATGTGTCTATTTCCCTCTTCAGTGTTTGCAGTGTATTCCTCACGTATTTTGGGGCATTCTGGTTCGGTGCGTAAATATTTATGATTGTTATGTCTTCTTGCTTAATTGTTCCTTTTAATAGTATATAGTGTCCTTCTTTGTCTCTTTTAACTGTTTTACATTTGAAGTCTAATTTGTTGGATATTAGTATAGCCACTCCTGCTCTTTTCTGGTTGTTGTTTGCATGAAATATCTTTTCCCAACCTTTCACTTTCAACCTATATTTATCTTTGGGTCTAAGATGTGTTTCCTGTAGACAGCATATAGAAGGATCCTGTTTTTTAATCCATTCTGCCAGTCTATGTCTTTTAATTGGGGAATTCAGTCCATTGACATTTAGAGTTATTACTGTTTGGATAATATTTTCCTCTACCATTTTGCCTTTTGTATTATATATATCATATCTGACTTTCCTTCTTTCTACACTTTTCTCCATGTCTCTCTCTTCTGTCTTTTTGTATCTGACTCTAGTGCTTCCTTTAGTATTTCTTGCAGAGCTGGTCTCTTGGTCACAAATTCTCTTAGTGACTTTTTGTCTGAGAATGTTTTAATTTCTCCCTCATTTTTGAAGGACAATTTTGCTGGATATAGGAGTCTTGGCTGGCAGTTTTTCTCTTTTAGTAACTTAAATATATCATCCCACTGTCTTCTAGCTTCCATGGTTTCTGCTGAGAAATCTACACATAGTCTTATTGGGTTTCCCTTGTATGTGACGGATTGTTTTTCTCTCGCTGCCTTCAAGATCCTCTCTTTCTCTTTGACCTCTGACATTCTAACTAGTAAGTGTCTTGGGGAACGCCTATTTGTGTCTAATCTCTTTGGGGTGCGCTGCACTTCTTGGATCTGTAATTTTAGGTCTTTCATAAGAGTTGGGAAATTTTCAGTGATAATTTCTTCCATTAGTTTTTCTCCTCCTTTTCCCTTCTCTTCTCCTTCTGGGATACCCACTACACGTATATTTGTACGGTTCACATTGTCCTTGAGTTCCCTGATACCTTGTTCAAATTTTTCCATTCTTTTCCGGATAGTTTCTGTTTCTTTTTGGGATTCAGATGTTTCATCCTCCAAATCACTAATTCTATCTTCTGTTTCTTTAAATCTGTCATTGTAGGTATCCATTGTTTTTTCCATCTTTTCTACTTTATCTTTCACTTCCATAAGTTCTGTGATTTGTTTTTTCAGTTTTTCTATTTCTTCTTTATGTTCAGCCCATGTCTTCTTCATGTCCTCCCTCAATTTATCGATTTCGTTTTTGAAGAGGTTTTCCATTTCTGTTCGTATATTCAGCATTAGTTGTTTCAGCTCCTGTATCTCATTTGAACTATTGGTTTCTTCGTTTGACTGGGCCATATGTTCAATTTTCTGAGCGTGATCCGTTATCTTCTGCTGGCGTCTGGGCATTTAGTCAGATTTCCCCGGGTGTTCGACCCCACAGCTTGAAAGATTTTTCTGCGCAATCTCTGGGTTCTGTTCTTCCTATCCTGCCCAGTAGGTGGCGCTCGTGGCACACGCCTGTCTGTGGGTTCCACCAGCGAAAGTTGCTGTGGGTCCCTCAACTCTGGAAAACTCTCGCCGTAGGGGAGGTTCGGCAACCTAAGCGTCTTGGAAGAATGCCAGCCGGCCCGGGGTTCCAAACGTGGGGAGGGTCGCCGGCCGTCGCAGCACTGGAGAGCGTCCGGCCAAATTAGCCAGTCGGCGCGGGGCACCAAGCGTGGCGGGAGGGCGCCAGCTGTCGCAGCCCGGGAGAGTACACTGTTCCCAGCCGACGGGGGAGTCACGTGTTTGGAAGGGATCCCCCGGTCACTGTTCTCCGCAGTCTGGGGGTTTCCGACCCAACTATCTCAGTTGTTCCGGGGGGCCTCGTGTGGTGGGGGCACCAGCCGCCGCGGCCTAAGGGGACCGCCTGTCCAATTCTACCAGCTGGCCCAGGAAGGTGGAAGGGAGGGACTCTGGTCGCTTGTCGTCCCACCCAGGAAAGCCCGTGCCCCTTGGTGATCTCACCGGAGCTGGTTCTCCCAGATAGTCAGCCGTTCCAGGATGGGGTCCGCTGTCCCTTTGATCTCCGTCGTGGCTCCGGGAGCTGCTCTGTATTATCTCCACTCCCCCAGTAGCTGTTCTGGAGGAGGAAAGGTGAGGGCGGCAAGGCTGTCGAGGCTGGTGGCGGAGGAGCACGGTGAAGGCGGGGGAAGAGGGCACCGTGGTGGTTGGAGAGCAGCCGGAGCAGGAGGGGGAAGAGAGGGGAGAAGGAGGTCGGGCGGCTCGGCTGCTGCGGGGCGTGGGCGCCGCGCGGCGGGCCGGCGGAGAAAGAGAGGGGAGAAGGAGGTCGGGCGGCTCGGCTGCTGCGGGGCGTGGGCGCAGCGCGGCGGGCCGGCGGAGAAAGCTGCCATGCTATTTTTTAAAACTTTCTTATTAATTAAAAAAAATTAACAAACAAAACATTAAGATATCATACCATTCTACATATACAATCAGTAATTCTTGATATCATCACATAGTTGCATATTTATCATTTCTTAGTACATTTGCATCGATTTAGAAAAAGAAATAAAAAGACAACAGAAAAAGAAATAAAATGATAATAGAGAAATTATCTCTAATAGAGAAAAAAAAACATTATACATACCATACCCCTTCCCTCACTTTCATTTACCACTAGCATTTCAAACTGAATTTATTTTCACATTGTTCCCCCTATTATTTATTTTTATTCCACATGTTCTACTCTTCTGTTGATATAGTAGCTAAAAGGAGCATCAGACATAATGTTTCACATTCACAGAGTCTCATTGTGAAAGCTGTATCATTGTTCAATCATCATCAAGAAACATGGCTACTGGAACACAGCACTACATTTTCAGGCAGTTCCCTCCAGCCTCTCCACTACATCTTGAACAACAAGGTGATATCTACTTAATGTGTAAGAATAACCTCCAGGAGTGCCATGCTATTTTGACCACTATAGCTTCATAATATGCTTTAAAGTCAGGTAGTGTGACACTTCCCACTTTATTTTTCTTTCTCAAGATATTTTTAGCTATTCAAGACACCCTGCCCTTCCAAATAAATTTGTTTATTGATTTTTCTATTTCTGCAAAATAAGTGTTTGCGATTTTAATTGGTCACGCATTGACTCTGTAAATCAATTTGAGTAGAACTGACATCTTAACTATATTTAGTCTTCCAATCCATGAGCATGGTATGCTCTTCCATTTATTTCGGATCTTCCACGATCTCTTTTAACAATTTCTTACGATCTTCTATGTATAGTCTTTTATATTTTTAGTTAAATTTATTCCTAAATATTTTATTATTTTGGTTGCTATTGTAAATGGAATTTTTTCTTGATTTCCTCCTCAGATCGCTTATCACATGTATAGAAACACTACTGATTTTTGGACATTGTTCTTGTACCCTGCTACGTTGCAGAACTTTTATTAGCTCTGGTAGCTTTGCTGAAGTTTTTTTTTTTGGAATTTTCAGCATACGGCATCATGTCATCTGCAAACTTCTTCCTTTCCAATTTGGATTCCTTTTATTTCTTTTCTTTTCTTTTTTGTCTAATTGCTGTGGCTAGAACTTTCAGCACAATACTGAATAACAGTGGTGAAAGTGGACATCCTTGTTTTGTTCCTGATCTTTGAGGGAAAGCTTTCAGTCTTTCCCCATTGTTAGCTGTGGGTTTTCATATGTTTTATCCTGGTGAGGAAG
This sequence comes from Tamandua tetradactyla, assembly GCF_023851605.1. Taxonomy (NCBI): domain Eukaryota; kingdom Metazoa; phylum Chordata; class Mammalia; order Pilosa; family Myrmecophagidae; genus Tamandua; species Tamandua tetradactyla. The sequence goes on from NC_135330.1 coordinate 81,196,601, forward strand.
TTCCCTTCTATTCCTATTCTTTGAAGAATTTTCAATAAGAAAGGATGTTGAATTTTGTCAAATTCCCTTTTCTGCATCAATAGAGATAATCATGTGGTTTTCCTGCTTTGATTTGTTGATACCGTGTATTACATTAATTGCTTTTCCTATGTTGAACCAGCCTTGCATATCTGGAAAAAATCCCACCTGGGTCGTGGTGTATAATTCTTTAAATGTGCTGCTGGATTCAATTTGCAAGAATTTTGTTGAGAATTTTGGCACCTGTATTCATTAAAGAGATTGGTCCGTGATTTCCTTTTCTCATAGCACATTTGTCTGCAGTGACCAGGTTTTTCTTTTTTTTTTCTTTTCTTTTTTAACATGGGCAGGCACCCGGAAGGCACGGGGAATTGAACCTGTCCCCTCGGGAATGGAAGGCAAGCATTCTTAGCTGCTGAGCCACGGTAACCCACACAGTGACCAGGTTTTGACTTTTGCAGCTCAAGGAAGCTTAGCTCCTCAGGTCCCCCTGCTTCCCTCCTCCCAACATCCTCTCACACTCTGGGGCGGCCAGGCCCCTTCTAAGGCTGAGGAGGACCGTGGCCCATTGGTGGTCTCCTAGAACAGTGCCACAATTTAAGATGAGATCTTTTGAGAAAAATAAACGACGGACCTCGACTCTTTAACTTGCGGTAAGATTCAAAACCGCACTGCTAAGCCCCAAAGTTTCACTGCGGTGACCTGGAGTGGTTTGACAGAAAAAAAAGTAGCTCCCAGGGTTTTTGTTTTTTTTTTTTTTTTTTTGGTCTTCAGTTCTGCGGGGCCCCGCGGGGGGTGGGCCCTCTCAAACGACTAAAAGCGGTGGAGTCCCCGCGGGCACGCGAGGTCCCACAGCGTGGGTGACTAGGGCGTGGCAGGGGACAGAGAAGAGGAAAAAGTAAAGCGAAAGCGACCACTCTAGGGAGGCTACTCGATTGCTTCGAGGCTCCCCGAGGCACCCCCAGTGGACCCCGCCCGCGCCCGCACGCCGCCCCCACGGCTGCGCCCTCCGTAGCCCCCCCCCCCCCCCGCCGGCGCGGGTCCGCCACCTCCGCGGTGGACAGGGAGTCGGGGCGGGTCCCCGCGCGCCTCTGGCTCCTCCCTTCCGCCGGGAGCGCCGGGCTCTTCCGCGCCCTTCCCCGCAGCGCCTCCGACCGGCCCGCTCCCCCCTCACCCCAATAGCTCGGCCATGGGAGCCCCGGGCTCTTCGGCGCTGGCCCGCCTCGGCCTCTCCGCGCAGCCCCGGCCCGGGTGGCTCGGGGTGGCGGCGCTGGCGCTGGCCGCGGTGGCGCTGGGGGCGGTGGCCTGGCGCGGCGCGCGGCCCTGGCGGCGCCGGCGGCGGCTGCAGCGGGTGGGCACCGTGGCGCAGCTGTGGATCTACCCGATCAAGTCGTGCAAGGGGGTGCCGGTGGGCGCGGCCGAGTGCACGGCCCTGGGGCTGCGCGGCGGCCACCTGCGCGACAGGTACGCGGGGCCCCGGCTGCGAGAGCGGCGCCTGTCTGGGGAAGGAGAATGGATGTGGCTACCTGGGGTTTGGCGCGGTGGGCGTGGGGGTGCTGTCGGTCGGACCCTTTGCCTTTGATCCTTCAGCGAGGGGAACGCGAGTTCTGGCTCCATCCACTCTCGATCCTTCTCTGGATAAGAGATCCCTTTTCCCTAAAAGGAGGGGTTCTGACCAGATCCCTTCAGGATCTAAAGATTCTGATATTTATCTCGGAATAGCAAAGTCGTGGGTAAGAAATAAAATACCAGTGGCCTTAGTGAGTGGTCAGGAGCAATGCAGAAACTGAGTGTGGCTCAGGACACTGGCTCTTGCTGGGGCTTGTCCCTTACACTCCTGGGAAACCAGATCCACGGGAATGAAGTCCTTGTGAATGGAGGAGTTGGGAGAGGAACTGTGAGCCCAGGCGGCAGGGTAGGCATACTTGCCGTTAAGGGAATAGAGTGTCCCCTTCCCCCAGCGGCAGAGTGGTTCTTAGCAAAGAATTTTGGGTTAAGTATCTCACCCAACAGAGGACCTGGCACAGAGAAATTTCACCCTCCTCCTCCAGAGTAGGTAAGGCACCATGTCATGTAACTCACCCGAAAGGTGAGGACGCATAGACATGCTCACTGACATAGAATTACCTTGTGGATATCAGGAAGACTCTCCTGGTGGTGAAGGGTGCTGAATCCTAGGAAGAAAAATCAAGAAGTGGATTCCTTCCTTGGTTCCTTAGACTTGCATTCAAAGCTAAGGGGAAAAGAGTTTTGCAGGTTGATCATTCAAGGAACCTTCTGTTGCCCTGAGTTCCCTCCAGGGCCCATATATGCCCTGCTCTCTGAAGACTGCCATCCTCTCAGAAATGGAGGCTCCTCGCTGCATTGGAAAACCAATCGCAACTTGTTTTAGAGAAGAGTTGTGTGTATAGACCCACTCATGGGGAAATTGTCCATTTTCCCCTTCAAGATTTCCATCCCAGACCTATTGAATTAGAATTGCCAAGAGTGGAGCCTTGTAGTATATGGTATTTAAAGCTCCCTAGTTGATTCTGATGCTGTAACTAAAAGGTTTTTTTCCCTGGGAGCGCTAAGAAGAAGAACAAGGGGTTTAGAGCTTATTCCAGTGTGATGTATTTAAAAAGCCTTATTATTGCTGGAAGAACTTCAGGCCTAGCAATACTGGACAGCTTCCCAAAACTGGGAGAAGCTGATTCCTATAGTGCACTTACGGAGAAAATTCCCTTGTGATACTTCCTTCTTCACTTGAAAGATTGGAGTTATTTCGCAGACAAATTTCTAGTTCTTCTTTGTGGTTCTTCTAATTGTCTGAGTAACTGTTGCTTCCCAAGGAATTTAACATTTGTTCTTTACCTGTGCTTTTCTGCCTCTGTGGGGATCCTGAATTAAAAGAAACTGTATCAACTTTCCCTTGTTTTGAACAATAAATGTTTGGGATGGCCTGGGGTGGGGTGGAGGCTGGTGAGGGAGCAAAGACAATGAAACTAACATTTATTCAGTGCTTTATATGCAGCAAACATTGTGCTAACTGCTGCCATGTAGCTGATCTTAATTGAGCCTCATAGCAGTCTTGTGGACTAGATACTAGTGTTGCCATCTGTCCAAGTAAGGAAACAGCATCAGAAGGGATGAGTATCCCACCCGTTTGTGCTGGAAGGATCTGGAAGGATCTGGAGTCAGGTCCGTGTGAACGGAGTTCTCAGGCCCTTTCTATGAAACCAGTATATGGTACAGAGGGATGGCTCTGAGACTCTCTGAGCCTCATTTTTGTTATTACAAGAGAAGAGTTATTAATGATCTCTAACGCCTCATCTAAACGAGGTTTTTATTTATCGACGGATGATTGAGACTTGAAAAGCAACCTGCTGGAAAGAGTTCTACTAAATAACTCCTCTTCTCCCAACTTGACATGACAGTGATGAAACTGCAGTTCCTAGAATGCAGGGAAAAGTCCTCTTTTATTTGATTGCCTTCTGATCCTGTGTCTCTGGAACTGTTATGAGAAACTGGGATCAAACTCTGTGAGTGCTCTGTGCCTCAAATTTCTGGTGGTGTTTTGTCCAAGACTCTGCACATATTTGTGAATGCTTCGCTGGAGCGCCCTGTGCTTGGCGAGTGTTTAAAGTCCACCAGGCAGGTGTTGGCATCGTTGCCTCACTGACCTTGTAAATCCGGGCTCTCCTTAGCAGCTGTGTATGACTCCGTCATTTATAAATCTGTCAGATTTGTTTTGAAACCCGTTTTTATTTCTTCTGCACTTTCTATCATCTCTTGAGGAAATGAACTCCCCGAGATTATTATGAAGCATGTTGTTTGCTGCCCAATGCCTTTGGCCTTTTCCCTTCCACTCCCTATGATAGTGGGGTCCTCTGCTGTCCCCAGTTAGCCGTGCTAGGACTATAAGTACACTTTAGTCTCTCTTTCCTGCTCCCCAGGCCAACTTGTAATTTAAGAAATGAGATTCCTGAGCTGTCTTGGGCTCCTCTTTCCCATAGCTCGTTGGTCTTTCAGGGCACTGTCTATTGTTCATTTGGGAATCTGAGCTCCAGGCTCAAACTGATCCTTAAACCACATACTCATGTCTTATGTGTAAAATCAACAAGTGATTTTTAGTATTACAGACTGGTTGCAATAACTGGGTCACCAAAAAAAAAAAAAAATCTGGACTCCAGAGTTTTCCTTTTTTTGAGGACTGAAATAAAAGGCTAATCATCGAATCACTGCACATTGTGTGCAAAAGGTAAAAAGTCAGTGCCTAGATTTCTGAGGATAGTTGAGTTATGTCACCTCTTACCTTTTAGCATTCATCCTTGATCTGTCATTGAGGTAAGGTCCCTGCAAGTTGCCATGCACCATTTCAACTGCAGTTATTAGCAGAAAATCTTTAGCTGCCACCTCCCACTGTTAACTCCTATATGATTATTATACAACAGACTGGAGCTAAAGTCAGAAATTGTAAGCCCGAGAGCAGGGGGGATGAACTGGAGATGAGAAGACCTAGCCAAGGGAAGCAATGATTGTAAAAAAAAATGTGATGTGCAAACAGTGGTGCTCATTTTCATGAGCAGACTTCAGAGGGAGTCTTGCCTGGGGATGGGGCGTATTGGAAACTCACGTTTAGGCTTTGGTGGGGTTGACCCTAGTAGGTCATCCAGACCTGCACACCCAAGGATGAGGCTGGAAACACGGAACAAGGCTCAGCCCCGAGAGAAAGAGGGGCAGGAGTAGGCAAGAATTCCCTAGGTTATAGACCCTACCTCAGAGGTGATAAGGTCAGAGAACCCTGGGAGCCTAAAACACCTTGGAAGGAAAAAGGAGGCTTCCTCAGAGGGGCAGGAACCTGATACTGCCCAGCGTCACCAGCTCCTGGGACAGGAGTAAGTAGTCAAGAGAATTCCTAAAAAGCCTTCACAGTGTTACAGTGCCCCAGCCACACTCTCACACCAGCACGCATGCCAGGTAGCAGGTTACAGGCTGCTGGACGTTGTCTGCTGGTGTGGTGGTAGGGACAGGGTGGATTAGTCAGCACCTGATTAGGGTCACTGCCTGACACGGAAGTCCCAGATGTAGGGTCAGGACAGGACAGGGTCTGAGCCTCCTGTCTTCTGGGATTAGATATTCCTATGTGGTTGTTCTAGTTTGCTAGCTGCCGGAATGCAACACACCAGAGATGGATTGGCTTTCAATAAAAGGGGATTTATTTTGTTAGTTCTTCAGAGGAAAGGCAGCTAACTTTCAACTGAGGTTCTTTCTTACATGGAAAGGCACAGGGTGATCTCTGCTGGCCTTCTCTCCAGGCCTCTGGGTTCCAACAACTTTCCCCAGGGTGATTCCTTTCTGCATCTCCAAAGGCCTGTGCTGAGCTGCAAGTGCTGAGATGAGGTATGCTGAGCTCCTTTGGCTGTGCTAAGTTGAGCTCTCTCATTTAAGCACCAGCCAGTTAAGTCAAACATCATTCACTGCAGCAGACATGCCTCCTAGCCAACTGCAGATGTCATCAGCGACAGATGAGGTTCATGTGCCATTGGCTCGTGTCCACAGCAATAGAACTAGGCACCTTCACCTGGCCAAGTTGACAACTGAATCTAACTACTGCAGTGGTTAACTCAGACATTCCCCTTGGCTGCAGTCATATCTTGCAATGTCTTCCTGTCAGTGGCTGCCTCTTCTTCCAAAATGTTCCACCCTTCTTACCCTGCTCCCACTTGGAAGGCCCTGAATGCTCTTTCTTTCAGTTACTGATCACTCATCAGTGCTTGCAAAGGCCCTCACCCAGGTTTTAGCAAATTCTATATCCTGTCCAAAATGGTGATCTTGAAACTTAGTTTCCCTGGGGGCAGAGCCCTTTTTGTTTGTTTGTTTGTTTGGCAGCCAAAGCCCATGTGTAATTGTGGTGGAGTGAATCGGGTACCCCAGTTCAGACATGTTCCTGCTCTTGGTCTGCCTTCTGGCCGGCATAGAGCCATGGTAAGGAGGATCTCTTGAAGATGTTACTTCTGGTAGGGTGTGGCTCAGCTGAAGCAGGTCGGGCTTTCTTCTCGATTACTGGAGTGCTTTATAAGCAGAATTAAATCCAGACGTGAGAAAGCCACAAGAAGGTAAAAGTCAACGGAACCTGGAGGAGAAAGGGGAAGACACGGCCCTGTGTGTTGCCGTGTGACAGAAAAGCCAGATGATGCCGGCAGCCAGCCCCAGCAGGCCACAGTCTTAGGGAAGAAAGCATCACTTTGCTGCTGCCTCAATTTTGGGCTTTTAGCCTCAAAGCCATGAGCCAGTAAAATCCCATTGTTTAAGTCAACCCAGTATATGGCATTTGTTTTAGCCGCCGAGAAACGAATGCTGTTTTTGGTATCAGAAATTGGGATGCTCCCATGCCAAATACCTGAAAATGTGGAAATGGCTTTGGAATTGGGTAATGGGGAGAGGCTGAAGGCTTGTGAGGCACCTGATAGAAAGGCCTAGACTGCTTTGAGGAGACTGTCGGTAGGAATACGGTGTTAGTGGTACTTTAACAAGGCCTCGGAAGGAAATGGTGAGTGTGTAACTGGAAACTGGTGGAAAGGTGACCCTTGTTATAAAGGGGCAGAGAACTTGGCAGAATTGGGTTCTGATATGGGATGGAAGGCAGAACTTGAAAGCAATGAACTTGGATATTTAGCTGAGGAGACTTCCAAGTTAAGTGCGGAAGCTGCAGACTGAGGAGGAAAGGAGTAAGCTGAGAATTAAACTCTTTAGCAAAAAGGAATCTGAAATAGATGATTTTGAAAATTCTCAGCCTGTCCAGATAGTGTGCTCTGAAACTGGTGCAGAAACAGCTCTATCAGGGACTTCTCTGAGCTTCCAGGAAGTGAGGCCCCGAAGGATAGGGGTCCGCGTAAGGGTTTAACTGAGCAGTCCTCTGTAAAGCAGGTGTGGGCGAGCATGGGTTCCGGCAGTCATCTCAGCGAAAGTCAGGACTGAGAATGCAGTTATCCAGGGAGGATTTGTGGACAGTCCTTTTGAGTGACGGTTTGGACTTCCCTTGAGTTGCATGCAAAGCCAACAAGATTTTTGCAAAATTTGTATGAACAGAATCACTGCCAGCCTAGATTGAAAGACAGAGAGAAAAGGGATGTGTTCTAGTTTGCTAGCTGCTGGAATGCAATACCAGAAATGGAATGGCTTTTAAAAAGGGGAATTTAGTAAGTTCCTAGTTTACAGTTCTAAGGCTGAGAAAACGTCCCAACTAAAACAAGTCTATAGACATGTCCAATCTAAAGCATCCAGGAAAAGATACCTTGCTTCAGAAGGCTGATGAAGTTCAGGGTTTCTCTCTCAAGTGAGAAGGCACATGGCGAATGCAGTCCCAGTTTCTCTCTTGGCTGGAAGGGCACATGGTGAACACAGCATCATCTGCCAGCTTTCTCTCCTGGCTTCCTGTTTCATGTAGCTCCCTGGGAGGCGTTTTCCTTCTTTATCTCCAGAGGTTGCTGTCTGAGGGCTCTCTGCTTCTTGTGGCTATGTCATTCTGCTCTGCTCTCTCTGAATCTCTTTTTTATTCCCAAAATGCTTCCTCTTTTATAGGACTCTGGAAACTTATCAAGACCCAGCAAAATGGGTGGAGACACGTCATCACCTGATCCAGCTTAACAACCACTCTTGATTAAATCACATCTCCAGGGAGATGATCTGATTACAGTTTCAAACATACAGTGCTGAATAGGGATTATTCTGCCTCTACGAAATGGGGTTTAGATTAAAACATGGCTTTTCTAGGGTCTATGCGTCCTTTCACACCAGCACAGGATGAATTGAAGGAAGGATAACTTCAAGGGCAGAACCATGGAAGCAAAGATCTGGGCCAGAAAGATCTCCTAGGCCCCAGAGAGCAGGCCCAAAGGGCAGTACACTCGGGCTCGGAGGGGGCAGGCCTTGTGTTGCTTTTTCATTTGGAATGCTGCGACCCCAGTGCTCAGCGATGGTGAGGTTTGGGCACCAGCATTCATGGTGAGCCTGGTGCCATTCTGAGGCTGGGAAAGGGTGGGTCCTATACCCTACTATTTGGGGAGAGCATAGCCACAGTGCAAGCACTTGAAAAGGGTGGGGCTGCCACCCCAGCAAGCTCCGAGGACCAAACATCAATCCACAGGTGATTCAGACTCTAAGATCTAATAGAGTTTGCCCCGTTGGCTTTTGGAGTTGTTTGGGTCCCATGACCCCTGTTTTCTTTCCAGTTTTCCCCTTCCAATTGAGAACATTTATCCTATGCCTATTTTACTATTGTATACTGGAATCAGATAAATTGTTTTCTAGGTTCCATAGGTCCACAGACAGGGAAATTTTTTTCCCCAGGACAGTTTACACCCATAACTGATTTTGATGAGCCTTTGTACTTGATGGCTTGATTTTGGCTTCTCCTAGCCTCAGAGCTGCGAGCCAACAAATCCCCATTGTTTAAGCCAAACCGTCAAATGGTATTTGTATAAGCAGCTGGGAATCTAAGACAGCAGTTTAACCCAGCTCTGTGCTATAGATTAAAGCATAACTGGCCTGGAAAGTTCACCCTCCCTCCCATCTCCTCAACTCACCTTACTCTACCTCATGAAAACAGAAAGTTGAAAACTGAGCTTAGAAGAGTAGGTTTTCTGGAAAATAAGTGGAGTTCTTATCTAATGCATGATTTCCATAAAGTTTTGTTCCCTAAATCAGATAGTGTGGATGAAGAGGAAAAGCTGTTCATAAAGATTCCTGATGTAGGGTCTGCATACCACAGCAAGCTAAATACGGTATAGGCTGGCATGGATCCTCTCGGAGTCAAGAACATTACAAGACCTTTGTCTAGGGCTCCATTTTGGCGAACCCATGTTGTTCCACAACAAAAATACTTAAGACATCTCACTTCTTCCAGGGACTCAGAGAGGTTTTTAACATGTCAGGGGACGTTTCTTATTAAAGTAGACTCTCAAAATTAGCAACATTTTTGCCTAAGCAGTGAGGTCCCTATACCAGCCTCATTTCTTGGTTTTCAGGACTGTATTTTAAAACATTGACCAGACCCTCTCTCACAAGTCTGTTTCTGCCAAAGAAGCTCCTTTTGTGGGGGTGGGGGGGGGGAGCACCAACTTTTACGTTAAAAGAATTTGGCCGTTCTTGGTTAATTGTCTCAAAAAAGACCATTGGGTCCTGAGCTGGGGTGGGTGGAAGGTTTTGATGAAATGGAAAGCGAGAGGGAGCTCTTGAGAGATGGAAGATCTTCTAAGTATGCCCTTGTGGTTTTTTTTTTCTCTGCAGGTTTTGGCTGGTGATTAAGGAAGATGGACACATGGTCACTGCCCGGCAGGAACCTCGCCTCGTGCTGGTCTCTATCACCGAAGACAATGATCACCTGGTCCTCAGGGCTCCAGGCATGGACGAGCTTGTTTTGCCTAGCAAGCTGCCTTCCTCAAACGCACTTCAGGACTGCAGGTCCTCTACTTGGGGTCTTCCGGGGACTTGCATTTGAGCTGATTTTCTTTTAGGCTCTTCCTTGCATTCTGTCTTGCTACAGTTTGCACAGTAGAAGATAAAACAGATAAAGGAAATAATTAAGAGAGGTCCAGTCTGGGCTTGGGGGTCAAATCAGTGGTCAGGTGTGAATGCGTGGATGATGTAGAGTATAGAGGGGGTATAAAGTGCTCATCTTTAGGACTTGTCTCCGTTCAAGTTGCGTGGACCTTTATTCAGGATTGTCAAGGGTGGAATCTGTTTACCAGGTGTATCTCAGCACTGGTTGATAAGGATACTGGAACTTTTTAAGGTGACTGTAGCATCTGAGGTCTGGGGTTGAGACTCTGGTGCCTCTAGGAGAAGCAGATTTGAGAGGTCCCTTCCTCTGGCTCAGAAATGCCTGAGGTCTCGGCATCCTTTCAGTCCATAGGACTTCCTGTGGGGTGTCCAGTTCCATGACTGCCCTGATTTTTCCTTCTGTTCTCAAGACGTCTTAGAGGCTTAGATGATTGTTATCAGATGCTTTGTTGGTTATGTTCTCTATAAGCTGAACTTTTTTGCATGTGAAAAATTGGTGGTATACAAAGGTCCCAGGGATGGGGGGAGCCTCCGTTCAATATCTGGAACCTACTCTTATGCTTGTTCAAACACAGTGTCTGAGCCAAAGTCCAACACTCAAGGATATGAATTCTCAAAAGTCTGAAGCAACACTTTGCCAAATAGGTTTCAGTTAATTATCTTAACAAGCGTATGAGGTGGATATTATTAATTCCACTTTACAACTGAGAAAATCAAGATTTGGATCTGTGTCACACAAAGACAGTGCAGGGATTTGAATCCACTAGCTCTGTGGGCCTTTGCCCCTAACTCTAGTGCACAGGGAGGTGGAAAGCTTTTCTATCAATTCGAGGTTTGGGGCAAGTAAATTCATAGAAGAGAAAAGCTGTAGCCATCTTAATTTGATTAAAGAATATTCTAAGTTTATGAATAAATGTTTAATTGACATGCATTGAATGACAGATATGGATGTTGCCTGAAGACTCACTTTGTCATTGACGATAGGCAGAATTTTCCCTCCAGGTTCTTTACCTTGGTAAACAGGCAGAACTCCAGGCAGACACAAACCCTCCCTGCTCTAGTTCTGACAAAGACATGGAGTAAAACCCATTCTTGTGTCAATTCTGCACCACACATCAGTTGTATTTCCTAGTGAGGTGGAAATAGGGGTGTTAGAACCCTGGAAGTTTGGAGAAATCAGCCACAGGGAGTTGCACACTGGGATTGACAGAGAGGGAGGGGCTGCAATCAGCATTTCATTCTCTCTAGCTTGTTAGCAGTGCTAGGACTATAATGTGCTGTGTTTATTAATGGACTTGTCACCATGGAAACTGCTAAAAATGGAAGAAATGATATAAAATAGGTGGTGAGTGGCAAACAGCTTACCACAGCCAGCTCACCAGAGCCTAAACTTATTGAAACTATACCGATAACTCAGGTCAGAAGAAAAAAAAAGGGAATCCCTTCTAAAACTGTTAAAATTTCGCCTTTTTTCATCTAAGTCTTTATTGCTTCTGGATCTATTTTTGTATATGGTGTGAGGTGGAAAGCCAATATAATTTTTATATGCATTAATAATTATTTCAGTACTTTATTGAAGAATCCATGTGTTTTCCATAGACCTATAATGCTACCCCCATCCTATATCAAGTTTTTAAAGACATGTCAGTCTGTTTCTGAGCTTCCATTCAGTTGCACTGGTCTGTTTATCAATTATGCTAAATTTATATCTTGAAATCTGGTAGGAAAACGCTCCTTACCTTGTTCTTATTCTTCAAGGGTATCTTAACTATTCTTGGGCCTTTAGTTTTTCATTCATTTTCGTATTTCAGCTTGTCAAATTCCATGTAAAATTCTCCTGGAGTTTTTATTGGAACTGCATTGCAATTGTGGCTCAATTTGGAGAAACTTTAAACGGTTCTAAACAGATATGGAATATTTCGTGTCAAAATGGGGAAGGAAGTAAACTTTGCACAAAATTCTGAAAGAATTGAAGAAGGTGGAAAGCCAGAGGGATATGTAGAGCGAGTTGCTACACAATGTTTCATGGGAACACAGGCATGACAGAAAACTTCAGCAAATGACTGCTCTATAACTTACACAGCACAAAGGGTCTGAAAGAGCAGGGGAAGAGATCCCATCATGGCTGGTCTCCCAGGTAGGCTGACTGCTCAGCCTGGGTGCTCTGTACACCCTACTTTGCATCGGAGAGGAGAAACCCTATGCTGTTTGAGTGTTGAGTATTTCTTTACCCCAGAGGGAAAGGGTCCTGGCCCCAATAGTTCCTGCCCTAATAAGCAGCTAGAACTGCTTGTTTCCACTTTCTGGATTTAAGATACAGTCAGGCCAGTCTTTAGACTGGAACGGGCTGTGGAATGGAGACATATTGAAATATCCGCACAGAAGAAAAAAAATGAGGTGGAAGTAGGGGAGGGCTGGGAGATGGTTTATAGGTGTGTCTCTGATTTCACCTGCAGAATAGGAAACAGTCTCTTCAGGGATGGAGTTTGCAGAGGGTTAACAGAAAAATAATTTTCAGTAGTGGGAAAAGACACTTGATAATTACTGTTTTAGTTTCCTGGGACCTCTGTAACAAATAACCACAAATTGAATTGCTTAGAACATCAGAGATTTATTGTCTCACAGTTCTGAGGCTGAAAGTCTGGCATCAGTAGGGGAGAATTTTCCTGGCTTCTTCTTAGTTTCTGTGGTTTGTCGGCAATCCTTAGACTGCTGTCTCTGCCTCAGTTGTCACACAGCATTCTCCCCTTGTCTCTTTTTCTGTTCACAATTCCTCTTATAGTGGCACTGGTCACCTTGGATTAGGGTCTAGCCTTACCCAGTTTGGCCTCATCTTACCTAAGAACATCTTGCAAGACACTATTTCCAAATGAGGTCATATCCAAGGGCTTGAACATGTCTTTTTGGGAGACACAATTCAGCCCATAACAATTAGCATCAAATCTCTTTGAAGCAGTAGACAGGATTGCTTGCATATGAGTTTCACAGAAAAGGCTGAAGGCCAGGAGAAGACCATACGAGGTCTTTGGGCCCAAGAATTAATCACAGTCTAAACAATGGCTCCAAGAAGAGGGTTTAGAGGGAAGGAAAAAAACCAAGAATGTTAAAAGGACAGTGTCAAGATTTGACGGGAGATGGAATGGGAGAACGGAGAAGGAGGACTCTAACCACCAGAGCTGGGTGAGGTGGAATAGGAGGACGGAGAAGGAGGACTCTAACCACCAGAGCTGGGTGAGGTGGACTGGGAGGACGGAGAAGGAGGACTCTAACCACCAGAGCTGGGTGAGGTGGAATAGGAGGACAGAGAAGGAGGACTCTAACCACCAGAGCTGGGTGAGGTGGGCTGGGAGGACGGAGAAGGAGGACTCTAACCACCAGAGCTGGGTGGGGTGGAATAGGAGGACGGAGAAGGAGGACTCTAACCACCAGAGCTGGGTGAGGTGGACTGGGAGGACGGAGAAGGAGGACTCTAACCACCAGAGCTGGGTGAGGTGGAATAGGAGGACAGAGAAGGAGGACTCTAACCACCAGAGCTGGGTGAGGTGGGCTGGGAGGACGGAGAAGGAGGACTCTAACCACCAGAGCTGGGTGGGGTGGAATAGGAGGACGGAGAAGGAGGACTCTAACCACCAGAGCTGGGTGAGGTGGACTGGGAGGACGGAGAAGGAGGACTCTAACCACCAGAGCTGGGTGAGGTGGAATGGGAGGACGGAGAAGGAGGACTCCAACCACCGGAGCTGGGTGAGGTGGACTGGGAGGACGGAGAAGGAGGACTCTAACCACCAGAGCGGGGTGAGGTGGACTGGGAGGACGGAGAAGGAGGACTCTAACCACCGGAGCTGGGTGAGGTGGGCTGGGAGGACGGAGAAGGAGGACTCTAACCACCAGAGCTGGGTGAGGTGGACTGGGAGGACGGAGAAGGAGGACTCTAACCACCAGAGCTGGGTGAGGTGGACTGGGAGGACGGAGAAGGAGGACTCTAACCACCAGAGCTGGGTGAGGTGGACTGGGAGGACGGAGAAGGAGGACTCCAACCACCGGAGCTGGGTGAGGTGGAATGGGAGGACGGAGAAGGAGGACTCTAACCACCAGAGCGGGGTGAGGTGGACTGGGAGGACGGAGAAGGAGGACTCTAACCACCAGAGCTGGGTGAGGTGGAATGGGAGGACGGAGAAGGAGGACTCTAACCACCGGAGCTGGGTGAGGTGGGCTGGGAGGACGGAGAAGGAGGACTCCAACCACCGGAGCTGGGTGAGGTGGAATGGGAGGACAGAGAAGGAGGACTCTAACCATCAGAGCTGGATGAGGAGCCTCCGGGGCACAGGGGCTCAGCTGGTGAGCGCTACTTGTGTTCACACAGGATTCCTTCACCTGCATCACCTCAGGAGTCTCCAGACTTGGAGAAGCATCCATGTGGGGAGGTGCAAACACATCCCATGATGTATGAGGGTAGAAGAGACTTTCAGGGAATCCACTTCCAGATCCTCCAGTTCCATGGGTTCTCTTTCTTTGAATACATCAGAAGCACACCTGCAGCTGGCAAGTTCTCCTCTCCCACACCCCTTTTACCAGACTGAAGGCTTGCCTCTGCCCACCCCATGTCCTACGAGGGAGCATCACCCTGGAAGGGAAAAACCTAAGGGGCTCCCAATGATTAAAAATTCTGGTGTTGATAAAGAGAATGACTCTAATGACAGAATGAAACCCTTCTACATGGTGGTGTTTCCGATTCCCTGCCTTGCGCTAAAATGAAGGTGACTCTAAACAAATTGTTGCTGATAAATCAAATACTATTTGATGATGGATCACTATCTGGCAAGTATCATAGGAGGAGTTCAAAGAATGAGTGATTTTAGTATAACTGAACTTCTTCCATTTCTGTCTATCTTCTTACGTGAAAAGTTTCTCAGGACTTTTGTCAAAAGAAATACAATTGATGCTGCACCCTCTCTTATTCTAGCAGTAAGTAAAGTTCCTTCAAAGTCACATGGATACCCTATAGTATTTATTTCTTAAATAAAATTATATTTGTTTTGTTTAATAATTATTTATAGAAGTTTAGAACATATTTATTTTGTTGTGATCAATTGTATGAAGTTAAAATTGTGATAACTCAATCCTGAAAAAAAATAAATTCTCCATGCTTGGGTAGTTAAGAAATAAAGAAAATTAGATTTCAATTTATATTCATGTTTTGGTTAAAAAGAAATACAATAAATAATCAATCACTTTTTTAAGAATTAAAAAAAAGGACTTGTGTAAAATTTGGGACTGTTTAAGAAAACCTATTCATATATTTTTTAAATGGATAGAGGTAGGTTTCTAAACACTATGGTATTAAGATTCTTTAAAAAGCATAATGTAATGAATTTTATTTTGTCAATGCTTACAACTCAATGGCAGTTATATCCTTTGCAGTTAATTAAGCATGATCAAAGATTCTACATGTCAACTTACAGTTCGTGAGGGGAACAGCTTTGAAAAATCCCTTTAGGAGTACGCAAGCAAAAACCTTCAAGACTACTGCGTCATCTAATACAACCCCTGCCCACCACGTGGGGTTAGATACTGTATTATTATCTCCAGTTTCCAACTGGAAACGAAAGGTCAGGCTAAATGATATGCTTAAGGTTATGGGACTAGAAAAATGGCAGAGTTTCAGTATGAACTGGGACTGTTGGGCTCCAAGGGCAGGGGTATCTGCCTCACTGCAGTGCCTCCTCTTCTTAGGAAAAGGTCTTAAGACTTTGCAGTTCAAAATGTGGTCCAGGGACCAGCAGCTTTGGCAGTGGTGAGCTCGTTGAAAATGCGGACTCTCAGGCTCCAGCCTAGATTTCCTGAACCAGACTCCACAGCTTAGCCACCTTCCCCAGGTGGCTCACATGCACGCGAGAATTTGAGATGTTCCTGCCTAGAGCACATTCGCCTCCTTTCTGCTTTCTCTTCTGCTTCTGCCCAAAGACCAGGTACTAGCTGTCTGGGATGGCCAATTCCAGCAGTCCAGCTGGCCCATCTTTTTTTTTTTTTATTTATGAAACATAACCACATACAAACACAAACATTCTTACATATGATCATTCCATTCTTGTTATGTAATCAGTAGCTCACAATCTCATCACATAGTTGTATATTCATCATTATCATTTCTTAGAACATTTGCATCAATTCAGAAAGAAAAAGGAAACAGAAAAAAATTCATATATACCATACCCCTTACCCCTCCCTCTCATTGATCACCAGCATTTTGACCTACTGAATTTGTTTTAACATTGGTTCCCCCTATTATTTATTTATTTATTTTATTTTTTCTTTTTTACATGGGCAGGCACTGGGAATCGAATCCAGGTCCTCGGGCATGGCAGGCAAGCATTCTTACCTGCTAAGCCACCGTGGCCCGCCCTATTTATTTATTTTTAATCCATATGTTCTGCTCGTCTGTTGATAAGGTAGATAAAAGGAGCATCAGACACAAGGTTTTCATAATCACACAGTCACATTGTGAAAGCTGTATCATTATAATCATCTCAGGAAACGTGGCTACTGGAACACAGCTCTACATTTTCAGGC
This sequence comes from Tamandua tetradactyla, assembly GCF_023851605.1. Classification (NCBI taxonomy): domain Eukaryota; kingdom Metazoa; phylum Chordata; class Mammalia; order Pilosa; family Myrmecophagidae; genus Tamandua; species Tamandua tetradactyla. The sequence goes on from NC_135330.1 coordinate 81,212,729, forward strand.
GGTTCCTCCAGCCTCTTCATTGTATCTTAACTGATATGGTGATATCTGTTTAATGCGTAAGAATAACCTCCAGGATAACCTCTCGACTCTGTTTGGAATCTCTCAGCCATTGACACTTGGTCTCATTTCACTCTTCCCCCTTTTGGTCGAGAAGGTTTTCTCAATCCCTTGATTCTGAGTCCTAGCTCATTCTAGGATTTCTGTTCCACATTGCCAGGGAGGTTTACACCCCTGGGAGTCATGTAGATAGGGGAAGGGCAGTGAGTTTGCTTGTCATGTTGGCTGAGAGAGAGAAGCCACATCTGAGCAACAAAAGAGGTTCACTGGGTGTGACTCTTTTAAGTAGGCTTAGCTTATCTTTTGTGGCGCTAAGTTTCATAGGGACAAACCCCAAGATTTGGGGCTCAGCCTATGGCTCTGGTTGTCCCCACTGCTTGTGAGAATATCAGGAATTCTCCACTTGGAGAAGTTGAATTTTCCCCCTTTCTCATCATTCCCCCAAGGGGACTTTGAGAATACTTTTTTATTCATTGTTCAAATCACTCTGAGATTTATCTGGGCATCACTCTGGACAAACCTACAAAATCTCATGCCCTATTCAAGGTTCCAAGTAGTATGGTGTTCGACTACCAGCTGGCCCATCTTTGACACCGTCTCTCTTGGTGCATTGAAGTAAGTAACCCTGGTTTCTCTTGTGATTCTTCCAGGCTGTTTGGTCTGGACATTAAAGGCAGGGACTGCGGCAACGAGGCAGCCCAGTGGTTCACCACCTTCTTGAAGACAGAAGCTTTCAGGTTGGTTCAGTTCGAAACAAACATGAAGGGAAGACCCTCAAGGAAAATTTTACCTCCTTTTGTACAGAATTACCAGGTGAGTTGAGAAAGTGTTTCCCTCCACTTCTCCCCGTCGTTCGCTTCTTTGTGTCTTCCCTTCTGGCTTTATCAGAGTCTCTCATGGGAGAACAGATAGGAAGGAGTTCTAATGGCCCAGGTGTGTGATAATGAGGGCTCAACCTCAGCAGAGACACCAGGCATGGAGAGGGAAGTGGAAACGAGAGATGTTTCCAGAGGCTGTGTGAAGACTGAATGTGGGAGATGGTATGGAAGGAGGAGGTGAGAGTGACTACCAGGTTTCCAACTTGAGCATCTAAGTAGATGAGACCTCAGGAGATAACTGGTTGGAGAGGTGAAGGTGAGAAGATTGTTTGAGACCAAATGCAGGTCTCCTAAAATTACAGAACCAGAATTTCTTCCGGCCCTCCCTTCACAGTACAATATGGTGAGTCCAGGTATTGGGACGTTATGCTTCCTAAAAAGCCTTTCGTTCTGAGGTGAGCTGGGTTTAAAGTGCGTGCTCCTCAGGGTGTTTCTCCCCATGGCCCTAGTTTTGTCTGCTGTGTTGGCCATTGTTTTCCCACCTAGAACAGGCCTGGCACATGGTAGTTGCTCAACAAATACTTATTGAGTTGAATGGGTGTTGTTGGCGTAAAGGATTACTGGAGTGTAGTTGATTGGCAGTAGATCCATGATTTCGGAATGGGGTCACTGCTGGCAGCTGGAGCAAACAAGAAAGATGAGACCTGTAAGATGTCCATGGCCAGAGCCCTGGCTGCTGCCCTGGGCCCTGTGTGAAGAAGGAGGGCCCTGACCAAGCCCCAGCAGGCAGGAAATGTGCTCCAGCGGACACTTGGTCGTTTCCAGTCCCTCAGTGTCACCTCTCCCTCTTGCACACCACTCTTTTCTTCTGCCCTTCGGTCGTTTTGCCTCTGGACTTTGCTTAGCTTTGGAGTTGATCTAAGAAATTTCACAGGGCATGAGCCCTAACTGGGTTGTGTTCTTGGCACAGGTAGCCTACCCAGACTGTAGTCCAATTATGATTCTCTCAGAAGCCTCCTTGGCAGATTTGAACACCAGACTGGAGAAGAAAGTGAAAATGGAGCATTTCAGGCCAAATATTGTGGTGACGGGTTGCGATGCTTTTGAGGAGGTGAGTGGCCCACTTGTGTTTGTGTCATGCTCACTTGTGCTATTTGAGACGCCAAGGAGGCAAACGCACATCCACCAAGGTTGGCAGTGGGTGGGGGAGATGCTCCCCCAAGATTCATCCTAATTGGTGGAGTGCCTTATTGCTGATGCCATCAGCTCACTGGCCCCAAGGGGTGATGCTCTGACCCCAAAGCAGTTACCTCCAAGTTGTACCAAGTCTGAGATGAGTCGAAAAATATGTCATCATAGCTCAGGCATAAACTCAAGGGAAAGGAACATGATGACAACATAAAACTCAATGGTCTGATACCAGGTATGATTTATTCATCTCCCCCTTTTCTGTACCACCCAGGAGTGTTTTTAAAGAGTTGAATTTCCTGGAAACACCAGACCCCAAAGTGGAAGCCAAGAAGGTGCAGGAGTTCCCACTGTGAAATGTTTTTCCCTGGTGTTAGTCCATGCAGTGACCCAAGTTCTCTCCCAGAGGACACATTCTCTCCTATGTAATTGACTCCAGAAATTTCCACTCTTCAGGGGCTCCTCCTTGTGGGCTTAAAGGGACAACCACACCAAAACCCAGCGCTGACCCTGAGATCTGTATGTAAAATACGTAATAGCTGGAATCGCTTTAGAATAAGCATCAGTTGTCATATTGAACATTGGAGTGAGCTAAACTTTCTGGGCACTGGAAGAGACATCAGCAAATGCCACTTATGGGATGTTTACTGGGTGCCAGGCAATGAATTAAATCATTGCTTCATTTAAATTACTTTATTTGATGTTCATGACAACCCTGTGAAGTCTGTGTTATTATTATTATCCCCTTGTTATAAGATAACTGAGGCTCAGAGGAAATAACTGAGCTGCCCAGCATATAAGTAGTGAGTTGGCATTAGAACTTAAGACTTGGAAATCCAGCTTCTTTGGTATTGAGGTAATAGTTCCAATTTAGAGGTCTCCAGTAGTTAATTATCAGGGGAGAGGCTTTCTTCGCTCCCTTGGATGACTGCACTCCTTTTAGTTAAAGTATGCCTTTCTCTGTTGGTAAGGGTTCTAGTTTGCAAGCTGCCAGAATGCGATATACCTGAAATGGAATGGCTTTTAAAAAGAGGAATTTATTAAGTTGTGAGTTTACATATCTAAGGCTGTGAAATTGTCCAAATTAAGGCAAGGTTATAAAAATGTCCAAATTAAGGCATCCAGGGAAAGACACCTTGGTTCCAGAAGGCTGATGATGCTCAGCGTTTCTCTCTCGCTGGAAAGGCACATGGCAACATCCGCTAGCTTTCTCTCCAGGCTTCTTCAGTGGCTTCCCTGGAGCTCTTTCGGCTCTGTTGGCTTTCTAGCTTTTTCCAAAAGTGTTCCCTCTTAAAGGGCTCCAGTAAGCAACCCCACCTTGAATGGGTAGAGACACATCTCCATGGAAACCATCTAATCAAAAGTTACCACCCACAATTGGGTGGGTCACATCCCCATGGAAGCAATAAAAAAGATCCCACCCAGTAATATTGAATGAGAATGAAAGGACATGGCTTTTCTGGGGTACATAATAGCTTCAAACTGGCACAGTAAGAGTGGTCCTTTAGGGTAAACCTTTGCATAGAGCCTAGGACAAATCCTGACACATGTCACCATTTCATATTATTTGATAATTGAAAAAAACAAACGAATACAGTGTAGGTAAATAGCAGTGTAGACAGAAACTGTTCACCTGTTAACGCTATCCTGCCATGTGTCATCTGGTTTCTTTAATTCCTTTTCACATTAGTTAAAAAAAACACTTTTTTTTTTCATTGGTCATCTGTTATGGTCCAGGGCCTGTGCTTGGAAACCCTGGATGCAGGGATGACAAGATAAGCATTGTGCCTTTGGGAATTTCCCAGTGTGGTGCCCACAGTGCCCGTGAATGGGGACAGCCCAGCTTCACCTCAGTGTGCCAGGGCCACCTAGAAATAGGGACGCCCAGATCTGCCCGGAGAAGGTTCCATCATGCTGCACAGATGCGAGTGCTTTCACCTACCCCCTGGAGAAGGGCGGTGTGTGTGTGGCAAGGGTGAAGGAGGGTGAGTGTGGTAGAGACAGCCAGTGGCAGACCCGAAGGCATGTGGGGCCGTGACCTGAGGCGGCGAAGTATTTCAGAATCACCAAGCACAATGGCCTGACTGGAGCTAGTTGGAGACCACGTTGCCAGGGAGTTTGGATTTTATTTGGCAGATATTGAGGAGCTGTGATGATTTTGAGTAAGTGATTTTGATTTGGGTTCACCCACCAGATACCTTCTGAGTGACTGTATCATGCCAAGCATGGGATGGATCTGTGAAAGGGAAGGGAACCTAAGGCAGATATACTCATGCCATGCTTGACCATTAGGGGGTCTTTAAAAAAAAGGTGGGTTCGCCTTTACCCGAAACTGACAGCAGCGTCCTCAGTGGTGCGGCCGGTGGCAGTGGCCAGCTTTCCCCCCAGGTGCCTCTTGGGTGGGGGGTTAGGAGGGTGTTGGGATGGCAGATGTGACAGAGGTGGGGACATGTGGTTCTCAGGGGATTGGCTCCTTGGGGGATGGGACGCTGTTGTTGCTCCCCAGAAATACGTCCCGTTTTTGTAGGATTTTACATCTATAGAATTTGGGGTGCCCTCTTTAAGTAAAAATAGCAAAATTAGGTGCAGGGCCTCGACAGGGACTGACACAAGCGCCCTTAATACTTAAACCTCTTGGCTTCTTGTAAATCTGCTGTTTCTGCCCTGTTCTGTGCCCCACGTTGCCCACTAGAGGTATGTATGTGGAGTAGCTAAATGCTCAATAAACAGCGAATGGAATTAGTTCTCAGGGTTTTAAAATTTTTTCCCTTTTTTTATTGATATATGTTATATATTCACACATACAGTGCTCAGTTTTAATAATGCATTTTATGAAAGATTAGATTAGAGATTAGTCCATAAAGCAGAAGTTCTTCCACGGGAGTCGTGTAATCTGGCCATTATTTTCTGAGAAACTTCCTTTGAAGGAATAAAATTTTGGGGGGTTTCCGCTAAAGGGTACATTGTTTCGCTACTAATTCTAGTTTAAGATTTTTTGATCCAGGGAAATAATAAGAAATATTTTCTCTTTCCTGGCTGAAGGATTTTTGGCCTTCTGTAACTTGTCAAACTAACCTAAGACAAATAGAAGCCTAATTTCTCTCTCTGAGGCAACTTGAATGGGTCCAGTCTTGTCTCTCTCTCTTTTTTTAAAATAATAAAAATTTAAATGGCTTTATGCTCCCATAGGCAATCCATTTGTTGTTTTAGTTTTGTTTATTCCTGTAGTAAGGTGGTTTTACAGAAATAGTAAGTGATGCCCTTATTTTTCTGGAAGCTTCTTCTGGCCACGCACTTTTAAAAAAAACCCTCACTAAACAATGATGCAAAAGTTGCTGACTTATTCTCCCCTTAAATTAGGAAGCCCAGTAGTTTAGGGCCTGATGGTAGCATTATCTGCCTGTATTATACCATCGCACAGCTATAATCCCTTCAATCAGTAGGGCCCTGTTAAATATTAATGTAAAATGATAATGCATGTAAATATTTAATAGACCAACTAATAAAAAATAACAAGCCTAAGCATAATGCAAAAAGTCAGCCTATTGCTTATTGCAAAATTATAGAGCAATTGGAGAACAAATTGTGCAACATTTACTCTTTGTAACCCAAAGTCCCTTGTATTTAGCATATGAGGCAATTAAAAAAATCTGCCTCACTTGGGCCCGCATTGTGCCTTTGAGTTCTGGGAATGCAGAGCAGTGAGGTTTACAAATAATAAAATTAACCAGTTCTTCTTATCTCTGTGGATAGCTGCTGTAGGGTCAGTATTTCCTGAACTTTGGTTGCAATCCCATCTCCTAGTGAGCAGGATTGACTTTTTAATAGACTGGCTTGTCTGTTTCAGTCTTCACTCCACATAATGAAAGAACTGTAGGAGGCTTCCTACAGCTCACGGTGTGTGTTATTTGTCCTGCAGGAAATGCTTCCTAAAGAAGCTTCTAGAGAGGCAGTAGATTTCAGAGCCAGATAGCTGGCTGTGGTTTGCTTATTAACTTCTGAACAAATAGTACTGGTACTATCTTTTCTAGCTGTCAAAAAAGAAAATTTTTGCAAATCCTCTTAACCAGACTTTTTAGTCCCCAGTGATCTCAGTCAGGATGAGATAAGATTTGATTTGGATGCTTAGATGAGAAGCCTCTGTCCCAGTGTAAGAACAGCAATCTCTGCCTGGCTTCAGGGATTCTGAAGGAGCAATAAAAATAATATTAATAACAATGTATGAAACTACACAAATAACAAAATAACAATAACAACTGGTCCTCACAATTATAGGAGGCTCGTTATATAGCAAGCATTTTGCCAAGCACTTTGCTTTCAATTTTCTCATGATCTTTTTTTTTTATTAGAGAAGTTGTAGACATACAGAAAAAAATCATGCAAAAAATGTGGCGTTCCCATTTACCACCCTTTTTTTTTATTAATTAAAACAAAATTAACAACAAACAAAACAAGATATCATTCCATTCTACATGTATAATCAGTAATTCTTAATATTGTCACATAGTTGCATATTCATCATTTCTTAGAACATTTGCATCGATTTAGAAAAAGAAATAAAAAGACAACAGAAAAAGAAATAAAACAATAACAGAGTAAAAAAAGTTATACATACCATACCCCTTACCCCTCTCTTTCATTTACCACTAGCATTTCAAACTAAATTTATTTTAACATTTGTTCCCCCTGTTATTTATTTTTATTCCATATGTTCTCCTCTTTTGTTGACAAGGTAGATAAAAGGAGCATCAGACACAAGGTTTTCACAATCACAGAGTCACATTGTTCAATCATCATCAAGAAACATGGCTACTGGAACACAGCTCCACGTTTTCAGGCAGTTCCCTCCAGCCTCTCCACTACATCTTGAACAACAAGGTGATATCTACTTAATGCGTAAGAATAACCTCCAGGATAACCTCTCAACTCTGTTTGGAATCTCTCAGCCATTGACACTTTGTCTCATTTCACTCTTCCCCCTTTTGGTCAAGAAGGCTCTCTCAATCCTTTGATGTTAATTCTCAGCTCATTCTAGGGTTTTTCTCAGCCCCTTGATGCTGAGTCTCAGCTCATTCCAGGATCTCTGTCCCATGTTGCCAGGAAGGTCCACACCCCTGAGAGTCATGTCCCACGCAGAAAGGGGGAGGGTGGTGAGACTGCTCGTCATGTTGGCTGAAGGGAGAGGGAGAGGCCACATCTGAGCAACAAAAGAGGCTCTCTTGGAGACCACCCTATTTTTTATGCTTTGTGTAAGTATGGTACATTTGTTACAATTCGTGAAACAACATTTTTATAATTGTACTACTAACTATAGTCCATACTTTACAATTTGTGGTGTAGTTACTCTTTCCAGACCATGGCTCACAACCCATTATTAGGTTACAGTATCAGTTTAGTGGGTCATAACTGCATCAAAAGGAAAAAAAAAGGTAGAATATAGTAAACTCCATCAGAGTAAACAACATTAGAAAGGCTAAGTATTGTCTGGCAAAACGTTTGTGTAAGTTATGTAGTTGGTGCGTGTGCACATGTGTGTGACAATATTAGGAAACAGTGTGCAGTGTATTTTTTTTTTGATGGGTCAGAGTGAAAAAATATGGATAACCACTGAGGCAGGTAGTGTTTCATTCCTCTTTTACAGATGAAGAAGCAGGGCTAAGAGTACTTGTGTAACTATGAAAGGTCACACAGCATGTGGCAGAGTGAGGACGGGTATCTTCAGTCCATCAGAAGTCCATGGGTCTAAGCCATTGGCCAGGCCATTTAGCACAACTGCCCTGGGCTTCCGCTCTCCATAGGTGGGTCAGGGCTTCACATCCTGCCTCTGAAGAAGGACAGTTGAGGTCAGTCAGTACAACATGGCAAGCAGGGATTGGCCTTGGCATAGTGATTAGCCTAAACGTTGTGTTTATTGACTCTGTGAGAAGCAAGTGTCCAGAAACAAAAGCACCTTAAGGTCCCCTTATCTTTGTATTAGTGAAAAGAATCCAGAAGGGACCTGGGGGTGCATGTGGTGACCTTCAGGGGCCCATGGACTCTTTTCTGTAAAAATTTTTGTTGATGCATCTCACACACGTACATACCATACATGGTGTGCAATCGGCGGCTCACGAAATCATCACATAGTTGTGTATTCATCACCATGATCATTTCTTAGAACATTTGCATCACTCCAGAAAAAGAAATAAAAAGAAAGAACTTATAACACCATATCCCTTACCCCTCCCTCTCTTTGACCATTAGTACTTCCATCTATCCAACTTATTTTACCCGTTATCCCTCCTATTATTTATTTATTTTTATCCTTGTTTTGTTACTCATCTGTCCATATCCTGGATAAAAGGGGCATCAGACACAAGGTTTTCACAGTCACACAGTCCGGTTTAAACATTATATCTTTATACAGTTATTTTCAGCAGAATCTACGCTACTGGAACACAGCTCAACTGTTTCATGTACTTCCCTCCAGCCACTCCAATACACCATAAACTAAAAAAGGATATTGATATAATGCATAAGAATAGCCTCCAGGATAACTTCTCAACTCTGTTAGAAATCTCTTAGCCACTAAGGCTTTATTTTGTCTCATTTGTCACTTCCCCCTTTTGGTCAAGAAGTCTTTCTCAATCTCTGTGGACTTTTTAAAAAAAAAACAATTTTGGGGGGCCCATATTATTCTCCAACCTCTTTTTAAGTTTATTTTTCAAATCAAGCTAATAATCCCATGGTGTCTGTTTCGGCTTGCTAAAGGTGCCAGAATGCAATATACCAGAAATGGGTTGGCTTTTACAATGGGGATTTATTAGTTTACAAATATATAGTTCTAAAAGGCCATGAAAATGTTCAAGTTAAGGCATCAAGAGGAAGATACCTTCTTTGAAGGAAGGCTGCTGGCATCCAGGGTTCCTCTGTCACACAGGAAGGCACAAGGCTGGTGTCTGCTCGTCCTTTCTGTCTCTGAGCATTCTCCATTCATCTCTGGGTGGGTTTTCTCTCTCTTAACATCTGTCTTTTATCCTCATGAAGGACTCCAGTTAAGGATTAAGACCCACCTTGAATGGGCTGGGTTCCACTTCAGTCGAAACAGCCTAACCAAGAGGCCCCACCCACAGCAGGTCTTCACCTACAAGAATGGATTAGAAGATCACGGCCTTTTCCGGGGTGCAGAACAGCTCCGAACTACCGCAGTGTCCATCTGTCAAGCTTTCCTTCACCATACTTTTTCCGATTTATCCCTGTCCCAGAATGAACAAGGCTTTGGGTACGTGAGACCTTGTGTTGTGGCCCTGTGAAATGAGAAGCAAAGATGCGGACACTTGTTGCAATCTTTCAGCAGCCCCTGCGGGATGAGTCACACAGACACATAAGACGTACAAGATGACTGCAGCCCCGAAGAGCTTCAGCTGCTTTATTTTATATCATTTCTCACAGCTCTTTTGCTGACCAAGCCTGCTTTTCAGCATAATACTCCCTACATATAAGAGATAGCTAAAAAGACCTTGGGGCTTAAGAAAAAACAAACATTCTGTTCCTCTCAGACTGTCCTCCAAGTAAGCAGATAAGTCTCCACAGTATACTGCCAAGGCTACTCTGAAGCCAGTCACTCCCAATAAACTCCGCAGGTTTTTTTTACTAACCCTTGGCTCCTACATTTCCCCCTTTTTTTATTTTATAAGCCAGGGTGACTGTTGGCTCTGAAATAAGGGTCTTACCCGTCATTGGCTACCAGTCAAGCTCTCTGACTTTGATTCGGGAGGGAGCCAAGGGCTTTCTCCAGAATCACAGTATTAGCACGGCTTTGCTTAGTGGCACAGCTTGCTATTTTGAATATTTGTTGTTTGACACAGCTGAGGAGGAAGAGAAAGAGTATAAACAGTCCCAAACCTAAGCCTATAGTAGTCAAAAAATGATGTGATTTTCATTAGTAAACAGGATTAAGATTTTGTAGCTCTTGGGTAAATGATTGTATAATATAATTTCCATCAGCTATATATAAATTATTTTGACATATTTTTAATACCCGCTTTTGTAATTTTAAAATATTGAGCCTTAAGCTATCTGAATGCCCCAAAAGATGCCCTTTTACCCTTTCCCTTTCTATTTCAGAATGATTACATTTTAAAGGGTTAATACAAAATTGCTCTCATTTTAGTTACATTTTAAACTTCGTAACAAATTTAAATTATACATTTGATCTACAAATGAACCAATGCTGCCTCTATATTATTTAGTCTATATTAATTTGCTCATTAATATAAGATAGACTATGCCACAGTTCATTAGTGTTTTTATGCCACTTTCTAACATAATACTGTGTCTGTATAGTTTGATGCAACACAGTTCCAGCAGCTGCAGCCACTGTGATAATTCCAATGATTTCAATGACGGCTGCAATAATGAGTCCAATTACTCTCTTAGTCCTTTTCAGATATTCTTTTGCTAGATGGATTAGAACTTGTGTTTCTGGAGAGGATTACCAGGATCTTGACATCTGCGCCAGCAGCGTACCTCTTCTTTTCCCTGCTGCTAAAATAGTCTCATTTTCCTGCAACATAAATACTTGGAGACAAGTGAGTAGAAAACAATTCTCACAATTAAAAGTTTGATTTTTTATATGCATATGACTTTTAACAAATACATATGGATCTTTAGTACATATTTGCATATAATGTTTATGGCTGCTATTTAAAAGGAAGTTATAGTTATTAGAATTTGCTATAAAAATTGATCCCAGTTCTAGGAAAATTTTCCATAAATTTTTTTTGATTAATGTTATATTTATCATCCCATGGATTTGGCACAAATTGTCCTTTATGTATTAAATTTTGATTTAGCTTGTCTGCCCATATAGTTTCAGTTATCTTCGACCCCGCAGGGCCGCATCTCTTACAATTTCATAGGAATCATTAATTATGATAACTGCTAGATCCATATGACATAACTGCCATCCATTCCAACTTTCTTTCTCATCTAACAGTCAAGTATTATTTGATTCCATAGAGTTATGCATATGGGTTTTTCTAAAAATGAAAGAGTTAAGTTTGATACCATTTTTTTTTCTTCTTTAAGGAGTTTTGGAAGTTTTGAATCTACTGGACCTGGGGATCCTAAATTAGTATTCAGATATTTTGGTAAAGTTGGATTGGCCCATGTTAAGGCTAGCAGCAAAGGTGGGTTAGGAATATAAACCCAATAAGTATAATTATGTCCCTGTCCTTCAGCAATTAAAGTTATATGTCCTGTAATATACATTACCCATTTAGTTATTATTTTCGTTCGGGTCAGCATGTCTGGGTTTTATTCTCTTCGAGGGAATCCAAATTGAGGTTCCATCACCTGTCCCCTACCCCACACCTTTATCATGCCTGGTTTCCATAGATCATCCTTAGCATCTTCCCAGTAGATCAGCTACAGCTGCAGTTCTGTTTGAGCTACATCACTTTTCCCTTCCAAATTAGTAAAATATTGTTTTGCAGGAGTTTGTGATGAATTATTATAAATGTTTGAAGAATTTAAAGTAAACAGTGCTTTTGCTAATTGATCTTTTGGTGTATTTATTTTTATAATATTATTCTGCTGATCTTCCCCTTTTTGTTTTATGAGCATAGACTTTAGTGAGGGTTGGGGGCAGGACCAGACTGCTCCCCACAGGAAAAATATATCCTTTAAAGGATTTTAGCTTTTCCTTGCCCAGAAATGGGGGGAGCTTTTAGAGGGCTGAGGTGCTTTTTTGGCCGGGAATCCAGCTCCAGGCCTGCCCAGTCACAGCCTACCCGCCTCTCCAGCCTGGGAGGGCTTTGCTTGCAAAGTCCAGTGTAGCTAGGCCCCCAATTTCCAAGACCATGGGAGGCACTTCCATGACACTCCTATAGGAAAAAGCTAGTTGCTCAGGACCCTGCCCTGGGCAAAGGAAAATTACATCAATGCTTAGACCTTTTTCAGCATAAGTCCTAGGCCTGAGCTGGAGCTAACTGGAGGGTAGAGAGGCAGTGCTACGTTCCAGCCGGGCTTTTAGACCCGGAGACTGACTGCACAGCAGGCAGAGCTCAGGAATTCTTGGGAAGGGGAGACAATGGGCCGGTGGGAGCTGTGTTGAGATAAGCGTGTGCAAAGTGCGGGCTGCCAGGGCAGCAGGAGAACATTCATTTGCAAGGGGGTGGGAGATTGCAAGGTAAAGAAAATAATTTTAATTCTTGTTAAGCTATAGCTGTTAACTGCCTTTTGCTTAATAAATTAGAATTTCCTTGTAAAATATTAAACAAGTTTTGCAACATATAATTAGGAATTGTTAAAGTGACAAGTAGCAAAATTGAAAGCAGAGTGTTAATAGTGATGTGCCCCCATAGTAAATGACCAGATTTTGTAAAATGAATTCACTGGATTGATTGAAAAGGAATATAGGGATGAAGATTCTTTATAATTGGTTGTGTGTTTTTGCTAATTTTAAATTTATTGCATACAGTTTTTATGATATTTTTCTACAATAGTGGCTAAATTCCAATTTGCTCACATGACCGGGCCCAGTTGGGTCCTCTGGGAACTGGCTAGGGACCAAGAGGTGCTTCCTGGGACCAAGATATCTTTATTAAAGTATACTTCTTTCCGGGAGGATAGCCAGTCCTCCCAGCTAGAGTGCACATTTTTTTTTTTTTTTTTTTTTTTTTTTTTCATATTTCAGGTGCAGCTTCATTCAGTGTTCCAACCTAGTTACATTACACTTAGGTATTATTGTGCTGTCCATTTTTGAGTTTTTGTATCTAGTCCTGTTGCACAGTCTGTATCCCTTCAGCTCCAATTACCCATTATCTTACCCTGTTTCTAACTCCTGCTGGTCTCTGTTACCAATGATATATTCCAAGCTGATTCTCGAATGTCAGTTCACATCAGTGGGACCATACAGTATTTGTCCTTTAGTTTTTGGCTAGACTCACTCAGCATAATGTTCTCTAGGTCCATCTATGTTATTACATGCTTCATAAGTTTAGTCTGTCTTAAAGCTGCATAATATTCCATCGTAGGTATACGCCACAGTTTGTTTAGCCACTCGTCTGTTGATGGGCATTTTGGCTGTTTCCATCTCTTTGAAATTGTAGATAATGCTGCTATAAACACTGGTGTGCAAATGTCCGTCTGTGTCTTTGCCCTTAAGTCCTTTGAGTAGATACCTAGCAGTGGTATTGCTGGGTCGTAATCCATTCTGTCATTCTATGTCTTTTGATTGGGAAATTCAGTCCATTAACTTTTAGTGTTATTACTGTTTGGATAATATTTTCCTCTACCATTTTGGCTTTTGTATTATATATATCATATCTGATTTTCCTTCTTTCTACACTTTACTCCATACCTCTCTCTTCTGTCTTTTCGTATCTGACTCTAGTGCTCCCTTTAGTATTTCTTGCAGAGCTGGTCTCTTGGTCACAAATTCTCTCAGTGACTTTTTGTCTATAAATGTTTTAATTTCTCCTTCATTTTTGAAGGACAATTTTGCTGGATATAGGAGTCTTGGTTGGCAGTTTTTCTCTTTTAGTGATTTAAATATATCATCCCACTGTCTTCTAGCTTCCATGGTTTCTGCTGAGAAATCTACACATAGTCTTATTGGGTTTCCCTTGTATGTGACAGATTGTTTTTCTCTTGCTGCTTTCAAGATCCTCTCTTTCTCTTTGACCTCTGACATTCTAACTAGTAAATGTCTTGGAGAACGCCTATTTGGGTCTATTCTCTTTGGGGTGCGCTGCACTTCTTGGATCTGTATATTTAGGTCTTTCATAAGAGTTGGGAAATTTTCAGTGATAATTTCTTCCATTAGTTTTTCTCCTCCTTTTCCCTTCTCTTCTCCTTCTGGGACACCCACAACACGTATATTTGTGCGCTTCATATTGTCATTCAGTTCCCTGATTCCCTGCTCAAGTTTTTCCATTCTTTTCCCTATAGTTTCTGTTTCTTTTTGGAATTCAGTTGTTCCATCCTCCAGTTCACTAATTGTAGCTTCTGTCTCTTTAGATCTACCATTGTAGGTATCCATTGTTTTTTCCATTTTTTCTTCTTTGTCCTTCACTCCCACAAGTTCTGTGATTTGTTTTTTCAGATTTTCTATTTCTTCTTTTTGTTCAGCCCATATCTTCTTCATGTCCTCCCTCAATTTATTGATTTGGTTTTTGAAGAGTTTTTCCATTTCTGTTCGTATATTCAGCATTAGTTGTCTCAGCTCCTGTATCTCATTTGAACTATTGGTTTGTTCCTTTGATTGGGCCATATCTTCAATTTTCCGAGTGTCATCCATTATTTTCTGCTGGTGTCTGGGCATTTGATCAGATCTCCCTGGGTGTGGGACCCAGCTGGTTGAAAGGTTTTTCTGTGGAATCTCTGGGCTCTGTTTTTCTTTTCCTGCCCAGTAGGTGGGGCTCGTGGCGGTCGTTTGTCTGCGGGGCAGTCGGCCCGGGAAACCGCGCGTGGAGGCGGGGGTCGCTGGCCGTGGCTTAGGGGAGTGCCGGTCCAAATTGCCCAGCTGGCCCGAGACGCCAAGCGTGATGGGAGGGCCCCGCTATCCAATGTTCCCAGTCAGACCGGGGAGCCACGTGCGTGGAGGGGACCCCAGTCGCCAGCCACCCCAGCCGGGAAAACGTGCGCCCCTCGGGTATCTCACCACAGTGGATTCTCCCTACCCGTTCAGCCGTTCCAGAATGGGGTACGCTGTCTTTTTTGGTCTCTGTTGTGACTCCGGGAGCTGTTTCGTATTGTTTCTGTTTCTTTAGTTGCTTTTCTGGAGGAGGAACTAAGACCCGCGCGTCTTACTAAGCCGCCATCTTCTCCGCCCTCCTAGAGTGCACATTTTAATTGTTTCTTTTCAAGGTCATGTGATAGCAACATTAGTTGCATGTAATGGCGACATTAGGTGAATAGAACAGACAAGTATATATTTTTCCTTGCATTCTCCAGCCCTCAAATTTGATTTGTTTCTGACTTAAGTTATGGTTATTTTGGGATAAATTTAGTTTGTACCTATGTAGTTTATATAAACACTGGATAAAGCATTAAAATATTTTGGCTTAAAGGAATCTAGGTATTTATATGATGTGAATATTATTTAGTGAGTAATAGATTTATTTACAGCAATATTACTTAGATTAATAGATTAAGTCACCTGGTTTGGGGCAAGAAAAGAAACAGTTTTTTGCCAGTATAATGATACCCAGGAGAAAATCAATATTTTTTATACAGATAACGACATGATAAAAGTTAACATGTTATTTTGATAAAACACAGATTCTTTGCCTTTTACACTGATTATCTAGAAAATTTTTTTATATCTTTTCATTAGAACAGGCTAAGAGTCCAAGAAAACATTGTTATTTTAGACTCATTAGCTCTTTTTTGATTTTGACCATAATTTCCATTTTTATAAACTCTCAGCAATTATTATATTAGTTCAGGCTTTGTTCTACATTTTTTTCATTTTGTAACAGTTATTCATTTTATCTTAAGATAAAACTTTTTATTTTTGTTTTTTTATTAATAAAAATATGCCTTTATATTTTTCATGCTTGTCATTATTTTAAACAAATATTTTACCACACATAATTACCATTAAAATTATATTTGTTAGAACAATGTTAAATACTTCAAATTCTTTAGTTAATGCATATTTGAAACATTAGTATATAGTTTTTAACAAGAATTTTTAGTTTCAAAGTTCTGATAATATATTTCCTTTTCAAATATGAATAGGAGCTAAACTCATGGCCAGTTTCCAAATTGCTATTTGTCAAGGATCTAATTTAACAAAAGGAGATGGGGTTGCCGTTCCCATTCGGTGTCATAAGACTTTATTTGTAGCATTGGTATAAATTTCAGTAGAATAATTATTCAGATTAAACCAAGGTAACTTAACAGAACACTTTGAGTCAGAACTACAGTCCTGAATTGCATACCCCTTAGGGGACTAATCTGTTCCAATTTCATAGGAACCATTAATGAGTATTGATTCTTGTTCTGCATTGATTCTATTGACTATTTTCTGATTCAGATGTATATGAATGTTTATATAAAGGCAGCTCATTAAGAACAAGCTCAGAAATTAATTTTTCTTTTTGCTCTGCTAAAGCTATGGTAAAGAAGCAATCTTTTAAATTTATCATAATAGGAAACATTACAGCCTTTATGCTGAAACCAATAATATTTTTGAGAAACATGTTTGAAAAGTTTCGAAAGTAAAGCATCAGAAGCCTCCATTCCTGTGGAGTGTAACAATCCCTTGAGTAAATATAAATATTCCCGTTTCGTTGACAGTGAGTTGCCCATTATGATACATAAAACATATTCCGGAGACGCTTACCCTTTCGGTTCCACAGTGATGAATGTTCCAGGGCTTGAAGGGAGCCAGGGCAGCTGGTCCCTGTTCAGGCGCCACTTGTTGTGGCCCTGTGAAATGAGAACCAAAGGCACGGACACTAGTTACAATCTTTCAGCAACCCCTGCGGGATGAGTCACACAGACACACAAGACGTCCGAGATGACTGCAGCCCCGAAGAGCTTCAGCTGCTTTATTTTATATCATTTCTCACAGGTCTTTTGCTGACCAAGCCTGCTTTTCAGTATAATACTCCCTACATATAAGAGATAGCTAAAAAGACCTTGGGGCTTAAGAAAAACAAACATTATGTTCCTCTCAGACTGTCCTCCAAGTAAGCAGATAACAGTCTCCACAGTTTACTGCCAAGGCCACTCTGAAGCCAGTCACTCCCAATAAACTCCGCAGGTTTTTTAATTAACCCTTGGCTCCTACACCTTGTTGAAATGAATCAAGAGCAAGGGTTTGGCCATTGAATTGTGTTTATTGTATCTCTCTGTGCTTATTGTATCTGAACTATGAAGTAACATATTTCAGGTCAAGGGAGAAATAAAAGTCTTCTGTGGCGATAGTATATAGGTATTTCCTTTGAGGAAACAGAATCGTATAAATGTGCAGATGCGAATGAATAATGTACAAAGTCGGAGTGGTCACTGGCTTTACAAAGTGGCCCAGGATACAAGTGCATCCCATCTGGGTGTTAAAGTAGAGGTGGGAGGGTGGGGTGTGGGTGGGAGTCGTCTGGGGTAACCTCCACTCACCCACACTTTCCACTCAATGCCCTTTGGATCGCTGTGGTTTACAGCCTGTCCTAGGGTGCCAAGGAGCAATCAAGGCAGCAGAGGTGGCTGCCTCTGTCCCACGCTGCTTTGGGTGGGTGTGGGACCCCTCAGTGCCTCTGATAGACCAGACAGAGCCTCGAGGGGGAGGTTGGGCTCAGGTTCTGTGTCCCTGTGCTGGTTTGAAAGGATGTGTGGACCCTAGAAAAGCCATGTCTTAATCCTAATCCCATTTTGTAAAGGCAGCCATTTCTTCTAATCCCTATTCAGTACTGTATGTTTGAAACTGTAATTAGATCATCTCCCTGGAGATGTGATTCAGGGAGTCTGATGTGATCTTGAGTGATCAAGAGTGATCGTTATAATGGATTAGGTGGAGATGTGTCTCCACCCATTCAGGTGGGTCTTGATTAGTTTTTTGGAATCCTATATAAAGAGGAAACATTTTGAAGAAAAGAGAGATTCGGAGAGAGTAGAACAACATAGCCACGAGAAGCAGAGAGTCCAGCAGCCAGCAACCTTTGGAGATGAAGAAGGAAAATGCCTCCCGGGGAGCTTCATGAAACTGGAAGCCCGGAGAGAGAGCTAGCAGATGATGCCGTGTTCACCATGTGCCCTTCTAGTACACAAGAGCCCTGACCCTTTTCACCATGTGCCTTCTCACTTAAGAGAGAAACCCTGAACTGCATCGGCCTTCTTGAACCAAGGTATCTTTCCCTGGATGCCTTTGATTGGATATTTCTATAGACTAGCTTTAATTGGGACATTTTCTCGGCCTTAGAACTGTAAACTAGCAACTCATCAAATTCCCCTTTTTAAAAGCCGTTCCGTTTCTGGTGTATTGCATTCCGGGAGCTGGCAAACTAGAATAGTTCCTTAGGAATGAAAGTCCCATGGCTCTGCCGTCCCCAGGAGGAGCTGGAGCGTGTGGGGAGACACCCACAGCCAAGTCAGTGATTACACATCTGAGATGGAAAACAGCCACGTCTCAAGATCTCCTTTCCCTTTTTATAGACTATCACTGTTGTTGCTAAGAATAGATTGTTTCCAGGGAATGGACGCTAACTTCCCTGAAAATCTTAATTTCTCTATGCTTTCCTTCTACCAGAATTTTCCAGCTCCAAAAGCCCCAAGCAGCAAATTCCTTCTGGCATAATATTATTACCCAATTAGATTTGTAGAAATGTGTCTCCTGTGATTCCATAGGAATATAGAATACCTAATGTGTGACAAGAGGACATTTCCTTCTGCTGGGAGGGTGTTGTACATTGTTTCTTTTAGAGAAACAGTGTGGTCATGGAAAAACCCATTGGAGTCCAGCTGGGGCTGGGGAGGTATGGACTCAAGTCAAGAAGCTTTTTCAGATAAAGCTATTTTCTGATTACAAAAATATTTCTTTAAGTAACATATCTTCTGTGCACAGTTTGGAAAAAAAATACAGAAAAGTATAAAGAAATTAGTAAAAATCACCATTTTATTATCAAAAGGTAGTCTGTATCAACATTTTGTGGTGTTTCTAAAATCATTTGTATGATAGTACCTATATAGTTTTGAATTCCTCTATTTTCATTTAAAAATGAATGGCCTTTATAAATCCTTCATTAGCATGATTTTAGTACATATGCCTATATAATAATCCCTTTAACCATTCCCTTTTTATTGAGCATTTAGGTTATTTTCCATTTTGCTTTATGTATGTAATGACCAGCTTTGTCAAACAATCTTTGGCAAATCAGCATTTTAGAGGCTTTCCACAGACATTGCCAAATTGCTTTCCAGAAACCTTGTACTAAATTTATATTCCTACAAGCTGCACTCTTGCTAGCACTGATGTCTATAATCTTTACTAATTTAGTAGTGCCTCATTTAAGTCAACTCTGAGTGCATGACATTCTGTCTTAGTTGGTCTCTGAAGGAAATATGGCCCTGTAATCGAGTTTTACATCAGTTGAGAAAAGTTAGGTTTTGCAACATTCTGAAATATTCATATTTGCAACCAATGTCTCCTGAGGGTTTACTAGCTGCTCATCTCTGAGATAGATGCTGAGACGATAGAAACTCACTGCATCAGCCTGCAAGGGTCTCGGAAGCAGGTGGGGCCAAGGCCTGAGAAGAAGATAACATCTATGGTGGTGGAAAGGCTGAGCTCAGGTGGGACACTAAGGGGAGCCACGGGGAAAGAAGCACACAAGACAGGGCACATGTAGGAAGGGGTGTGGGTGTGCTGCGGGATTGCCAGCCAGAACACTATGACCTGGGAGGAAAGACGTTTTCCAGTCTTTGAAAACAGGAGCCAATAAATTCCTGTTGTTAAGCCAACCCATTCTATGGCCTTTGTCTTAGCAGCCTGGAAACTAAGACATTAAAGGAGGTTGATGTTCTCGTACATCTTAAAAATAGAAAAACAACTTTTTGTTTGAGATCATGTAACTATAGACCTGCCTATAGTAAAGTGGTTTTTTAAAATGACTTGTTGGGATAATAATATTTCGTATAAAAAATAAAACATGAAAAGAAGAGAAGAAAATAAAAGTTTATTGTAAAATAAATAATACTGCTTAAATCTTGACAAGGAGCCCTCCATATGCATTGCTATAAATGTATAGCTGTATTTGCAGATTTTTTTACATAAAGGATATCATGCTATGGATAATAAATATATGATGTGCTTTTCTTACTTAGCAACATCTTGGACATTATTCAGTGTCGATAAATACAGATTCACATCCCACATCTTCCTCTTTAATGCCGAAATAGTAATTCACTGTGTAGTGAATTTAGCCAATGTTAGGGATTGAATCAGCACAAAAGACATGTTTGAATCTTAACCTGCATTCCTATGGGCATAAATCTTTCATAAATAGGATCTTTTGAAGATCTTAGTTAAGATGTAGCCAAATGGAATCCTATGGGTATTAATCCTTGCAACTGGGGGCCTAATAGTGAGGGGAATTTCAGATGCAGAGGAAACCACAGAGAAGCTGGTGGAGACCCGAAGAGCAGACACAAGGGGAAGCAGACGTTCCTACGTGGCAGGGGTCTGCCATCATCAGAACCGTCTGAGGCAAGGAAAGCACAGCCTTGCTGACGCCTTGCTTTTGGACTTAGAGCCTTCAAAGCCATGAGCCAAGAAACGCTTGTTCTTTAAGCCAACCCAAAGCGTGGCATTTGTCATAGCAACCTTGGCAAACTAAGAGGGCCAGTCTCCAGCAGATGAATTTCCCAGCTTGCTGCAATCATGGTGGGCCACTGATACCAAACAGAAAAACTGCTAAGAATTTCAAAACAGAACAATTTTATTTGTTTATTCACTAATCCTTTCCCTCATTTTATCCCCAAATAATCTAACAATTGCACGTACAAAAACAACATCATAAATTTATGAGTAACAATTAGGAACATTAGGATCAGGGAAAGGGAAAGCTCCAATTTTGTAACCTAAGTTAGGGGGGAAAGAGCTCAGCTGGCAGTAGGCAGGCAGGGTCCAGGGAGTATGGACTAGAAGGCTCTCTAGCCTTCAACCTGACGTGAACTGCTGAGCTAACCTGTGCCCTCTAAGATAACTCTATAACTCTTTCTCACAACTTTCTTGAGTTACTTGGGCTTTTGCAATCTGTCTTCCCATCCTACTAGCAAATGTCTTCTTGTCCTTCTATAGGCTAGTTGGTTTAATAAAAAAACACGTTTTTGATTGTTAATTGTAACAATGTAAATATAGCAATGTTTAACTGAAGCTTGCAGAAGAGTGACTTCCAGAGTAGCCTCTCAACTCTCTTTGAACTCTCTCAGCCACTGATATCTTATTTGTTACATTTCTTTTCCCCTTTTTGGTCAGGATGGAATTGTTGATCCCATGGTGGCAGGTCTGGATTCATCCCTGGGAGTCATCTCCCACATTGCCAGGGAGACTTTCATTCCTGGATGTCATGTCCCACGTAGGGGGGAGGGTAATGATTTCACTTGCAGAGTTGGGCTTAGAGAGAGGCCACATCTGAGCAACAAAAGAGGTTCTGCAGAAGTAACTCTTAGGCATACTGGTAGGTGGGCTAAGCTTCTCTGCTACATACATAAGCTTCACAAGAGCAAATCTCAAGATCAAGGGCTTGGCCTATTGATTTGGATATTCCTAATATTTGACACAGTAGCAGGGTTCTCCCCAATGGTAAAGTTTAATAATTCTATATTTTTTCTCTCATCTCTCAAGGGATTTCGCCAGTCCTTTTTGATTATCTGCTTAATATACTCTGGGATGTATCCAGGCATTACATTAAGCTATACAGGCCCTCATTTTTATTCTGGGTTCCCTGTGTTTGGATTGTTTAAATGATCTATCCAGACAGGTTGAGTTAGATTATGTGCTACAGAAAATTTAAGTTCTGGACATAATAAACCTTTCTTCCTTTGGTCTCAAAGAGTGGATGAGGTTCTAAAAGACAGACAATGTCTTTCTTACCCCTGTATTTCTGAATTACCTTAATCCCAACCTGACAGGCTTCATTCTTATCTCTAAATACCAGGTTATACATGTATAAAACAGCCTCTCAAAATCCAGAGATAACAATTACTGCTCCCACTAAGTGCGGCTGCTGTTAGAGCTTACAATCCTCAGAGTTCTTGTAAGTGTTTTATAAAGGAGACCATACAATAATTTCTCTGTTGTTTCTGCCTTATTTTGCCTCACCAAATGTCTCACAGGTTCATTCACAATGTTGCATGCCCCACAACTTTGTTCCTTTTTGTAGCAACGCAATATTTGATCATATGTTTACACCATCATTCACCAATCTACTTCTCAGTCAGTGCATCCGTCAGCCACCTGCATTCATTGGGCATCACGTATAATGCCCAAAGTCAACAGTCCATCAACACTTTCCATTTTAGATAATGTCATTGTTCCCAAGAAAAAGGTAACCAGTAAACACATCCTCACCAAATAGAAAATCTAAACCTCTCTTTAACTCTTGTCCCTCCACTCATTATTTACCCCGGGTGTTGCTGTGGCACTGTTGATGTTTTCCTGTTAAACGTAGCCCATAGAATGCAATAGCAGTTTTCCCTCTATACCTCGAACTTATACACTTTGTACAAGATTTGTACCTTTGAATTATTTCATGAACGAACTTTTTTTATAGTTGCACTGTTAATTAGTGGTACACATGGGTCTATACAACCCCTTTCAATCATTCACTTTCAATATGGTGATATCACTTATAGACCCACTAGAGAATCACCTGCGCTCCTATCTATTCCCTTACATTGGAGTTCAGCCTCATTAGCTAACGGTTCACCCATCTCTAGCTTCTATGTATCTCTCAGTCCCCTATATTTTGTATTATCAGCCTCTAATTTTCCTTTAACATGGTCATAAAAGTGGAAACATACAGTGTCTATCCTTTTGGATCTGCCTTGTTTCACTCAGCATTATGTCCTCAAGGCTCATCCATCTTGTCATGTGCTTCAGGACGTCATTTCATCTTACTGCTGCATAATATTCCATCATATGTATATACCACATTTTGTCAATCCACTCATCTGTTGATGGGCACTTGGATTGTTTTCATCTTTTGGAGATTGTGAATAATGCTGCTATGAACATCAGTATGCAAATGTGCGTTTGTGTCACTGCTTTCTGCTCTTCTGGGTATAGAATGAGTAGTGGTATTGCCAGATCATAGGGCATATCAATATTGTTTCCTAAGGAATTGCCAAACAGTCTTCCATAGTGGCTGAAGCATTATACATTCCCACTAGCAATGCATAAGTGCCCCAATTTCTCCACATGCTCTCCAACACTGGTAGTTTCCTGTTTATTTAAAAGCAGCCATTCTTATAGGTGTGAAGCAATATCTCACTGGGGTCTTGATCTGCATTTCCCTTATAGCCAATGAGAATGAACATCAATTCAGGTGTTTTTTAGGCATCCTTATTTGCTCTTCACAAAAATGCCTAGTCATATCTTTAGCCCATTTTATCATTGGGTTGTTTGTTCTTCTGTTGACTTGTATGATTCCTTTTATGTATATAGGATATAAACACTTATCACTAGTTGGTTATTAAGAGCTCACCCTGGCCACCATTCTCCCAGATGCCCCCTCCTCTCCCTACTCTCCATTTTTTGTTTTTCATACATTTACTTTTTTGCTTGGAAGCTGCATATAATCTCAAGTAAACACTCTAATCTGTGCTTCCTTAAAACCCTTATTTTGCTTCTTTCTCTGGGTGCTGCTTGTGATGGAAAACCATCCAGTCTTAATTTAGGGCTTATTGGATGAGTGTGCAAATTCAGAGCAAATTCTCAGGATTAATCCAGAGCTGGGCTTGTTATGGATACTATTTCCCCCTTTCTCCTTGCCTTTCCCTCTGTTTTTACTTCTCCCGCATCAAAAACTTCAAAGTTTTTTTTGCATGGGCAAGCACCGGGAATCGAACCTGCATCTCTGGCACGGCAGGCGAGAATCCTGTCACTGAGCCACCGTCACACCACCCTCCAAGGTTTTTATGTTATTTTCACAGGGGCCTGGATTTTGCCAGACTGCAGAGAAACTGCTTACCAGCAGGGGGAGAAACTAACTCCTCCTCAGTGTGTGGGCAAGACACGGGACCTTGCTAAGTAGTGTATTTCGCCAAGTTGTATATGTCTAGTAGAATGCAAATGGAAGTTTTTATTTCATACATTAATAATTTTAATTCATTTTTCAATAATTTAAAATTAATCTTTTCCTCTAGTAACTGAATTAATTACATTTAAACTCAATTAGCTTCACATTATATTATGACAGATAAATGGTTGGATTAAGATCAGTGACATTTTATTTTTTCTATTGTACATATTTTCAATTCGATGATTTTAATGAAAAAATTTCAAGAAAAAAAAATATGAGCCAAAAATAATGTAGTTGAAAAGCCAAACATTCATCCCAAAATATCCTGATTCACTGCATACTGAATGAATTAGGATTCCTTCTTTCCTTTCAAAGAGCAAAGAGCATGTTTTGATAAATATGAAGTCATTAGTATCTTAGAAGTAATTAAAGCTGACATTTGGGGACTGAAGACATAGGAGGAATCTTATGAGTCCATAAAATTTGCTGTTCTACCATAATTACATGGAACCTTGAGTAGGGCATAAGATTTTGTAGGTTGGTCCACAGTGATGTCCCAATAAATCCCAGAGTGATTTGAACAGAGAATAAAAAAGTATTTGCAAAGTCCCCTTGGGGGAATGGCAAGAAAAGGGGAAAATTCAACTTCCCCAAGTGGAGAACTCCTGATATTCTCACAAGCAGTGGGGACAACCAAAGCAGTAGGCTGAGCCCCCAATCTTGGGGTTTGTTCATATGAAACTTAACCCCACACAGGATATGTCAAGCCTACTTAAAATTAGGCCTAAGAATCACCCCCAAGACAACCTCTTTTGTTGCTCAGATGTGACCTCTCTCTCCAGCTAACACAACAAGCAAACTTACTACCCTCCCCCTGTCTATGTGGGACATGACTCCCAGGGGTGTGGACCTTCCTGGCAACGTGGGACAGAAATCCTAGAATAAGCTGGGACTCAGCATTAGGGGATTGAGAAAACCTTCTGGGACAAAAGGAGGAACAGCAAAATGAGACAAAATAAAGTGCCAATGGCTGAGAGATTCCAAACAGTCAAGATGTTATCCTGGAGGTTATTCTTACGCATTAAATAGTTATCACCTTTTTAGTTAAGATGTAATGGAGAGGCTGGAGGAAACTGCCTGAAAATGTGGAGCTGTGTTCCAGTAGCCATGTTTCTTGGTGATAATTGTATAATGATATAGCTTTCACAGTGTGACTGTGTGATTGTGAAAACCTTGTGTCTGATGCTCCTTGTATCTACCTCATAGACAGATGAGTAGAACATATGGATTAAAAAAAAAGTGCTGTTCTAAATTGGGTGCTGCCTTTAGTGTAGGAGCAGATTCCTTAAATCTGTTTTCAGACTCCTCTGCTTTATATCATAGACAATATGTAGCATCTCCGCAGATATGTGGCTTTAAATTTTTCATCACTTGTGAAAAGGATGTTGATCGGAGGGTGCTTGGAGAACACGGGCTTGGGCACTTGGCTGTCTGATCTGCACACATTCCCACGGCCGCTGCATCCTTATGGGGTAAACGTGCCCAGCCTTTTTGGGTGCCCTTGGGCCATCCCGTCATGCATCACTCATCACTACCTGAGCTGTATTACTGGCCATACCCCGATAGATGTCACTTCCCTCCAGGAGGTTGGCCATGCACTCTGGATGTCCTGCAAGTTTATCGTTTGAACGGTGCTTGTGATAAGTCCCGGCAAGGATATGGAAATTCCATTTGTTACATGGCATGTCCTTGACTTTTTCAAGGGTTACACAGTTCAAGTCCATGGGTCAGCTGGTCATTTGGAATGGGGAGTTTGTTTCCGTACAGAAACAGTCTCACAAATCATGGTTGGGTCCCCAGAGTACCCACGGAGAGCTCTTTACCCCAGTTTGTAACTGGGTTCAGACCCAGTATGCAGTTTCTGAGTTTGAAAGGTCCAGTTAGGTGTTGGAGAACCTTTTTGTCTTTCTCCTAAGTCATCTCTGTAGGCCCTGGGGAACAGCTCTGCAGAGTTCATTGTGTTAGCCCTACTCCCTGCTGTGTCTTCTCGCCTCCCTGGGCAGAAGTGAGGCCACCAGGTTTGCAGGAAGAAACACTGCATTTCCTGACTCATAGATTCACGGTCTCCAAAAACTTGCTTGGGTGGGAATCAGGAAGCTGTTTTTAAAGGGTCATCTAATCATAGACACTGTTGTTGATTTACGGAGACTGTAATGAGGTCCCATTCCCCAGTGCCTCCCCTGCCTCTCATAAAGACAGGGACAAGACTTATCCTGTGGAATGCAATCTGTGAGATCAGCAGGCCTCAGCAGAGACAGTCATGGACACTTTAAAGGTAAAGAAGGACAGATGGCTTCCAGATTAGCTAAAGAGACCTGTAATCTCTATACAGCATTACATCACCCCTCTCTCATACATATTGTATTTTACTATATGAGCTTAATGCTATGTTATATTTTAGTTGTAAAATCTTTATATAACCTCCATATATATTGAATATATAGCTGGGTAATTAAAGGATCAGAAAGACGATATTCAAGCTTAGCTGCCCTGTTTCTTCGTGGTGAGACCCTGGTAAAATACTGTAACCTCTCTGTGCTGGTTTGAACCTGTCATGTACCCCAGAAAAGCCATGTTCTTTTACTCCAAGCTTGGGGGCAGACCTGTTGTCGGGTGGGACCTTTTGATTAGGTGGTTTCCAAGACTGCTCGTTCAAGGCAGGTCTTGCTCCTCTTGCTGGAGTCCTTTCAGAGCACTCAGAGAGTTTAGAGAAGCTAAGAAATGAAAGCTGCTTGCAGACCCCAGAAGGACCCACCGTTGCTGAGAGAGCCAGTTTTGAAACCAACCCCAGAGAGAAGGGCTAGATGTCGATATGTGCCTCCCATGTGACAGAGGAACCTGGAAACCATCTCCCTTTCTTCAGTGAAGGGATCCTCTTTTTTTTTTTTTTTGCATGGACAGGCACCGGGAATCGAACCCGGGTCTCTGGCACGGCAGGCGAGAACTCTGCCTGCTGAGTCACCGTGACCCGCCCTCAGTGAAGGTATCCTGTTGATGGGGCTTTAGTTTGGACATTTCCACCACCTTAGACTTGTAACTTGTAAGTTGATAAATCCCCTTTGTAAAAGCCAATCCATTACTGGTATATGGCATTCCAGCTGCTTTAGCAAACCAAATCACTCTCAAGCCTCCAGTTCTTCTTGCAATATGGGGACCTTCCTCGTTCCTGTCTCTAAGTTGTGAAGATTAATTGAGCCACTGAGGCAGACGCTGGCGGTGCCCATTAGTGGGGAATCATAACCAGTGGCTGTGGAATACCAAGGTCCCTTTGGCAGGCTTCCTCTGTGGAGGTGGAAGTATCGAATATATGAGTCTTAAAACTTACTTGCCTTGCACAGTAACATGCTCATCAAAGAATCTTCAGATTTTAATTTGGCTTCCGTTGTGGCTTAGCTGTAAGGAAAGAGTGGGCTTGTCATGAAAACTGTACATTTCTCTTGTATATGAGTAAGTTGGCATTCTGGCTAATTCAGGATTCATGTGGGAAACTGTCCCCCTACAGAAGTTCTGTTCTTGCTGTGCTGACCAAATTAGCTTTCTGAAACTGGGAGTGGAGAGGCAGGTCCTGGACCACAAACATGCTGCTTCCCTTGGAGCCCTTTTGGGAGAGGCTTTCTGGCATCTTTTTCTTGCTCTGTATTTTTCAGCTAGTTTTGTCGTTGGAACCGGCCAAACATTTGTCTTCACAACACTGCTGTGAAGACAAATGAAGCCTCAATTCAAAGGAAATTTTTCCTTTTCTCCTAGGATACCTGGGATGAACTCTTAATTGGAAGTGTGGAGATGAAAAAGATTTTGTCCTGCCCCAGGTAAGGACTCCCACCAGACTCAGCCCTCGGGGTACGGCATGGCTGTTGGCCCTTCACCGCCACTTAACCCTCGGTCATTGTCTGACAGGTGCATTATGACGACTGTGGACCCGGACACCGGAGTCATAGATAGGAAGGAGCCACTGGAAACCCTGAAGAGGTAGGACTCCAACGTGTACAGTGTATTTTCAAGATGGCCCCATCCTAGAGCTACCTGTAAGCTTAGGTCCTGTGTCTGGGGCTGTGCTTTAAGGTGCATTTGGTCTTTCTCTCTGGAAACACCTTCTTCTCTGCCTTCTGGATGGTTTGTGTCTGGATTAATCTAAGTGGGTACTTTTTGCTTCCTTTTTCTCCCCCCGGATAATCTTCTAGTGTTTTTGATACACTTAATGGTATAATACTATGTTTTGAAATTTTTTTCTCTCTCATTCTTTTTTTTTTTTTGTGCATGGGCAGGCACCAGGAATTGAACCCGGGTCTCCGGCATGGCAGGAGAGAACTCTATCGCTGAGCCACTGTGGCCGGCACTCTGATTCATTTTTAATAACATTTACATATGTATTTCCAAATGAAGAGCTCAGATACCTTAACAATTTTTATTGCACTTCAGATTTCTTGTTTAGAGCCAATATCAAGAACTATGAGAGCAATGGATGTGGTATAGCGAAGTTTTAGAAGAATACGGACTTAACGTAACAAGTTGTCCAAAGCTGTTTATCTAGGAGCTTTCTTTTATGCCAGGGTTTTTGGTTTTGTTTTGTTATTTAGAGAATTTGGGCTTAGAGTTTAGTTCTCAATGTAGGTGTATTTTTAGGCTTTTACCTTTTGTTTTATTTTTTGGGTGCATGATCCGGGAATCCAACTTGGGTCTCCTGCATGGAAGGCAAACATTCTACCACTGAACCACCCATGAACCCTTGTTACCTCTTTTTTTGGAGCTGTATTCTAGTTTGTTCCCCTTTCCTCTCTCTCTCTTTTTTTGTTTGTTTATTTCCAATGAGCTTAGGTTGGAGAAGAGGCTATTTTTTGAGCCTTTCAGATTTACAATTCTGTTCCTTCCGGCTCATGTTAAAAAAAAATTAAATTATGCAGTAGTCCAGACCCACCTACTAACTGCACCTCTGTGTTCATTTTTATTCACCAAAAAAATTCTGCCTTGGGCTTACAGGCTTGGGAGGGGTGGGAAGCATTGTGCTTACTTAACTGCATTAAGGGGAAAGTGTAGAGAGTCCTAGGGCAGTTCCATAGCGAGATTCTTTGAGCATTTGGTTCAATGAGTTGTGAAGTTGGAGGTACATATGTAAACAAAGTATTTAAGTAATACATGCAAGTTTTTTCTTATTGGCCATGGAAAAATTGTTTAGACTCTTAGGATTCTTCTAGAAAAGTCAAGATTGTTGGCAGTTTGACTAATTAATTGCTCACAGACTTCTTCGTCAGTGCTTTACAGAAGGCTTGCTATTTATTTATAAATAATTTGAGAGCGAAAGACTTAAATTCTGTTAAGAGAGTACTTCAAGTGTTATTTCCTTTTTGTGCCTGATGGTGAATTTTGCTTCTTTTAGCTACCGCCTTTGTGATCCTTCTGAGAAGCAAATTTACAAGTCATCCCCACTTTTTGGGATGTATTATTCGGTGGAAAAAATTGGAAGCCTGAGAGTTGGTGATCCTGTGTATCGGATGGTGTAGTGGCGGGTCCGCTGGAGGGACATGGTAAGAGGTCAGCGTTGCCCCTGGAATTCAGTGCCCTGAAACCACTGCCACCTATTCTTTTGTGGAGACGCTTTGCTGCTTTAACTCTTGGGAGAATAAACAGTTTGTGTTCTGATCTTAGTTTTTGGAAAATGTCCCTTTTATTTCTGTTTTCTCTCAGTAACCTGTGTACTTCCATTCAGCTTCCATGACCCCACTTTCCCATTCAATTAAAAAATACTGATGCAGGAGTCTCAACAGAAAGACAGATAAATGTTTCCAGCTCATTAAGGAATATCTTTGAAGCAAAGGGAAGCGATGCTCAAGAGTTATCTATTTATTTTTCCTACCCCTGATAGAAAAATAAGGGGAAAATGTGCGAATTATTCAAAGTCAACTTGAGAAAAATGCTAAATTACTGTTCTATCAAATGTATTTTTTAAACCTAATTTAAAGTTAAGAAAAAATCAGTGCATCAAAGTGACTAGATCTTGACTCATGAAGCAGAAAATAATGTCCTCACACTGATTTCATCGGGTTAAATAAAACCTTGACTCCTGGAGGCGTTAACATAACCCCCAAATTATAGTAATGAGAATGTCATTTGGAAAACTTCAAATGGAAGTTTTTAAGCAATTCTCATAGAATCCACAATCCAGTTCCTAAACTCACCTCATCTCTGAAACTCTTGACCATCCTTCCCGAATGTAATTGTAACCAACCTTTTCATGTTACTTGCCCTTTCAGTCTGGACACTCCCCACCCAATCATTCTTGAGGACAGCTTAGGAAAGTGGTTAAGATTAGTTAGCTCTAACTAGGTAGTTAGTTAGATTGGTTTCATCATCCTAGCATCTCCAGTCCCTAATTTGGTTGAGTTATTTAACTTCTCTAAGTCTCAGTATACTTATCCATAAATTGGAAATAATAATAGTATTTACTAAAAACCAATAAAAGTTATTTTAAGGAATAATTCATATGAAATGTGCAGTATTACAGCAGAAACAGAGAAAATGCTCAATAAATAGTCTGATTTTACAGTCAACGTTGCAATACCTCCTTTGTGTTGGGTGCTGTCTTGGGTGCTATGGTGGGTAAAAAGAGGGGCCAGGCTTTGCCCTCGAGTAGACTTCTATGGGGTACCTATGGTGACCAGGTATTTACATAAACATATGTCACCGGTTCTATGATGCTTATTCAGACCACATTTTAACATCTCTGAAGTCGGAGAAATAATCAGATGTCTTTTTTCCTCCCTTTGGTGATGTATAAAAATATGGTGCACCTTATAATAGATACCTTGGATTTGGTGAACTAGCACAAGAACTAGAGAGAAATCTGCGATGTTCCTAAGTGCCTGCCATTTCTAAAAGTCACACTGGGGAAAGCAGACCCAAGCCTGAGCCTATAGATTGAGGGTCACTGATCCTGGGTCCCCACTGTTCTGGCCACAAAACCACCGGACCAGGACCAGTCCCTGAGCTAAGGGCTTTTACATGTGATCTGCCTTTCAAGGACCCTAATGCCATCTGAGGTACTTACCTATTAGGGGTCTTCTGTATGGCTCAGTCATAAACTGACCCGATCACAAATCTGGTTTTCAGTGAATGGAGGCAAGGAGCTACCTCTGTTTCCCTTAGGCTCAGTCTGTTTGTAGTGTCTCAGTTATCTAGAAAACCTTGAAATATTTAGAGAGCCTAAGGTAGCATGTAATGTCTTGTAATCCTTCTAGGCATTTATCAAACATGAGGTAGATTTGATGGCATGTTCATAGACGGGGAACAAAGGCTTAGGTTAACTGATCTAGGGTGCAGAGCTGGTAAGGGGTGGAGCTAGGAGACCAAAGCCCATACATGCTCTTTGCACAACATTATACCACGTGCTACAAACTTTAAAGTCTATACCGCAGGGGAGCAAAGAGGGGAAACAAATAACAAATAGCCACAACTTAGGGCACAGACATGGTGCTCCTTCCAGGGGGAAGAAATCCCTCCTGGATGGAGTGATGGAAGAAGGCTGGGGAAGGGAGGGCAGAGCAGTGCCCCAGGAGTCAAGTGTGATGGAAGCTCCGAGAAGGGCAGGCTCAAGGCAGAGACCTGGGAGGATACTGAGGGAGGGGAGAGAAAATGAGGGTGGAAAGGAAAAGAAAAGAGAGGAGAAGGTTGAAGCCAGATATTTTCGGTTCTTGAAACTTAGCTTGCAGGTGACAGGGAGTTGTGAAAAGTTTTGAGCCTCCAAACCTGATAAAAACTGTGCTTTTGGAAGATTGTCTTTAAAGCAATGTTTCAAGGCTGCTTAAACAAATACCATACAAAGGTTCATTTAATGGCAAGAATTTGTTGGCTTACATTTATGGTTTCAGCAGCTAGAAGGTTTGGTATCTTTTGGTTGGCTGGCAATTTTGGGGATGGTTCCTTGGCTTTTCTGTTCTATGGTAGTGTCTTCTTCCTTTTTAGGATTCCATTGACTTCCAGCTCCTGGCTGCTCCCCGGGGCTTCCTTTCTGTGTGCAATTTCTTTTGCTTGCAAGGATTTTGGCTATGTTGGATGAAGGCCCAACCTCCTTCAGTTTGAGCACATCTTAACTCATAACATCTTCAACTCATAACATCTTCAAAGGTCCTATTTATAGATGGGTTCCCACCCATAGGACCACGGGTTGGGACCTGAACATGCCTTTTGTGGGGACATGACTGAATCCCATCAGATGGACTGGAGGCATGTGAGAGGAGAGGCTGGAAGGCCAGCAAGACCATGGAGGAGGTGTGGAATGCCCAGACTCCTCAGCATCTGGTTACATGGCCCCAAGGTCCCCTTCTTGCTTTATTATCTACTACCCCCTTATATAACCCCTGGGCATTCACCAGCTGCTGCTGTCTTCTGCTTCTCTGCTTTGAACTTGCTTTTCTGTGCAAGGCCATCCTCCTAGAGTCCCTCCTGCCTGGTGACTTTGTAGAAAGCCTTCTCTGACCACCCCATCCCCCAAGAATCTTCCAGAGGCTTCCTTTCTGGTTATGTACTTCTTTTGGGGCTTTATCAACAATAAGGTGGTGCGAGAGTGGCTCAGTGGCAGAATTTTGGCCTGTCATGCTGAAGACCCGGGTTGGATTCCTGGTGCCTGCCCATGCGCAAAAAACAAAACAAAACAAAACAAAAACAACAGCAGTGTTACTGACCTATTTTAAATGAGGGCCTACCATGGTTTCTGCAGTTTAGAGGATCTCCTTTCTATGAAAGGTTGAGTAAAACCTATTTTTAAAATATCAATTAATACTTTCATCATGGCATCTTGTTACTTATTTATCCTTCTAAAATGTAATTATACAAAAATTTAAATGCAATAAATGTCTATCATGGCAAATTTAGAAAATACCACAAAAAGTAGAAGAAAGGAAGTATTCACCCATTGTTATTGTTTATAAATGTTAGTCTAGTTGTTTTTTAGTTTATTCAAGATAGCTGTGATCCATATGCTATACAAATAGATATATAGGTATCTATGTATCATAAGCACTTTTCTAGCCTCTACTGTATTCAAACATTATTTTTGCTGACCTCATAACATTCCATTGTATAAATTTTTGAAAACCATTTTCTACAGTATTTGATAGACTATATCCAATTTTGTTATAAATAATATTGTGTATATTTTTATGCAAAGCATTTTTAATTTTAGGACTCCCCATGAGTTAAGATTCCTAGAACTAGAATCATTGACCCATATGGTCAATGCATATCTTTTAGCATCTTGCCCAATTGCTTTCAGAAGGTTGTTCCATTTTGTAGTCCCTCGATTCCTGTAAAAATGAGCCCTTGGTCTGGGCCCTTACTGGAATTGTGCTAGAACTGGTTGCATGACTCAATTTCTTTTTTAAAATATTTTTATTGACAAATCTTCAGACACATATATTCCATAAATGGCATACAATCAGTGGCTCACAATATCATCACATAGTTGTGTATTCATCACCATGATCATTTTTTAGAACATTTATATCACTCCAGAAAAAAAAATAAAAAGATAAAAGATAAAACTCATACATCCCCTGCCTCTTACCCTCCGTCTCCTTGACCACTAGTATTTCAATCTGCCCAATTTACCTTTTGTCCTCCCTGTTATTTATTTATTTATTTATTTATTTTTATTAATTAACGGAAAAAAGAAATTAACCCAACATTTAGAAATCATACCATTCTACATATGCAATCAGTAATTCTTAACATCATCACATAGATGCATGATCATCGTTTCTTAGTACATTTGCATCGGTTTAGAAGAACTAGCAACACAACTGAAAAAGATATAGAATGTTAATATAGAGAAAAAAAATAAAAGTAATAATAGTAAGAACAAAACAAAACAAAACAAAACAAAAACCTATAGCTCGGATGCAGCTTCATTCAGTGTTTTAACATGATTACTTTACAATTAGGTGTTATTGTGCTGTCCATTTTTGAGTTTTTGTATCTAGTCCTGTTGCACAGTCTGTATCCCATCAGCTCCAATTACCCATTATCTTACCCTGTTTCTTACTCCTGCTGAACTCTGTTACCAATGACATATTCCAAGTTTATTCTCGAATGTCGATTCACATCAGTGGGACCATACAGTATTTGTCTTTTAGTTTTTGGCTAGACTCACTCAGCATAATGTTCTCTAGGTCCATCCATGTTATTACATGCTTCATAATTTTATCCTGTCTTAAAGCTGCATAATATTCCATCGTATGTATATACCACAGTATGTTTAGCCACTTGTCTGTTGATGGACATTTTGGCTGTTTCCATCTCTTTGCAATTGTAAATAACGCTGCTATAAACATTGGTGTGCAAATGTCGGTTTGAGTTTTTGCCTTTAATTCCTTTGAGTAGATTCCCAGCAATGGTATTGCTGGGTCGTATGGCAATTCTATACTCAGCTTTTTGAGGAACTGCCAAACTGCCTTCCACAGTGGTTGCACCCTTTGACATTCCCACCAACAGTGGATAAGTGTGTCTCTTTCACCGCATCCTCTCCAGCACTTGTCATTTTCTGTTTTGTTGATAATGGCCATTCTGGTGGGTGTGAGATGATATCTCATTGTGGTTTTGATTTGCATTTCTCTAATGGCCAGGGACATTGAGCATCTCTTCATGTGCCTTTTGGCCATTTGTATTTCCTCTTCTGAGAGGTGTCTGTTCAAGTCTTTTTCCCATTTTGTAATTGGGTTGGCTATCTTTTTGTTGTTGAGTTGAACAATCTCTTTATAAATTCTGGATACTAGACCTTTATCTGATATGTCATTTCCAAATATTGTCTCCCATTGTGTAGGCTGTCTTTCTGCTTTCTTGATGAAGTTCTTTGATGCACAAAAGTGTTTAATTTTGAGGAGTTCCCATTTATTTATTTCCTTCTTCAGTGCTCTTGCTTTAGATTTAAGGTCCATAAAACTGCCTCCAATTGTAAGATTCATAAGATATCTCCCTACATTTTCCTCTAACTGTTTTATGGTCTTAGACCTAATGTTTAGATCTTTGATCCATTTTGAGTTAACTTTTGTGTAGGGTGTGAGATATGGGTCTTCTTTCATTCTTTTGCATATGGATATCCAGTTCTCTAGGCACCATTTATTGAAGAGACTGTTCTGTCCCAGGTGAGTTGGCTTGACTGCCTTATCAAAGATCAAATGTCCATAGATGAGAGGGTCTATATCTGAGCACTCTATTCGATTCCATTGGTCGATATATCTATCTTTATGCCAATACCATGCTGTTTTGACCACTGTGGCTTCATAATATGCCTTAAAGTCAGGCAGCGCGAGACCTCCAGCTTCGTTTTTTTTCCTCAAGATGTTTTTAGCAATTCGGGGCACCCTGCCCTTCCAGATAAATTTGCTTATTGGTTTTTCTATTTCTGAAAAATAAGTTGTTGGGATTTTGATTGGTATTGCATTGAATCTGTAAATCAATTTAGGTAGGATTGACATCTTAACTATATTTAGTCTTCCAATCCATGAACACGGTATGCCCTTCCATCTATTTAGGTCTTCTGTGATTTCTTTTAGCAGTTTTTTGCAGTTTTCTTTATATAGGTTTTGTGTCTCTTTAGTTAAATTTATTCCTAGGTATTTTATTCTTTTAGTTGCAATTGTAAATGGGATTCGTTTCTTGATTTCCCCCTCCGCTTGTTCATTGCTAGTGTATAGAAATGCTACAGATTTTTGAATGTTGATCTTGTAACCTGCTACTTTGCTGTACTCATTTATTAGCTCTAGTAGTTTTGTTGTGGATTTTTCCGGGTTTTCGACGTATAAGTATCATATCGTCTGCAAACAGTGATAGTTTTACTTCTTCCTTTCCAATTTTGATGCCTTGTATTTCTTTTTCTTGTCTAATTGCTCTGGCTAGAACCTCCAACACAATGTTGAATAATAGTGGTGATAGTGGACATCCTTGTCTTGTTCCTGATCTTAGGGGGAAAGTTTTCAATTTTTCCCCATTGAGGATGATATTAGCTGTGGGTTTTTCATATATTCCCTCTATCATTTTAAGGAAGTTCCCTTGTATTCCTATCCTTTGAAGTGTTTTCAACAGGAAAGAATGTTGAATCTTGTCAAATGCCTTCTCTGCATCAATTGAGATGATCATGTGATTTTTCTGCTTTGATTTGTTGATATGGTGTATTACATTAATTGATTTTCTTATGTTGAACCATCCTTGCATACCTGGGATGAATCCTACTTGGTCATGATGTATAATTCTTTTAATGTGTTGTTGGATACGATTTGCTAGAATTTTATTGAGGATTTTTGCATCTATATTCATTAGAGAGATTGGCCTGTAGTTTTCTTTTTTTGTAATATCTTTGCCTGGTTTTGGTATGAGGGTGATGTTGGCTTCATAGAATGAATTAGGTAGTTTTCCCTCCGCTTCGATTTTTTTGAAGAGTTTGAGAAGAGTTGGTACTAATTCTTTCTGGAATGTTTGATAGAATTCAGATGTGAAGCCATCTGGTCCTGGACTTTTCTTTTTAGGAAGCTTTTGAATGACTAATTTAATTTCTTTACTTGTGATTGGTTTGTTGAGGTCATCTATGTCTTCTTGAGTCAAAGTTGGTTGTTCATGTCTTTCCAGGAACCCGTCCATTTCCTCTAAATTGTTGTATTTATTAGCGTAAAGTTGTTCATAGTATCCTGTTATTACCTCCTTTATTTCTGTGAGGCCAGTAGTTATGTCTCCTCTTCCATTTCTGATCTTATTTATTTGCATCCTCTCTCTTCTTCTTTTTGTCAATCTTGCTAAGGGCCCATCAATCTTATTGATTTTCTCATAGAACCAACTTCTGGTCTTATTGATTTTCTCTATTGTTTTCATGTTTTCAATTTCATTTATTTGTGCTCTAATCTTTGTTATTTCTTTCCTTTTGCTTGCTTTGGGATTAGTTTGCTGTTCTTTCTCCAGTTCTTCCAAGTGGACAGTTAATTTCTGCATTTTTGCCTTTTCTTCTTTTCTGATATAGGCATTTAGGGCAATGAATTTCCCTCTTAGCACTGCCTTTGCTGCGTCCCATAAGTTTTGATATGTTGTGTTTTCATTTTCATTTGCCTCGAGGTATTTGCTAATTTCTCTTGCAATTTCTTCTTTGACCCACTCGTTGTTTAGGAGTGTGTTGTTGAGCCTCCACGTATTTGTGAATTTTCTGGCACTCCACCTATTATTGATTTCCAACTTCATTCTTTTATGGTCCGAGAAAGTGTTGTGTATGATTTCAATCTTTTTAAATTTGTTAAGACTTGCTTTGTGACCCAGCATATGGTCTATCTTTGAGAATGATCCATGAGCACTTGAGAAAAAGGTGTATCCTGCTGTTGTGGGATGTAATGTCCTATAAATATCTGTTAAGTCTAGCTCATTTATAGTAATATTCAGATTCTCTATTTCTTTGTTGATCCTCTGTCTAGATGTTCTGTCCATTGATGAGAGTGGTGAATTGAAGTCTCCAACTATTATGTTATATGAGTCTATTTCCCTTTTCAGTGTTTGCAGTGTATTCCTCACGTATTTTGGGGCATTCTGGTTTGGTGCATAAATATTTATGATTGTTATGTCTTCTTGTTTAATTGTTCCTTTTATTAGTATACAGTGTCCTTCTTTGTCTCTTTTAACTGTTTTACATTTGAAGTCTAACTTGTTGGATATTAGTATAGCCACTGCTGCTCTTTTCTGGTTGTTATTTGCATGAAATATCTTTTCCCAACCTTTCACTTTCAACCTATGTTTATCTTTGGGTCTAAGATGTGTTTCCTGTAGACAGCATATAGAAGGATCCTATTTTTTAATCCATTCTGCCAATCTATGTCTTTTGATTGGGGAATTCAGTCCATTAACATTTAGTGTTATTACTGTTTGGATAATATTTTCCTCTAACATTTTGCCTTTTGTATTATATATATCATATCTGATTTTCCTTCTTTCTACACTCTTCTCCATACCTCTCTCTTCTGTCTTTTTGTATCTGACTCTAGTGCTCCCTTTAGTAATTCTTGCAGAGCTGGTCTCTTGGTCACAAATTCTCTCAGTGACTTTTTGTCTGAGAATGTTTTAATTTCTCCCTCATTTTTGAAGGATAATTTTGCTGGATATAGGAGTCTTGGTTGGCAGTTTTTCTCTTTTAGTAATTTAAATATATCATCCCACTGTCTTCTAGCCTCCATGGTTTCTGCTGAGAAATCTACACATGGGTTTCCCTTGTATGTGATGGATTGTTTTTCTCTTGCTGCTTTCAAGATCCTCTCTTTCTCTTTGACCTCTGACATTCTAAATAGTAAGTGTCTTGGAGAACGCCTATTTGGGTCTAATCTCTTTGGGGTGCGCTGCACTTCTTGGATCTGTAATTTTAGGTCTTTCATAAGAGTTGGGAAATTTTCAGTGAAAATTTCTTCCATTAGTTTTTCTCCTCCTTTTCCCTTCTCTTCTCCTTCTGGGACACCCACAACACGTATATTTGTGTGGTTCATATTGTCCTTGAGTTCCCTGATACCCTGTTCAAATTTTTCCATTCTTTTCCCGATAGTTTCTGTTTGTTTTTGGAATTCAGATGTTCCATCCTCCAAATCACTAATTCTATCTTCTGTCTCTTTGAATCTATCATTGTAGGTATCCATTGTTTTTTTCTATCTTTTCTACTTTGTCCTTCACTTCCATAAGTTCTGTGATTTGTTTTTTCAGTTTTTCTATTTCTTCTTTATGTTCAGCCCATGTCTTCTTCATGTCCTCCCTCAATTTATCGATTTCGTTTTTGAAGAGGTTTTCCATTTCCGTTCGTATGTTCAGCATTAGTTGTCTCAGCTCCTGTATCTCATTTGAACTATTGGTTTGTTCCTTTGACTGGGCCATATTCTCAGTCTTCTGAGCATGGACCGTTATCTTTTGCTGCTGGCGTCTGGGCATTTAGTCAGATTTCCCTGGGTGTCGGACCCAACAAGTTTGAAAGATTTTTCTGTGAAATCTCTGGGTTCTGTTTTTCTTATCCTGCCCAGTAGGTGGCGCTCGTGGCACACATTTGTCTCACGTGTTTGGAAGGGATCCCCCCAGTCACCGATCTCCGTGGCCTGGGGATTTCCGATCCAATTCTCTCTGTTGGTTCGGGGGGCCACGCGTGTTGGGGGCGTCAGCCGCCGCGGCTTGAGGGGACCCTGTGGCTGGTCACCGGCCGCAGCGGGCCCGGGGAATTCGCCACCGGACCAGGAAGTCGCCCGCAGGGGAGGGGCGTCGCTTACCGGCCCGCCGCGGCCTGTGGAATTCCCTACCGGATCAGGAAGCCGCCCGGCGGGGAGGGTCACCGTGGCTTGGGTAGCCCTCTGATCCGAGACTCGTAGGCGGACCAGGAAGCCGCCCGCAAAAGAGGGGCGCCGGCCACCTCGGCTTGGGAAACTTGCCTCTCCGAGACTCTCAGCCGACCTGGGAAGGAGGGAGGGAGGAGCTCCGGCTGCCACAGCTGCCGCTGCTCGGGAAATCGCGCGCCGCTCGGGGATCTCACTGCAGCCGAGTCTCGCAGTCAGACTAGCCAGTCCAGACTGGGGTACGCTGTGTGACCATTCCCTGTCGTGGCCCCGGGAGCTGTTCTGCACTGTTTCAGTTCACCTAGTAGTTGCTTTGGAGGAGGAACTAAGATGCACGTACCTTACTAAGCCACCATCTTGGCCCCCCCCGTTATTTATTTTTATCCATATATATATATATTTAATTCATCTGTCCATACCTTGCATAAAAGGAGCATCAGACACAAGGTTTTTGCAGTCACACAGTAAAAAACTTATATCGTTTTACAAATATGACTCAATCTTAACGTGGTGCTTTATTCTATTATGGTAATTTGGGGAAGACAACATTCATATTTCCTGCATTTCAACCTCCATAAGTGACTATTTTGTGGGTGGTTGAATTATTTTTGGACAGGTAGGATAAACAACCAAATAATCAGAGGTTCTTTTCATTTATTTAGGTCTCTGCACCCACCAGGCATTGATGAGGATTGCACTCACTGCAGCCACGACACAGAGCCAACTTTCATCCCTGGCCCTTGACCCTCTTTACCCTGGAAACGAATCTCTCTTTTTGCCTCTGTGGTGTTATGTATGCTCTCAGTTAATGTGAGGAAAGGACTTAGGGGTGATTTGGGAACATGAAGGGATATAAATTTGCAGTAATGAAGAATTTTTAAATAAATAAAATAAATCTATAAAATTATTTCCAATGTCTTTATAGCTCTCATACCTCTCCAATCCTTGACTTTCATGTTGATATGTAAAAAAAAAGTTTAAAGAATCAGCTAAAAATCTACAAAAAAAAAGCATTTTATTATCTGTCATTCCATGTGTTTTGGAGAAATGGAAAACAACAGATCATTGTTTCCTGCTGTGCCTTTGCATTTTAACAACTCACAGATTCTGATTTTCTTGTTCTTCACGTGGCTACTGAGTTCTGGTGATTCACTCGTGCTGTTTCTCTCCTACCATTATGGGATCAGGATTATACTTGAGTATGTGGATTATTTTATAGGCTTGGTTTTTTTATATTAGATTAATCCTCTACTAAGCTATATAGAAGTAAATTGTAACCATCAGATACACCATGGGGAATTCCAGGTATGATGAAGAGAATGGAATTTTAAAAACAAATTGAATTATGAGAGTAGGACGAAGGGAGCATGATATTTTTATAGGTGCAAATAACTTTTTTTGTAACAGAGAAATGATCTATTTTGGTATAACTGAGCAAAACTACTCACTGAAATAATATGTGAATGAATCAATACACTTACAGTTTTGTGGTTTATTTCTTATTAGTAAATGTGAACTTCATTCTGTTTTGTCTTTGGTATTTTTGAGTCCGCTTCCAGTGCTTTTTCTTATTTTACATCAGAACTTTACTTATTTTCACTCATTTTTCTTCCCTCCAGAGGCACAATCAGGCACAACCAACCCCGTTGTTGGTGGAAGGTGTACAGATCGTGACATTTGGGCACACAGTCAACTGGGGAGGGAGATAAGAAAAAACACACAAAGTTTCAGCGCCTTTGAGCTGCCTTTCCCTGGGGACCATGAGCTCTGGTCCTGCCTGGTGACCAGCTCTGTGGCTCCTCACCCTTTCTCCAGGGGCACCTAGCCCCATTAACCAACATTTCTTCCAAGAGCCCCAGATTTACCCAGGTCCCTTCTCCATTCTTGGAAAAGGGAAGATCTTTCTCGTTCTTGGGAAAAGGATGCATTCCAGTGGCTGGGGCAACACTGACCTCTCTACTTTGCAACACAATCGCTGGATTTTGCAGGAGTGTGGGGAGGGGGCAGGGTGATCTGGGTTTGGAACAGAAAAGAGGACAGATATGGTCTGTTTAGGGCTGAACATTTATGGTGAGGAATTCTGTTGGACAGATCCTCCCTGAGCACTCAGGGGTTCTGAAGGGTGTAGCCAGCTGGAGAAGGAGGGTTTAGCATTTCTGATACAAGACCCCCTCCATCTGCGGGCGAGTCCCTCCTGGCTTTGCAATGGAAGGGATCAGTCCTGCCGGCACCCTGGGAGTTGACCTTGTTGTTTGAAACTTCTGTCATGGAAATGGCAAGTAGCCCAAGTCAGTGCCTGCAAGCAAGTCAGAGCTCTGAGATTGCGTGTCCCGGGCTGCGGCCCGGGAGGGGGGCTCTCCGCTGCCTAGTGCGGCTCCAGGCAGCATCCAGGGGAACCCCGCGGCCACCGGGTCCTCGAGGCCTCGGCTCGCTGTCCCGAGGGCCCGCGCCCGTCCCTCTCCGGGTCCAATTCCCACGCGCCGAGAACTCCACCGCTTCTGCCAGGGGCAGCGGATAATCCGCGCAGGCCATGCCGTGCCGACCCCACACCCCCCCACCTCCCCAGGAGAGGGCTTTATGCCGGCTACTCGAGTTCTCATTTCGAAATCGTTCACCTCTGTCCTGCAAATGTCGCCTGTTGGCCCATGTTAGGCCAGACGACCCCACAAAATACCTAAAATAAAGAAACTTGGGATTTGGAGCGCTGCTGCCGGGAGAGGGGGCACAGCGCCCTTCGGAAGCAAGTGGCGGCGATGGGTGCCGGGGGTGGGGGGCGCGCCTGGAGGCTGAGGACGTGCCGCCCCGAGTCGGCCAGGGAAGGGTTCAGGGGCTGCCCTCCCCCTGGGCTCCGGGCCAGAGGCCGCACTCCCCGGGCCGCCATCCCCCACCCCCCACGCTCGGGTCCCGCCTCCGCCTCGCGGCGCAGCAGCGCCCCGGCACGCTTCAGAGCCCCCTCCCCGCGCCCCCGAATCTCTCGGCCATGGGCGCCCCGGGCTCTTCGGCGCTGGCCCGCCTCGGCCTCTCCGCGCAGCCCCGGCCCGGGTGGCTCGGGGTGGCGGCGCTGGCGCTGGCCGCGGTGGCGCTGGGGGCCGTGGCCTGGCGCGGCGCGCGGCCCTGGCGGCGCCGGCGGCGGCTGCAGCGGGTGGGCACCGTGGCGCAGCTGTGGATCTACCCGATCAAGTCGTGCAAGGGGGTGCCGGTGGGCGCGGCCGAGTGCACGGCCCTGGGGCTGCGCGGCGGCCACCTGCGCGACAGGTACGCGGGGCCCCGGGGGGCAGGCGGAGCCCGGGAACAACAGCTCCTCTCGCACGGCAGCTGGACGCTGGGTGGGGCAGGGAAGGAGGAACAAGGGGACCCTTCCCCTCAACAGCAGACCCCGGAGCTCGGGGTGCTGAACCCCTGGGCCCCACCCGTTTGCCGAAGGGGGTGTCTTTCCGCCCCACTCAGAACCTCTTTCCCATCTCGTCCCTGAAGAGGTGTAGTAGGCGTCCCAGGTATCTGTCAGTACAAACTTATCTCACTCCCGGCTAGAGGAGGCAGCGAGCTTTAAGCATTGACTCCGGTCCCTATTTTTTTTTTTTTTTTTTTAATTACGGTTTCCTGAAAACACGGGGAAATTTTGAGCAGCGAACACTCGCCCTCAAAGAGCACACCCAGGCTGAGTACATCATAATAATGACAGTTTCCCACAACTTAAAAAGTGCTGTTGGTATATTATGTTCCCTAATTCTCTCAAGCGCTTTTTTATGCATAAAGAGAATGACGTTCAGAGTCACGCAGCAGTGGAACCAGGGCTTTGTGATTTTATTAATACCTCATCTGGTATTCACGAGTTGTGCAAGGATTCCTGGGGTTCAGGGAAGATTGCAAAACCCCAGAGCCAGGGGCTTTGACCTCTTCTGGGTCTGGCTTCAGGCCAGCTCTCCTCCTCTTTGTAAGGCTGCCCTCCTGATTCCCTCCTCCCAGACCAGCCCTCTCAGTTTCAGTCCTGCTGTACCCAAGTATGGTGGGGGCTGCACCTTTCCCCCTTCCAGCTCCCCAAAGAGCAGGCAATTCATCATACAGTTGAAAGGTGAGCTATGAACCTTTGCTTCGGAAAGCGTACCAAGAATCGCAGATGCTCTTGGTTTGTACAATGGACTATCCAAGATGATAGAAGTTACTGAGTTCATTTGTTTCTGTAGGTCCCAGAGGTACAGGACATTGTCATGTTACTATATTGATTTAGCAAACATTTATTGAGCTCCTATTACAATAGATAATAGATTGCAAATGTTGGCTTCTGTACCAGACACCATGCTGAATTCTTGATGTTCATCAAACGCTACCAGAAAGCGTGATGAAGGGAAGTGGACAAAGGTTTACAGTCCTATGTGAATCTGAAAGTAGTACTGGATGCTGCAGGAGGTGGTCAGAAACCACTGCACAGAGGAAGTAGCAGCTTGAGTGAGACTTGGAAAGTGATTACAAAATATCTAGACAAGTAACGGGGGAGACGAACCTTCTAGACAGGGGATAAAGCTGGTTGAGGACACGGGGCTTGAGAGAGCAGGGTATGCTGGGGCAAGTCAGAAAGCCTAGGGCGTGGGACCATGGGTTGGTGAGAGGGCCTGGGAAGGCAGCTGGATGCACAAGGGTCTTTCAAGGAAAAGAAACCATGGAGAGATTTTGAATCCCTCCATGGTGACATGATCAGGTTTGCATTTTATTAGTAGTAGTAGTAGAAAAAACACTTGTGCTGGTACCAAGGATTTGAAACAGGGCAGGACGCTGTGCGTCCAAGGTGAAGGTTGACAGGAGGGTAGTTAGAGAAAGGGCTTACACTAAACCTATTTTTCTAGTGTAGCTAAATAACTCAGCCACGGTGTCCTGCTGGGAGAGTGAAACAAGGACTATTTCTTTAAAGACCTAAAGTGTCATATATATTTATATACACACATTTTTTTTTTGTACATCTAGTGAACCTCCAAAGCCCAGACTCACTCCTGGAATTGTGTAATCCTTTCACTCAGGGTAAATTGGCTAAATGTCTTCACGTGTGTTTAGCTTTCCTAGGAGCTGAAACATAACCTACACAAAAGCTTTGTTCTTTTTCTGGTAACTTCTTTCTGTTGCACTCATTTCTTGCTTTTTCTGGGAAGTACCTCTAGGTCAGGATTACTAAGCCAGGAAAAACATTGTCCAGATTAACAATAGACCTTTTAGTAAATTGCAAAATTCACAACCTTGAATGTTGAAATGGAACTTTTTTTTTTTTAAAGGGGGTGGTGAGAAGATTTGGCAAGATGTAAGTAGCGTTTATAGGCAGCTCGTCCGAGCTCTGTGCTTTGTTTCAGGCTGGTGATTTCAGTCCGTAGATGCCCGTTGCCTGCTGGGCACCAGGCACTGTGTTTCCTCATGCCTGTGAAGCTTTTCTGAGTGGTAGATTCCTGTCACCTCCTTGGGGCATGATTGATGAAAGTGATCAGGTTTTCTGGCACTGGAGATGAAAACGTTATTAACGTCTTTGATTTCTGTGCCATCGAGGAGCTCAAGATGTTCTGCAAATATTATATGTCGGATGCTTGAGTGCTTATTGGACCCTTTGAAATTAATTGAGTCATTTGGTCTTGCTGGGCTGCTGAGTTGCTGTTTAGGAAGCAGGCAGACAGACAGACGGACACGCACACCAGGCTTGAAGGAAGGGAATCAAAAAGGAGGGTGTATAACCAAAGCTCGTGCAGTGACCAGGTGCCTATCATCTTGATCTGTCTATATCTCGTGTTTTGAAAATGGCAGGTTTTGGCTTGTGATCAACGAGGAAGGGAACATGGTGACAG
The DNA here is from genome assembly GCF_023851605.1 of Tamandua tetradactyla. Taxonomy (NCBI): domain Eukaryota; kingdom Metazoa; phylum Chordata; class Mammalia; order Pilosa; family Myrmecophagidae; genus Tamandua; species Tamandua tetradactyla. The sequence goes on from NC_135330.1 coordinate 81,257,722, forward strand.
CCCGACAGGAGCCTCGCCTCGTCTTGATTTCCCTGACGTGTGACGGCGACTCCCTGATCCTCAGCGCAGCCTACACGAAGGACCTGCTGCTGCCCATCAAAACACCCACTGCGAATGCAGTGCTCAAGTGCAGGTATGGAAGGGGCAGACCTTTCCATTAAAAAATATATTTTTTATAATTTTTAAAATTATTTTTAAAAATGCCAAAAAACACCAAACGCAAATATTCATAATTTTTGATCATTCCGTTCTGCATATATAATCAGTAATTCACAATATTATCACATAGTTGCATATTCATCATCATGATCATTTCCTAGAACATTTGCATCTATTCAGAAAAAGAAATAAAAAGAAAACAGAAAAAAATTTATACCATACCCCCATCCCTCCCCCTCCCCATTCACCATCATTTCACTCTAAATTTTTTTTTTTTAATTAATTTATTTTTTTATTAATTAAAAAAAGAATTAACAAAACAATTAGAAATCATTCCAATCTGCATGTACAATCAGTAATTCTTAATAACATCACATAGTTGCATATTCATCATTTCTTAGTACATTTGCATCGATTTAGAAAAAGAAATAAAAAGACAACAGAATAAGAATTAAAACAATAATAGAAAGAAAAAAAAACAAAAAAAACAAAAACAAAAAACCTATACCTCACATGCAGCTTCATTCAGTGTTTTAACATAATTGCATTACAATTGGGTAGTATTGTGCTGTCCATTTCTGAGTTTTTATATCCAGTCCCGTTGTACAGTCTGTATCCCTTCATCTCCAATTATCCCTTCTCTTTTTTTTTTTTTTTTTTTAATTAACGGAAAAAAAGAAATTAACCCAACATTTAGAGATCATACCATTCTACACATGCAATCATTAATTCTTAACATCATCACATAGATGCATGATCATCATTTCTTAGTACATTTGCATTGGTTTAGAAGAACTAGCAACATAACCGAAAAAGATATAGAATGTTAATATAGAGAAAAAATAAAAGTAATAATAGTAAAATCAAAACAAAACAAACAAAACAAAACAAAACAAAAACCTATAGCTCAGATGCAGCTTCATTCAGTGTTTTAACATGATTACTTTACAATTAGGTATTATTGTGCTGTCCATTTTTGAGTTTTTGTATCTAGTCCTGTTGCACAGTCTGTATCCCTTCAGCTTCAATTACCCATTGTCTTACCCTGTTTCTAACTCCTGCTGAACTCTGTTACCAATGACATATTTCAAGTTTATTCTCGAATGTCCGTTCACATCAGTGGGACCATACAGTATTTGTCCTTTAGTTTTTGGCTGGATTCACTCAGCATAATATTCTCTAGGTCCATCCATGTTATTACATGGTTCATAAGTTTATCTTGTCTTAAAGCTGCATAATATTCCATCGTATGTATATACCACAGTTTGTTTAGCCACTCTTCTGTTGATGGAGATTTTGGCTGTTTCCATCTCTTTGCAATTGTAAATAATGCTGCTATAAACATTGGTGTGCAAATGTCCGTTTGTGTCTTTGCCCTTAAGTCCTTTGAGTAGATACCTAGCAATGGTATTGCTGGGTCGTATGGCAATTCTATATTCAGCTTTTTGAGGAACCGCCAAACTGCCTTCCACAGTGGTTGCACCCTTTGACATTCCCACCAACAGTGGATAAGTGTGCCTCTTTCTCCGCATCCTCTCCAGCACTTGTCATTTTCTGTTTTGTTGATAATGGCCATTCTGGTGGGTGTGAGATGATATCTCATTGTGGTTTTGATTTGCATTTCTCTAAAGGCCAGGGACATTGAGCATCTCTTCATATGCCTCTTGGCCATCTGTATTTCCTCTTCTGAGAGGTGTCTGTTCAAGTCTTTTTCCCATTTTGTAATTGGGTTGGCTGTCTTTTTGTTGTTGAGATGAACAATCTCTTTATAAATTCTGGATACTAGACCTTTATCTGATATATCATTTCCAAATATTGTCTCCCATTGTGAAGGCTGTCTTTCTACTTTCTTGCTGAAGTTCTTTGATGCACAAAAGTGTTTAATTTTGAGGAGTTCCCATTTATTTATTTCCTTCTTCAGTGCTCTTGCTTTAGGTTTAAGGTCCATAAAACCGCCTCCAGTTGTAAGATCCATAAGATATCTCCCAACATTTTCCTCTAACTGTTTTATGGTCTTAGACCTAATGTTTAGATCTTTGATCCATTTTGAGTTAACTTTTGTATAGGGTGTGAGAGATGGGTCTTCTTTCATTCTTTTGCATATGGATATCCAGTTCTCTAGGCACCATTTATTGAAGAGACTGCTCTGTCCCAGGTGAGTTGGCTTGACTGCCTTATCAAAGATCAAATGTCCATAGATGAGAGGGTCTATATCTGAGCACTCTATTCGATTCCATTGGTCGATATATCTATCTTTATGCCAATACCATGCTGTTTTGACCACTGTGGCTTCATAATATGCCTTAAAGTCAGGCAGCGCGAGACCTCCAGCTTCGTTTTTTTTTCCTCAAGATGTTTTTAGCAATTCGGGGCACCCTGCCCTTCCAGATAAATTTGCTTATTGGTTTTTCTATTTCTGAAAAATAAGTTGTTGGGATTTTGATTGGTATTGCATTGAATCTGTAAATCAATTTAGGTAGGATTGACATCTTAACTATATTTAGTCTTCCAATCCATGAACACGGTATGCCCTTCCATCTATTTAGGTCTTCTGTGATTTCTTTTAGCAGTTTTTTGTAGTTTTCTTTATATAGGTTTTTTGTCTCTTTAGTTAAATTTATTCCTAGGTATTTCATTCTTTTAGTTGCAATTGTAAATGGGATTTCTTCTTGATTTCCCCCTCAGCTTGTTCATTACTAGTGTATAGAAATGCTACAGATTTTTGAATGTTGATCTTGTAACCTGCTACTTTGCTGTACTCATTTATTAGCTCTAGTAGTTTTGTTGTGGATTTTTCCGGGTTTTCGACGTATAGTATCATATCGTCTGCAAACAGTGATAGTTTTACTTCTTCCTTTCCAATTTTGATGCCTTGTATTTCTTTTTCTTGTCTAATTGCTCTGGCTAGAACCTCCAACACAATGTTGAATAATAGTGGTGATAGTGGACATCCTTGTCTTGTTCCTGATCTTAGGGGGAAAGTTTTCAATTTTTCCCCATTGAGGATGATATTAGCTGTGGGTTTTTCATATATTCCCTCTATCATTTTAAGGAAGTTCCCTTGTATTCCTATCCTTTGAAGTGTTTTCAACAGGAAAGGATGTTGAATCTTGTCAAATGCTTTCTCTGCATCAATGGAGATGATCATGTGATTTTTCTGCTTTGATTTGTTGATATGGTGTATTACATTAATTGATTTTCTTATGTTGAACCATCCTTGCATACCTGGGATGAATCCTACTTGGTCATGATGTATAATTCTTTTAATGTGTTGTTGGATACGATTTGCTAGAATTTTATTGAGGATTTTTGCATCTGTATTCATTAGAGAGATTGGTCTGTAGTTTTCTTTTTTTGTAATATCTTTGCCTGGTTTTGGTATGAGGGTGATGTTGGCTTCATAGAATGAATTAGGTAGTTTTCCCTCCACTTCGATTTTTTTGAAGAGTTTGAAGAGAATTGGTACTAATTCTTTCTGGAACGTTTGGTAGAATTCACATGTGAAGCCATCTGGTCCTGGACTTTTCTTTTTAGGAAGCTTTTGAATGACTAATTCAATTTCTTTACTTGTGATTGGTTTGTTGAGGTCATCTATGTCTTCTTGAGTCAAAATTGGTTGTTCATGTCTTTCCAGGAACCCGTCCATTTCCTCTAAATTGTTGTATTTATTAGCGTAAAGTTGTTCATAGTATCCTGTTATTACCTCCTTTATTTCTGTGAGGTCAGTAGTTATGTCTCCTCTTCCATTTCTGATCTTATTTATTTGCATCCTCTCTCTTCTTCTTTTTGTCAATCTTGCTAAGGGCCCATCAATCTTATTGATTTTCTCATAGAACCAACTTCTGGCCTTATTGATTTTCTCTATTGTTTTCATGTTTTCAATTTCATTTATTTGTGCTCTAATCTTTGTTATTTCTTTCCTTTTGCTTGCTTTGGGGTTAGCTTGCTGTTCTTTCTCCAGTTCTTCCAAATGGATAGTTAATTCCTGAATTTTTGCCTTTTCTTCTTTTCTGATATAGGCATTTAGAGCAATAAATTTCCCTCTTAGCACTGCCTTTGCTGCGTCCCATAAGTTTTGATATGTTGTGTTTTCATTTTCATTCGCCTCGAGGTATTTGCTAATTTCTCTTGCAATTTCTTCTTTGACCCAGTCGTTGTTTAGGAGTGTGTTGTTGAGCCTCCACGTATTTGTGAATTTTCTGGCACTCTGCCTATTATTGATTTCCAACATCATTCCTTTATGGTCCGAGAAAGTGTTGTGTAAGATTTCAATCTTTTTAAATTTGTTAAGACTTGCTTTGTGACCCAGCATATGGTCTATCTTTGAGAATGATCCATGAGCACTTGAGAAAAAGGTGTATCCTGCTGTTGTGGGATGTAATGTCCTATAAATGTCTATTAAGTCTAGTTCATTTATAGTAATATTCAGATTCTCTATTTCTTTGTTGATCCTCTGTCTAGATGTTCTGTCCCTTGATGAGAGTGGTGAGTTGAAGTCTCCAACTATTATGGTATATGAGTCTATTTCCCTTTTCAGTGTTTGCAGTATATTCCTCACGTATTTTGGGGCATTCTGATTCGGTGCGTAAATATTTATGATTGTTATGTCTTCTTGTTTAATTGTTCCTTTTATTAGTATACAGTGTCCTTCTTTGTCTCTTTTAACTGTTTTACATTTGAAGTCTAATTTGTTGGATATTAGTATAGCCACTCCTGCTCTTTTCTGGTTGTTATTTGCATGAAATATCTTTTCCCAACCTTTCACTTTCAACCTATGTTTATCTTTGGGTCTAAGATGTGTTTCCTGTAGACAGCATATAGAAGGATCCTGTTTTTTAATCCATTCTGCCAATCTATGTCTTTTGATTGGGGAATTCAGTCCATTGACATTTAGTGTTATTACTGTTTGGATAATATTTTCCTCTACCATTTTGCCTTTTGTATTATATATATCATATCTGATTTTCCTTCTTTCTACACTCTTTTCCATATCTCTCTCTTCTGTCTTTTTGTATCTGACTCTAGTGCTCCCTTTAGTATTTCTTGCAGAGCTGGTCTCTTGGTCACAAATTCTTTCAGTGACTTTTTGTCTGAGAATGTTTTAATTTCTCCCTCATTTTTGAAGGATAATTTTGCTGGATATAGGAGTCTTGGTTGGCAGTTTTTCTCTTTTAGTATTTTAAATATATCATCCCACTGTCTTCTAGCTTCCATGGTTTCTGCTGAGAAATCTACACAAAGTCTTATTGGGTTTCCCTTGTATGTAATGGATTGTTTTTCTCTTGCTGCTTTCAAGATCTTCTCTTTCTCTTTGACCTCTGACATTCTAACTAGTAAGTGTCTTGGAGAACGCCTATTTGGGTCTAATCTCTTTGGGGTGCGCTGCACTTCTTGGATCTGTAATTTTAGGTCTTTCATAAGAGTTGGGAAATTTTCAGTGATAATTTCTTCCATTAGTTTTTCTCCTCCTTTTCCCTTCTCTTCTCCTTCTGGGACACCCACAACACGTATATTTGTGCGGTTCATATTGTCCTTGAGTTCCCTGATACCCTGTTCAAATTTTTCCATTCTTTTCCCTATAGTTTCTGTTTCTTTTTGGAATTCAGATGTTCCATCCTCCAAATCACTAATTCTATCTTCTGTCTCTTTAAATCTATCATTGTAGCTATCCATTATTTTTTCTATGTTTGCTACTTTATCCTTCACTTCCATAAGTACTGCGATTTGTTTTTTCAGTTTTTCTATTTCTTCTTTATGTTCAGCCCATGTCCTCTTCATGTCCTCCCTCAATTTATCGATTTCATTTTTGAAGAGGTTTTCCATTTCTGTTCGTATATTCAGCATTAGTTGTCTCAGCTCTTGTGTCTCATTTGAGCTATTGGTTTGTTCCTTTGACTGAGCCATATTCTCAATCTTTTGAGCGTGGACAGTTATCTTCTGCTGCTGGCGTCTGGGCATTTATTCAGATTTCTCTTGGTGTTGGACCCAGCAAGGTTGTAATATTTTTCTGTGAAATCTCTGGGTTCTGTTTTTCTTATCCTACCCAGTAGGTGGCGCTCGTGGCACATGTTTGTCTGCGGGTCCCACCAGTAAAAGGTGCTGTGGGACCTTAAACTTTGGTAAACCTCGCCGTCCTGGGGGTTCGCTAGCCGAAGCGGCTTGAGCCGGCCCGGGGTCCGAACGCAGGGAGGGTTGCTGGTCGCCGCAGCCAGGGAAAGAGCCGTCCGAATTTCCTAGTCGGCCCTGGGCAACAAGCGTGGCGGGAGGGCGCCAGCGGCAGCGGCCCGCCCGAGAGAGTGCACGTTCCCCGGGAGTCACGGGTTTGGAAGGGGCCTCCCCCACCCGTCACCGTTCTCCGCGGCCTGGGGGTTTCCGATCCAATTCTCTCAGTTGGTCCGGGGGCTGCGCGTGGTGTGGGCGCCAGTCGCCTCGGTTTCAGGGGACCACCTCTCCAATTCTCCCAGCCGGCCCGGGAAGGGGGAAGGGAGTAACTCCGGCCGCTTGCCACCCCGCCCGGTGAGGCCCGCGCGCCTCGGCGATCTCACCCGAGCTGCTTCTCTCAGCCAGCCAGCCGTTCCAGGATGGGGTACGCTGTCTTTTTTATCTCTGTTGTGGCTTTGGGCGCTTTCTGTATCGTTTCTACTCCCCTAGTAGGTGTCCTGGAGAAGAAACTAAGATCCGCGCGTCTTACTAAGCAGCCATCTTCCAGGAAGTCCAAAGCTATATTATTATATAATCATCTTCAAGAAACATGGCAACTAGAACACAGCTCTACATTTTCAGGCAGTTCCCTCCAGCCTCTCCACTACATCTTGACTAACAAGGTGATATCTGTTTAATGCTTAAGAATAACCTCCAGGATAACCTCTCGACTCTGTTTGGAATCTCTCAGCCACTGACACTTTATTTTGTCTCATTTCACTCTTCTACCTTTTGGTCGAGAAGGTTTTCTCAATCCCTTGATGCTGAGTCTCAGCTCATTCTAGGATTTCTGTCCCATGTTGCCAGGGAGGTCCACACCCCTTGGAGTCATGTCCCACGTAGACAGGGGGAGGGTGGTGAGATTGCTTGTTGTGTTGGCTGGAGACAGAGGCCACATCTGAGCAATAAAAGAGGCTCTTTTGGGGGTGACTGTTAGGCCTAATTTTAAGTAGACTTGACCTATCCTTTGTGGGGTTAAGTTTCATATGAACAAACCCCAAGACTGGGGGCTCAGCCTATAGCTTTGGTTGTCTGCATTCCTTGTGAGAATATCAAGAATTCAACTTAGGGAAGTTGAATTTTCCCCCGTTCTCACTATTCCCTGAAGGGGACCTTTTTAGCCTTTAATTTGCAACAATATTTATTTTGAGGAATCTTGAACTGTGGAGGAAATCCTGGGAAACATTATCAATACTTAGCCATTTTTTTTTTTTAACAAATGGGCCACATGTAGAACCAAGTTCTTAGCATCGTGTAGAGGATAATACAGAAGGAGAAGCAAGGAAGTCGCTTCAGAGGCTTGTTCTCTTGTGCCAGATGAGCTACATGGCCACCTGTAGAAAACAGTGAGGACAAAAGCCTATTGACATGTGACCAAGAGAATAATCATCCTACGAAAGGATGAAGCACAGACATGGGGTGGGAGAGACTGGAGGCAGTGTCCTGGAAGAAGGGCAGTTACTCTGTGTGTTACCCAGTGAGTCTCCCGATTACACCCGGAAAGACTGGGCATCTTCCAAAGCTGCGTGAGGAGAGGCGTCCAATGCCTGTTTGGCCCATGGTTTAGTTCTAATGAAGGGGGTTCAGAAATTGAAAAGAGCAGCTGCGACCAGGAACAGGGGTGACCTGCAGATGCCCTGAGGCCATGCCATTGTGACACCAGAGTCATCCCACGAGGTGTCTCTGTACAGAGAAGCTCTTTCCTCAACATCAGAAGGGTTGCAAGGAAGCAGTTATTCTGGGAAAAATAAAGAAATCATGCTTAGATTTGATGTTTCATTCCATTATGGGAAAATTAAAGTTTGGTCTAATTATGCTTTTACCACAGTTTCCACGTATTTGAATTAAAATGTAATGTGAGGGATGCAAGGGTAGTTCAGTGGTAGAATTCTCACCTGCCATGTGGGAGACCCGGGTTCGATTCCCATTCCATGCACTTCCCCAAAAGTAAACAAGCCAAACAAAAACAAAACAAAAAAACAAACAAAAAATTCAACAGTGTTGCAATCATGGAATACTCACATGGAAAAATAATGAAATATGACCCCATCATATTTCAACAAAAATGTAATGTGAATACATTACATACAACAAAAAATGTAATGTGAATACTAAATGTAGTCTATAACCTACCATAGAAAATAACACCACGTCAAATGTAATCAGCTGGAGAATGTCTAAACATCCCCAAAATTTCATAAGATACAACACTAGTATAATTTCTGTGGAGGTTACAAAACTCCAAAGCAGTAGCTTTGCCCTCTTCTGGGGATATCTTAGAATTTTAAGCACGATAGTTTTTTTTTTAATTGAGTGTTTTTTCTGGCTATAATAGTAATACACATTCATTGTTGAAAAATTGTAAATACCAGAAAAAAAAAAGGCAGAGAACAAAAACATCTGCGATAACCACAATTAATATTTTGGTATATTTTCTTTCAGTCTCTGTGGCTAACATTTTTAAACCAATTTGGAAGAATGAAAAAGACAGTTTTGAATACTTTTTATTAGCCTAACAGTTGTTGATATGTTGACCATTTTGTCACATTGTTAAAAAAAATCTTCAAAAGTAACATTTTTAATGTTAGCATAATATATCATTTTGTGGGTATCCTCTAATGTATTTTAACATTTAATTCTTATGATTAAATATTTGAAATTGTTTTCAGATTTTTCAGGTATGAAGAATATGATGAAAGCTTGGCATAAATCTTTCCTCATATGTTTTAATTATTTCAGGGAAAAATTCTAGTGGTAGCTTTGCTACAAATAAGAGTATGGATTTTATAGGCTTTTGATACATGTTAATGCTTTGTTTTTCAAAATGATTATCTCAGCTATATAGCCACCTGCAGTTTATGAGCCTGACCACTTGCATTATGTTTAAATGCATTTTGCCATTTTAGGGGCAAAAATGGTAATTTTTTATTGATTTAATTTGCATTTTTGATCATACGAGGGGAACATTTTTTCTTTTTGGGCAGGCATCAGGAATTGAATCCGGGTCTCTGGCATGGCAGGTGGGAACTCTGCCAACTGAGCCACCTTGGCCCACCCAGAGGGAAATTTTTTAATATTCCTGTTGGAAATTTTTATTTCACATTGGTACATGTTTGTCATGGTTAGATAGTTACCCTCATTTTCTTGTAGTTAAAATATTTATGTTTTCGTTTAAGTTTTAATTCACTTGGAATTGTGTGGACATTTTTTTCCTTTTTCACATTCCCACACCGACTTTTCGGTCTGTACCCCAAAGACTAAACAAGGGACTATGTGGAAATTGCAGAATGAGAAGAGAGCTTAGACAAGCTGCGGTAGAGTGCCGACTCTGAAGGCAGAGGTCAGGGGACCACCTGGGACTCAGGTTTCCTTTAGCTGCCCAGACCACTCTCGGTGAGGGAGCTGTAACCTCAGCCCACAGCTTCCTAAAGATTTCTGATGAGTTCTTGGGGTCCCAGGGTCCCTCCAAGAGGTCATGGTCACAGCCGGTCCACTTGTTTTCATGCCGGAGGTTCTTACTTGATTTTCCCCCAGGCCATGCCTGCCAGTGACGGGTAACAGAGAATTGAGCTCTTTCTATGGACTCTTCAGGCAAAGAGCCTTAAACCATGCCTGACTTGTCTTTCTCAAAGGTTTTAGGAGCATTTGGATTTTATTTATTGTTTTTGCTGAGATGCTTTGGGACAGTGTGTCAGTGGAGTGTTGGGCTGAGGGGCACAGCTGCGGTTGCTCAGACGTGTAAGTAAGAAGACAGAGAACAAATTTTGCTCAGAGGTTACCGGTTTCTGGTGTTTATGAACCCAGGACCTATAAATCGAAGTTGTAATGGAAATGCGTGTCAGGACAAGAGGGCAGACATTTAAAAATATTTTTCATAACTCAAGAAAGATGCAAATCCCTTAACTCCGTAAAGATAATTATTGCCTGGTGAAGCCCTAAGGAACCCAAGGAGCTGTCCTTTCCATCTCTTCCACCTTCCTTTAACACCAACTAAGGAAAAGCACATGGCAGACATGAGGCCTTGGAGCTGTAAGGGCTTGGCTGTGGGGAAACGAGGCTGATTTCTAGGGCAGAAATCCTCCCACACAGACTCAATCTTGAAAACCTTCATCCTTTTACAGTGTAAAAGGAAAAAGTCATTTGGAGCTAAGTCCGGTGGATAAGGAGGTGGCCAAGCTAGGTACCGCCACTATTTTTTGGTTAATAAAAGGTTAGACTTCATGAAAAAGTTAGAATGTGCATAGCCCAAATACCCCTAAAGGGTGGGAGAAAGATCAAAGGTGACAGTGGAGTTATACAGAGAAGGTAGGGTCTAACAAACGAGTATGGCTGCTGAATCATATTGATATTTCTTTTAGCTTCCAGTACTTTAGAGCAGCTAGAAATAAAAACCTAAATTATGGAACTCAACCCATACCAAACTCTGAAATCTGTTTTGCAACTAATAGTGGTGGTGTGCTTTGAAATTTATTTCTTTTTTGTATATATGTTATTTTTTTCAGAAAAAATGTTGATTGTGATGATAAATGCACAGCTATATGATGATATTGTGAACCATTGCACACTTTGGATGATTACATGGCATCTGAGTATATAATATATATAAAAATTATTTTAAAAAAGGATAGACTTAAATGTCATAAGACTCACTTCTTGTGAACTAAGTTGGTTATTATTACTGTTAAAATGATTTTGTTGCTTCCCGTTCTAGTTTGCAAGCTGCTGGAATGTGATGCCCCAGAAACAGAATGGCTTTTCAAAGGGGGAATTTGTTAAGTTGCAAGTTTACAGTACTAAGACCGCAAAAATGTCTCAATTAAAACAAGTCTATAAAAATGTCCCAATTAAGGCACCAACAAGAGGTTACCATCACTCAAGAAAGGCCAGTGAAGTTCAGGGTTTCTCTCTCAACTAGAAAGACACATGGTGAACATGGCGTCATCTGCTAGTTTTCTTTCCGGGTTTCTTGTTTCATGAAGCTCCCCCGGGGGCGTTTTCCTTCTTCATCTCCAAAGGTCTCTGGCTGCATGAGCTCTTGTGAGTCTTGTGTCCCTCAAGCTTTTTCCAGAATGCATCCTCTTTTAAAGGACTCCAGTAAACTAATCAAGACCCTCCTGAACTGGGTGGGTCACATTTCTCTCTAATCAAAGGTTGATACCCACATCTCTGTGGAGATAATCTAATCAAGTTTCCAACCTGTAACATTGAATAAAGATTAAAAGAAGCAGCTACCTCCACCAGACGGATAGGGATTAAGACATGGTTTTTCTAGGGCACATAATCCTTTAAAACCGGTGTACTTCCCAAGGTAACTTTGAAAGTTAGTATTCATTTGGATGTATGAAGTTTGGCATGTTTATTTTATTCATTTTATTTATGCTTTGTCTTGATCCAGGAAAGAGTAAGGCAGATGCTCCTGTGTTTGTTGCTAAAAGGGTCTCATTTCTCCATAGGCTTTATTTTTGTGCTTTAGCCCTCTGAATTTTGGGAAGTCAATTCAGAGTGGGTGGGATGGAGTGTGTGAAATGCATCAGGTTTACACTTAGGGCAGTGTGCTTTTCTATATGGATAGCATACGTCCATAAAAAATGGGCTTTAAATTCATGTAAGTTTTGAGTACATCTATTCTTATTGTTTAATGTAATGACTCAGACACTGTTAGTAATCATTTTATGTAAAAAACGGTTAAATAAAATTAAGTAAAATATAGGATACTATATTCCTAATGTATTTAATAATATAAACATATTTGTGCATTATAATTAGAGAAAGGATGGTTTGGTTCAATTAAATATTTGACTTATGGAGTAACTATACAAAGATTACTGGAAATAACTGGAAAAAAACTAGAGGTATCATTGCCATCTATGAGCAAAACTCACAAATGAGAATTGTTTTGGGGACTTTATGTAGACTTTCTATGATCCTCACAATCATTTTATAGATGAAGAAACTGACATTCTGGAAAAGAAATATCGCCCAAAGGCCACAGAGCTAGTCACCTGTAGAAGCAGGATGCACACTTGACTGTCTGCTCTTTCCCAAACTTCGGGCGTTTTTATAATCAACTGTGATTAATGTCCAATCGCAAACCAGTCTTCTTTATCTGGCTGAAAAAAAAAATGCTTCTGCTTTTAAATAAAGAGTAAGCCCATTTATGTATAGAAGATACATAACATAAATATGGGACACTTAACTTGCTACCAGATTCTCGCCAGAAACTATCATCTGTAGAGGCTTTTGGACCTCAGGTCTGTTCTTTCTTTATTAAAAGGGTCATTTATCAGATGCTGGAAGTTAAAGATCTGTGAGCACTAAACTGATTTCCCAGTGATGGGAATCACCATAACTTAATGCTGGTCTTGGAAGCCACCTGCAGAGTCTGGAATACCCTGCGGGTTGGGTCCTGCCCTTTGGGCCGCACAGGCCTGTCACACAGCATTCCTTTCCTTCTGCCCGGGGGTGGAGTCCACATGGCTCCCCAGCAGTCCTCCCCTCAACTTCATGTGACTCGGCATGGGCCGGGGGAAACAGCTCCAATCCCAAGGTTACGACTGGAAACCAAATCCATGACACTTAGATTATTACTGCTATCTGTAATGCCTGAAATTTTATGATACACTTTCAGGTACATTAGCCATATTTAGTTTTACCATCATTATATTGGTAAAGTACAGCATCAGTATAGTATCAGATTTCTGGTTGACATTCAGCTGTAGGAACCAGATTTTGTAGTAACTGTAGGTTTATTTTATACTGGTGCATTGGTTTTCTTCTGGAGAACTCGGTACGTTTTCTAATATATCATCTCACTTTCTCCTCCCTGTGTTCCCTTGAGGTGGGGATGTGCAGCCGTGCATCTTTTTTATTTTATTTTTTTAATGTTGAAGATCAGGCTTTAACGGTGCCTTCATTTAGGCTTATCCAATGAAAGGACAGACCTCAGGCCTAGAAGTCTCTACAGATGGTAGAGTCAGGGCAGGGAATTAAGACTGTGTCTCCTGAAAATGAAGGAATTGCAGCCACACTGCAGTATTTCTGTGCAGCTTTCCTGCTATGTGGAGGACACATTAGGTGTCCAAGAGTTTCCAGATCCCATTGGTCCTTTCTCCTGCCCTCCCCCTGCAGAGTGCACGGCCTGGAGATTGAGGGCAGGGACTGCGGGGACACCGCGGCCCAGTGGATAACCAGCTTTCTGAAGACGCAGCCCTGCCGCCTGGTGCACTTTGAGCCTCACATGCGACCAAGAAGTTCTCAACAAATCATGGACGCCTTCCGGCCCGCAGATCAGGTGAGAGGAAGTCCTGTGGCTGTAGCTTGTGGGGTGTGAGTGGTTGGTCAGCCTCCATCCCAGGAGTGTCTCTGGATGAGCACGGCTCCCTCGTGTTCCCAGATGGCTCAGGGTTCACGAGCCCGAGGCAGAAATGAAGTCCTTCCCTTGCGAATGTTAATATATGTTTCTTGATTTGGAGAAATCTTGTATTTTTGCCCCTGTGCGTTGACCCTCCTGTTTGGGCACACATTCTGGGGCCCGTGTGGTTTAACTGTTCTACATAGAAGTTTCACCTTCACTCTCTTCTGTAGTTGCCTAAGGGGTGCAGAATTTTTACGATTTTGATTGCTACTGTGTGTTAGATCACAGTTGTACAAATGGGTGTGAATATTGAGATCCATGTGCTTTAAATGAATTAGGATGGCCCTTAAAGGAATGAGGCTGCAAGAAATCCTAAGAAAAGTAGAGTTTACCTGTGACCCTTATGTAAGTAGCAGAGGTTCTTAGCCTACCTGTACCTCACTCTCTCTAAGCTCAACTCTGCAAATGAAATCGTTGCCCTCTCCCCTACATAGGACATGACATACAGGGGTGAAAGTCTCCCTGGCCATGTGGGAGAGGACTCCCAGGGATGTATCTGGCCCCAGTATCGTGGGATCAACAATTCCATCTTGACCAAAAGGGGGAAAAGAAGTATAACTAATAATGTATCAATGGCAGAGAGAGTTCAAATAAAGTCAAGAGCCTGCTCTGGAGGTTGCTCTTATGCAAGCTCTAGTTAGACATTGCTACCTATCCTAAGAACACCTAGGGCAATATATAAGATCCCACAAGGGTTCCACGCACTGGTGTAACTTTTCAGAAACCTACAACCTCCAGATGGATCCCTGGACCTGAAAAGTCCTGAAACTTAGAGGGCCCAGCCTCTCCAGAACATCAGATAGTTCCATCTCCCTACCCCATATTATTGAAAGACCCTTCCATCCTGACCAAAAGGGGGAAAAGAAGTGTAATGAATAAAGTATCGGAGCAGAGAGAGTTCCAGTAGAGTAGAGAGACTCTGAAGGTTGCTCTTACACAAGCTTCAAGTAGACGTTGCTGCCTATCATAACCTGCCAACCCCCAATCAGGACCATTCCAGCCAATCCTAAAGAATACCTAGGGCAATTTATAATACTCCACAAGGGTTCCAGGCACTAGAGTAACCTGCCAGAAACCTACAACCTCCAGATGGGTCCCTGGACCAGATAAGCCCTGAAACCTAGCCCAGCCTCTCCAGAACGTCAGATTGTTCCATCTCCCTACCCCATATTAGTGACAGACCCTTCCAACATGAAAAAGTTAGAATGGCCATAGCCCAACCACCCCTAAAGAGAGGGATGGAAAGATCAAAGGTGATGGTGGAGTTATACAAAGAAGATAGGATTTAACAAATGAATACGATTGCCGAATCATTAAATTGATATCTCTTTTAGTCTCCAGTATCTTAGAGCATCTAGAAGTAAAAAGCTAAAACTGTGGAGTTATAACCCATGTCAAACTCTGAAATATGTCCTACAACTAATTGTGTTGCTGTGCTTTGAAATTTATTGCTTCTTTTTTATAATTTTTCTCAAAAAAGAAAAAAATAAATCAATTGTGATGCTAAAAAAATATTTATGCCTTCTAGCCTCCAATGTACTGGAGCAACTAGAAGGGAGAGTTTGAGAGGATTGTGTGGTAGCCCATGACAAACCCTGGGATCTGTCCGGTAAGCACTTGTTGAAGAGTGCTTTGAAAACCACTGTGTTTTTATTTCTTTGCTTTGTATATATGTTATATCATATGATAAAAAAGTTTTAAAAAGAGCAGAGTTGGTATGAAAACACGTTATTTTTACCGTGGCCATTAAAAAAAATGCTGGTCAACATTAGCACTTCATATTTGTTTGTAGGGTGCATAAAAAATAAATATCCATGGAATTAGTGGACGTTCTTATGGAACATAATGAGATTTTCAAGTCCAGCCACTATAATAAATGCTGGAGAAAACAGAGGCAAAGTGGTTTCCCCAAGGGCACATACCTGGGAGCATCTGTAGGATTGGAGGCCAAATTGTCTTCATGCCACAATGCAATTTCTGTCATCTTAAAGTTTATTTAAACCTTCTCTCGAATCTCTATCGGTTTTCTATAAAGAAAAGAATAGGAGAAATACTTAGATGACGTGTGTGAGGGTTTCCAGGGACTACAGACACATATAACCTCTGAGAAGTTCATTTATTTGTGTGCCATCTAGTAGTATAGCAATTTCTGTTTCTTTTTCAGATTGCTTATCCAGATGCCAGCCCGTTCTTGATTCTTTCTGAGGCATCGTTGGCAGATCTCAACTCCAGGCTAGAGAAGAAAGTTAAAGCAACCAACTTCAGGCCTAATATTATAATT
This sequence comes from Tamandua tetradactyla, assembly GCF_023851605.1. Classification (NCBI taxonomy): domain Eukaryota; kingdom Metazoa; phylum Chordata; class Mammalia; order Pilosa; family Myrmecophagidae; genus Tamandua; species Tamandua tetradactyla. Next base: position 81,273,777 of record NC_135330.1, read on the forward strand.
TCAGGATGTGGCGCCTATGCAGAGGTAATGCTAGGCTTTACATGCTCTTTACCTTGGATTTACTTTTTTTTTTTTCCTTAAATATGAGAGTCTTAGATATTGGGTGAGGTTAGCCGGAAGGATGCATTGTTACTGACACATTACCACACAACAGTTCAGTTTTTAAGCTTTTTTTTTTTTAACGTGGGCAGACCCTGGGAATCGAACCCGGGTCTGCGGCATGGCAGGCAAGAATTCTGCCACTGAGCCACGGTCGCACCGCCCGATTTTTAGGTTTTTTAGGCACCTAGTAAGTGTGCAGAATGTAAATCTGTACTGGGCAAAGACACTCCATCAAGGAGGCAAGTCAGGGTCTGAGCCTTCGGAGAATTCCAAGTGGGCATGTTAGTTTTTGAGCCAGATTTACCCGGCATAGAATACATGGTGTGTGTGGGTCATGGAATAAAGAAAACGTGCTCATGTCTTGTTAAAGACGGGCTTCTCATGTAGTAGTTGACTCCCATGGAGGAGACAGACACTTCATGCCAGTCTTGCTGGGTGGGAGAGTCATTGCTGCAGCCCGAGATGACAGACACTTCCAAGGCCACCTTGCATCCAACTTCGGACATCTGCACTGTTGCTTTGCACGTGGGGCCCTGATGCTTGGCTTCCAGTGTTCCATATCATTCTGGAAGCATAAGGATTTACCTTCCCAATTGTCTTGGATATTTCATTTATCTCCCTTCTTTTTTTTTACATGGGCAGGCACCGGGAATCGAACCCGGGTCCTCGGGCTTGGCAGGCGAGCATTCTTACCTGCTGAGCCACCGTGGCCCACCCTTATCTCCCTTCTTAAGTCCACAGTCAAGGCAGAATTTGATGGCCCAGAAGCTTGGCAGGTGGCAACCAGTTAATCAATGGAAGGACTGGACTCAAATGGAAATTCAGGAGTTCTGGTTGTGCCTCATTTGTGTATGGGAGGGGAGTGGTAAAGAGGTAGGAAAGTGATTCTTACCTCTGCCCATTTCCTTGTGTAACAGAGGAGAGGAGAGTCCACACAATGAGTCCTATCCCTTTATACTGAAGGAAATGAATTCCATCATTCACTTTTGCCATGAGAGAGGCAACGAGATGTGCTGAAAGAGAAGCAAACTGGGCAGTCAATACTCACATTCAACCCAGAGGATCTGAGGTCCGGTTTCAGCTCCATCACAAACTTCTCTGTGACTTTGTGCAGTCCTCCTAAGTCTCTTTTACCTTGCCTGGCAAATGGGATGCAAGTTCTCCTTCCCATCTTACAGCCAGAAAAAGAGGTGAGAAGGCTTGCCCAAGGCCACACTGCAAAAACAGTGGAGCTGCGTCTCCTCCACAAGGCTAGAAGGAGCCCCGAGCCTGCTGGGGGTCAGGACACCTGGAGTCTAATCCGCCTCCTTTGATGAGCGGTTGTACAAACGTGGGCAAGTCATTGAACCTCTTGAAGCTCTGGCTGTTTGAGTTGATGCAACATGGTGGTTGAGTTGGGCTCAGCTTTTGCTTATGGTTCACTTATCACCCAGTGAGTGAATGGTCCTGTTTCTGGGCACTGTGAATAGATACATGGTGAAATGATAATTTAAGAAGCAGAGTTGCTTTTCCTAAGTAGCTGACAGTCCAGGGTGATCAGACAACGGATGGGTCACTGCAGTCCCATGCAGCAAGGGTCAGGGAGGTGTGGGCTCAGGGGGTAGGGTGCACCCACAGGGTGCCAACACGGGCAGCAGCGGGCAGCAGAGGGCAGCGGCTGTGAGCCTGGACCACAGCACCTCGGCCGAGGCCTTGGACCCTTTCTCATCTCTGTGTACACTCATACCTCAGTCTGTATCTCTAAACACCTTCCATACACTGAGGTCCCCTTGTTACTATCCCTACATCAGAAAGCTCCATTCCCCTCTTCACTTTTCCACTTGGATGTCTGGTATCAACCTAAGTGTGTCCAAAATTGAGGGCTTAATTCCCACCCAGACGTGCCCTGCCCAGTCTTACCCATCTCAGTGTGGGGCAGTTCTGGCTTTCAGTTGCCTACACCCCAAACTTGGAACCCCCGTTTTCTTCTTCCCTCACTTCCCACCTTCAAACAATCAGCAAATCTTGGTGATCCTGCCTTGTAGCTCCTAGAATCTGGCCTCTACTTTCCCGTCTTCTCAGGTCAACTCCCCACCATGTCTCATCCTGATTGTTGCAATAACCTCTTCACTGACCTCGCTGCTTTCATCCCTGAATGCTCCCTCAGCCCACTCGTCCTTACATGTATTCTTAACAAATGGGGCAAAATGCTGTTGTGAAACAGAAGGCACATCATGTCATTCTTCTACTCGAAACGTTCTCAGGGTCCCCCATCTCTCTTCAAGGAGAAGATGGGGTCCTATTAACTACATGACCTCATTTCTGATCACCTCCCCTCGTCCTTCCCCACTGCCCATCAGCTCTGCTTCAGCCCGCACTGGCCTCCACGCCGCCCTGGTCCCTCTGCCGGTTTACCGTTCCCTCACCATGTGCATGGCTCACCCCTCCCCTCTTCCTGCACCTTAGGAGGCCTTGCCCTGCCGTCCTCTAGAAGCTCCATCTCAGCCCTTGCTCCCTGTAGCACATGCCGCACCTGACACACCTGTCTACTCGTGCGTTTGTTTGTCTGTTTCCCCAAGCAACTTGAGGGCAAGGATTTTGACCACCGCCACATCTCTGGCTCTTAGAAGAGCACCTGGTGGAGTAAGCGCCCAATCATTGTTCATTAAATGAATGAATGAGTAGAGATTAGCCAGGTTAAGGAAAAAAGGATAGGGACACCGTTTAGCGGTGTGGAGACCCGAGAGCACCACTGCCTTTAGGCGCTGGGACTCAGGAGAGGAGGGGAGGCTGAGAGCAAAGAAAGGCACTTCGTGTCAGGCTGTGGGGCGTCAGGGAGGGCTTTGAAGTAAAAAGCATCTTCCAAAAGTGCCTCTGGCAGGAGCCCTCCCAGCTTTCTCAGGAAGGCTGAGGAGCTGCACAGAGGCTGCTGGAAGGTGATCCCCCTCATCATCTCAGCCCGGGGGGTAATTACAGACCTGCTCTGCTTCCCCTCTTGCCCATCACCCTCCACCCTCCTGTCTGTCACTTGTTAAAGCTAAGCGTCTGCCCAGGGCTGCAGCGGGGGAATCTGTGCCTCCCTCTCCCTGTCTGCTGCCTCCAGGTTCGGTGACCTTTTCTAGTCATCACCCTCCCTGCCCTTTGGAGTAAAGTTACTGCTTCTGGGGACATCCCTTCCTTGGCCGCACTGTCTTGGACCGCATTTCCTTGCTCTTTTCTGGGTGACCAGGTACTCCTCACTTCACGTAGGTTGCTCCAAGAGCTCTGGCCTTCATCCATGTGCCTCTCTACCTTCCCTTGGTGATCACAGCCTCTCCTGAGCTTCACCATCTGCGACCCTTATGTGGGTCCTTCCCAGATGTGCGACCCTGGACTCTCTGGAGTGTGGGTTCACATTTCCAACAATCTGCCGGGCGTCTTGCCATGCTCTGTTGACATATCCAACTCATACCTGTCTGCTCCCTGCTCTCTCTCCACCACCACCTCCCCAATTCCCCACACTTCAGTGGGGAATCCCAGTCAAGGGCTCCACATTCGTGCACCCAGGCGTGGAGCTTAAGAACCACCCCTGGCTCTTCCCTATTCCCTGTTCCCCCAGATACCAGCCGCATCTGCTCCCCTTCCCATTCTCAGCCGCTGCCCCAACCCAGACCCTGATGTCCTCCCTCAAGCCTGGGTAGCTGAGTGGCCTGAACACTGCTGCAAGCCAGGCCCCCCAGAGCACCAGTGCAAGGGCTTCCGCTGAAAGAGGTTTGTGATGATTCATCAATGCCAGAAGTCTTCAGTGGGGGCTGGTCACTGTGGCTCAGGGTGGGCCACAGTGGCTCAGCAGGCAGAGTTCTCACCTGCCACGCTGCAGACCTTGGTTTGATTCCCGGTGCCTGCCCATGCAAAAAAAAGATCCTCACTGACTCCTTATTTCTTAAAAAGTCCAAACTTCTCATGCTAACATTCAAGCCATCTGGAATCGTGCCACGATTTGCTTGCCCAACCTCTGTTTCCAACAAAAATTCTGACCTGCAAACTAGGCCTAGAACCTAATATATACTTCTGTCTCCTGGTCACCTGCAGTCTTGCTCCTTGACCCACCTTAGAAGCTCTGACCTTCTTTAAAAGCCCAGATGAAGTATCCGTGGAATTAGGGTGCCATCTGCTCTGATTACCAGCCAGACCTAAAGGCTTCCCCTCTTCTCTAAAGCCACACTGTTTTCTGTCCGTACCTCTCCCACACCCAGACTTATCTCAGCTTAAATTTATTATTGTTCCAATTTATTATCTGGTAAGAAGGCTCTTCTGGATTATTCTATGGTATTTAGAGCAGTTCTGGGCCCACAGTGTGTGCTTTTCAGACTACGGTTTTCTCCTTTTCCTCTCCTTTACCAGATAGGTAACTTCCTTATGGGGGGAATTTTACCTTATTTATCTGAGCCTCAATCCCCAACAGTTTTTATTGTACATAGAAAAGACTCTGGAAATATTTGTCCAATGAGTAATATATGAAGTTTCTAACCAGGGTTCTCATTTCTTGCTTTTTTGCACCTTTTATGAGTTTTTAATCACTACAGTGCCCCCTGCTGGAGAAACGTACATAGAGCAGGTGGTGACTGACTTAACTTGTGCCCGGCTTTTTGGACTGTCTTGGCAAAGTGAACAATTAAGAGCCCGTCTTTGTATCTGCGTTTGCATCTCTGTCTTTAGCTAGTGATCCGCAAAGGACAGGGCAGGTTTAACTCCGGTCTTTTTCTTCAGACCTCACACAGTACCACCTCCCTCTGAAGGACAGAGGGCTAGGACTGGACCCAGATGTCCTTTATCCTCTCAGTGCCTTCTGATTGCTGCTTCCTCCGCCTGGAATCTCCTTACCCTTCTTTCATGTCTCTCAAAATCTCCTATCTTGAAGAACCTTTTCAGGTCTCACCTGTCCCATCAAACCTACCCCTTCCCAGTCTAAAGAGTTGGTTTCTCTAAAATCCCAGAGTGGTTATTGCCTGAACAGTGAAACCAACACATGGTTTTCTATCTTTTTGTCCTCTGAACCTTAAAAAAGTTTATTGATCTTTAATCTTTCACGTATGTATGTCTTGACTTCCCTGCTCACATTGAGGGGCTCAGTTCATTAATTTGATTTGCCTGGAAACCGGGCACCACTGACTTACCCCTAGGTAAATGGCCCGAGGAACTCCACTGGCAGGAGCCCTTTGTAAATGCTCCACAGGAGATGACAAAAGAAATAGGCTATTGGCCTCTGCTCTTGATGTATTCCTATTTAACCACTGAGGACACAAGCTACGCATATGCAGTGACCTACGGGGTCAGTCAGGGAGGCTTCCTGAAGGAGGTGTGTTTTGAGTTTTGATCAAGTCACGCGAAGTCCCTCCCCATGTGTGTCAGGATAAGGACCAGAAGAGCTCAGGGGCGCCTGTACTTTGTCCCCTAGGATTCTTGGAATGAGCTTCTCATTGGTGACGTGGAATTGAAAAGGGTGATAGCTTGTACCAGGTAAGGCGCTTCCATCCCTCAGGGGGCGGGGGGAGGGTCCTGCACCGTGGCCTTGGCTTGATGCTGTGTGTGTGTCCAGGTGCATTTTAACCATGGTGGACCCCGACACGGGCGTCATGAGCAGGAAGGAGCCGCTGGAAACCCTGAAGAGGTATGCCTGGGCACGTGGGGTCTGATCCTTGGATTCATTGCTGGGACAGAGGCCACTCGGTGCTTATAAGAGGGGGCAGGGAAGACACCTCACCCAGAGGGTCTTGCAGCGAAAGGGGTCCCGAGGACTGGGCGATTTGGGGAGCTTTAGTCACCTGCTTCACAGGCAGGTGTATTGTTCACCTTGATTCAAGCAAGGCAATTTAAAAAGACGGCAGCAGTGTTTAGACACCTGTTAGCAATATGGACCGAGGATTAGCTGATACCAAGCAATTTTAGGAGGTCTGGTTAATGGCACTGTGGTTATACAAGAAATGCCCCCACATTTTAGAGCTGTGTTGAAGAATAGAGGGCTGAGGTGACATGATGGCTGGATTGGCTCTAAATCATTTTATCATAAGTGAAAATAAATAAATAAACAGAAGGACATGGTCAAAAGTATAGTTGATTCTTGAATATGGGTAATAATTATGTGGTAGTTTATTCTATGCTCCTTGCTGCTTTTGTGTTGACTTTAACATTTTCGTGGTAAACATTTCCAGTGAAAGACAATTACAGACAATAATTTTAAATTACACAGAAGAATGGCCAAGATATAGTAATTTTTTAAAAGCTGACTACAAAATATCATATGTAGTGTTTGTTTTTTGTGCTTTTTTTTGTTTATTTGATTTTTAAAATATATAAACAACTCATGAGCAGGTAAAAGACTGGAAGGCTGGAAACCAAAATATTAGTGCATTAGTTCTACTTAAAGATTAAAAAAAATAAAAATTGGGATCCGTGCACTTCGGTGCAGTTATCTGTGAATCCTGGGTCCTGGATATTGCTGGAAGTCTGTAAACGATAATCCTGATGGGACCCTGTCCCACACTGACTGCAGGGTCGCAGGCAGGAGGCAGGTATTTCTGTAACCTTGGAGACCCCTGGCTTTCTTCTTACTTGGTATCTCCCAGGGTCAAGGCTTTAGGCAAAGCACAGGTGGGCTGGGGAAGGAACACAGCTAAGGGTGGCCATCCTGCCTCAACACCATCGAGAAAGAGCAAATGAAGGAGAAGCTGTGCTTGGGGGTGTGTGGATAGGACCCGCATCTCCCAGGACGCGTCAGTCCTGCCACCTCTCCTTCCTTCTACCTCTTACCAAGCTCTTGGTCCCTTCCTGGGCTGACGGTGTAGTCTCCTTGATTAGCACCAATCCCTTCTTGCCAATTTTGCTGTCCCTGGAGCTTCTGTGCGTCCCCTTCCCTGGGAAAAGCTGAAGCCCCAGGGTTGGGTGCTGCTGTCTCAACCAGCCTATTATCCCTAAGCCTGAGGCTCTGGGCCCGGCGTCTCTGGTCAGCGTTTGTAGTCCAGGGGGTCAGGTGTCCTAATGTGAGGGCAGGTTGCAGGAAAGTAGAAGGCTGGAAATCGGGGGGCCACCAGACTGCATGGCTGGGGAGGGGGAGGTCAGCGTGAAGTCAGATAAGGAGGATTGAGGGGAGTTCAGGAGAAAGAGAGTTTGTGGGCCTCCAGGAATTCTTGAAACAAATAACTAGTGGATGTTATTTATCTGGGCACCCTGTGGACCTGCAGGGGATTCAGAGACGGGGCTACAGGCCAGCCTCAAGGGAATCCCACCATTCTGAGAGATGTTGCATATTTCTTTTTGCTCAAGACAAGATTAACGCACGTTTCCTCAAATGGACGATGACGGTACACCTAAGATTGGTGCATTTCCCTTGACGTGAATCTTACTTAGAAACAAAGAGTAACTAAATTTGAACTCAGGTGACAAATATGCCAGCTGATCTGTTTAGGGATGAAGCGTTACTGATATCTGCAACTTACTTGAAATGAAAAAAAAAAAAAAGAAACACGTGTTGAACTGGGGAATGGATGGAAGGGGGCATCAAGGAAACACCGCTTTTGGGAGTTGCCAGGCATCCTTTGTTGACCTCGTGTTCTCTCTCCTCGCAGTAAGCTGCTTGGCATCCGACGTCCTTTGCCTCTGGATTTAGAAAGTCTGTGTGCTTGTGGAAATGGCCTCCGAGCCCCTGCATGTGTTTGGGCTTGTGCTCTGCGTTTCCAGCCCCTCCTCCAGTTGGAAGTGTTTATAGAAGGAGGAAAATTGACCCCAAACCCAGAGCGAGGGCAGAGAGGGGCAGGCAGCGTGGAGCTGGGGCCTCTTCTGGTCTCCTGCAGGCTTGTAAAGCCGCCCAAACCGCACCCCATCCCCCCAGCCCTAATTGCTTCTAATACCCTGGGAGCTGGTGCAGACAGCCTGAGGTGTCTTCTCCGGTCTCTTACTGAGATTTCCATTGCCATCGATGCTGGAATTTATGTTCTCCCCAGGACAGGTGGTCATAAATCGGGGAAGCGAAAGGCCCGGCCACATCCCATAAATCATGGACAGCAAAACCAATGGCAACAGCAGCTGCTGGGCAGGATGCTCGGAGCCCCACTGCTTTCTGTCTTCCCGTCCGCGTGTGGTGTCCAAGGGCTGCTGTTGCTGCTGGAATCCAAATTCTCTGTAGTGACACCTCTGGTGTCCCAGCCTCGCAGGCAGAGCCCAGGGTGACTGGGCTGTGAGAGGAAAAGCTGCACTGCCAGCACAGGTGAACACCTGCAGTGTTTGCGGGAAAAGCACCGCGGAGCCTTTGTCCGTAAAATACCCACAACGGGCCCTTCTCATAACAGGAAAATGTGAAGATGAAATTCTTCTCCTCCTTCTTACGGCACAGTGACTTACCCACTGATCCCCCAGCTTAAGGAGTGGCTACAGCCTATCATTGCTTCCACAACATCTTGCTCCTTCTAGAAAAGAGTGCGGCGTGTTTGCTTCATTCGTGCTCAAAAATAAGTTTTGTTGGTTGTAGGAAGGACATTTTGCCAGCGGCCCCTTGTGTAATCAGTGTGCTGGGCTGAGCCGAAGTAGCAGGAGGTGGCAGCGGGAACGGGTCCCACTGGGCTGTCACCCACCAGTTGTGTGACAATGACGAGTCACTGAGCTCCTCGGAGACTCGGTTTCTTTATTTGTAAAAACTGGACCAATAATACCTCTCCTGGTATATGTTCCTTGTTGACTGAAATAAGGCAATGCATTTTTATGTTTTGTGTAAATGATAAAGCACCATTCTCGGTGACCATGGAAACGATATGGTTATGGAGAGTCCCAGGGTGTAAACTTGACACTTTCAGAGAGAAGGCCAACCCCCAGGTCACATTTTTTTCTGTGGTTGTGGCATCGACATGGTGCCTCTCCCTGGAGCTTTTACGCTGCCGTCCATTGCTTAACCTGGTCATAGAGACAGCGTCTCGTGAGGCCTCAGAACTGGCCACACCTTGGGCAACTGTGGCCTCACGATCCCGAGGGATTGGGACGGCACAGTGACGGAAGATCCTGACTCTGGCTGTGGCCTGGACACTGACCAGTAAATAGGTAAGCCAGGCAGGGTCAGTAATGAGCCGCGCTCCCTCACTGGCACACACACTTTAGACTTAGCAAAGAGTTTGCACCAGCAGTGTACACTTTTCAATTGTAGGGACTGCTTTTTAAGCTAAATAAAATGTCTCAGGCCTTCTCCACATTACAGTAGTTTGCAATTGATTCGTCCAACATAAATATATATAGAGAGAGAAAGAGAGGGAGAGACAATTGTAGGAGGTCCTTATTTAAGACAATATTGTATTTTCACTCTGTTGAACGACGCTTGGTGTGCCGAATTCAGAGGCCGTTTGCAGTACCGCTCATGTCCACCAGGGGCCGCGCCCGCCCGCTTTTGGCCTCCCACCATCCCTCCGGACGGCGCAGCGGCTTGGTGAGGGCTGACTGTGCAGAGCTGAGCCCCGGCTCCTGGGGCTCGGGGGCGAGCCGGGCAGGCTGGGCCAGCCAAGAACCTGCTCTCCGCTCCCACAGCTCTTCTCATCTCTGCCCCCAGAGCTCTGGGCGGGGCTGCCATCGGTGCCTTTACTACTTCCCTGTTGCCTTTCACCCTCTCAGTTTAAAGGGGCTGGTGGGGTGTGTGTGTGTGCGCGCGCGTGTGTGTATGTGTGTGTGTGTATGTGTATGTGTGTGTCCATATTTGTGGTTGAGGGCAGGGATCAGAAGATGCCCATGATGGGCTAAGTCTTTAAGTCCTTTAGATGAATACGTTATGAAGCCCCCCAGGTCTTCCCAGGCCTGTGCTTCTCTCCAAGTCATTTTCATGTATTCAGGAGATACGTGAACGGCCAGGGATGACATTCTGGGGTGTCCAGAGCCTTGACCATGCGGCAGCCAGGCCTGGGGTCTGGCACTGACCTGTTTGCTTATGACATTTGTGCTCTTGGGCAGGTTGGTTATGCCTCTGCCACTTACAGTAAAATGGGAGTAGTCCAGATTCCCCCATAGGTGTGCAAAGGTCTTTACAGACTTTTGAGTGCTATGGAAACGTTTGATGCACCAAACTCCAACTCTCTGTTCACTCCACGAGCTTATCCGAGCTGGGCACCCTAGGCTCAGTGGCAGCAAGAGATGCCAGACATAAAGGTAGCAGGTCCTGAAGAGGCCAGTCCCTAGAGACACGGAGCCAACATGTGCTGGCATTGCATGCCTGCAGAGGCCAGCTGGGAGAGGTGGGGAGGGGTCCTCAGGGACCACTGCAGAGACCCGAATATGGACTGAGGGCATGCTCTTGGCAAGGCCGGGCAGCCTGGACCAGCAGCTTGTGTTCCCTCATTTGTTCATTTACTCATTCATTGGTTCAGCCAAGACTTTTTGAGTGGCTGCAGTGTGCCAGGCCTGTGTTAGGCCACGGGAACACAGCAGTGAGTGCAACAGCCATGCGGCCTGCCCCCATGGTGAGGAGACTGATGGTCTTGAGGAAGAAGAGAGGGTCTCCAGAAAGAGGTGCTAGATCTGACTCTTCGTTTTCTCATGCTCAATTTCTAGCAAAATTAGAATCAAGTCATTGCAATAGTTTTTTTTTTTAAGCAAGGTGGAATGAAATGAATGCTTTCTATAAAAATTTTAAAGGGAGAAATGATATAAAATTGGGAGTAGCTTAACTGAGAGCCTGAAGGAAAGCTTTCTCCTGGGGGAGGGGGTGGTGGATCCTGCCACGTAATTCCCACATGTGGGCTCAGGGCACGCCTATTGGGGTTCCTTGTGCTTTCTGCCTGAGAGTGTTTCACTCACCCAGTCCGTCATCCATTCAACAAATGCTTGTGGTTACCGGGGGATGCTGTTGGCGCAGTGTTGGGGGCAAGAAGCAAGAGGAAATTAGACACAGCTCCTGCCCTCCGGGACTTCTCATCTTGTAAGATGTTGATAAGACGAGCCCGGATACCATGGGACAAGATGTGAGAATGTTCAAGGGACCAACAGAATTGAGGAGGGGGAAGCCTCCCCTGGTGGGGGAACCCTCCCCTGGTGGGGGAACCCATGTACGTATCTTTGTGGACCCAATCTTGCGAGTTGGGCCCCACAAGTAGGAGATTTGTGACTTCAAAACCATTATAGGTTATCATTTAATTATTTAATTCTGCCATCTGTCTCCTAACAAAACCCCTTTGGGGTCGATAAATAAAATAGTTCAGCGTTTTCCTCTTGCAGAATTGATCATGATTTTAACATTCCTAAGAACGTGGGTATTTCTCAGTTATTTGAGTTGAAAGGATTTTTAATGTATGAAAGCATTTAGTACAGTGTGCTTTCTGCCCATTCGAATCTCTTCTTCATCAGGCCCATATATTTCGTACTAATCTATACACTGACTCTGATGCTACTCCTTTTAGAAACTGGAAATTCTAGCTTCACCTCATTTTTGTGTTAATAACATTTTTGAGTGTGTTGCCCTGCATATGCAAACAATTAAACCTATGAACTACTAAAGAGTCAAATACATATGAGTTGATGTCTTTTTTAACATGGGCAGGCACCGGGAATCGAACCCCGGGCCCTCTGGCATGGCATTCTTGCCTGCTGAGCCACCGTGGCCCACCCGAGTTGATGTCTTTTGACATCATCATTCACGTGAGGTTTGCTATTCTTGTGTTGATGTACATGGCTGTAAATAATGTGCATTTACTCTGTATTTATGTTAACTAGCCAACCTATTTGAATTGTTAAAATTAAAAAAATTAACATGTGCTTATGAAAAAAAAAAAGCCTGACCATACACTTCCCAAACAAACAAGCAAGCAAACAAGTGAAAAACCAACCAAACAAAAATTCAACAAATGGTGCTGCAATAAGGGGATTCTCACATGGAAAAAGAATGAAATGTGACCCCCGCCATACAGCATACAAAAAAAAATTGCCTGAGGGATGTGGCACTCACGTTGGGTCTCAAGGAGAAGGGAGAAGTCAAATGCTTAGAGATGTGGAGGAACATTCCACAGGAATCGCCAAGCAGCAAAACGCAAAGTGCGGTGAACAAACCTTGAGGAGATGAGTGGAGAGCTGCAAAGCTTCATACAAGGGGCAGACGGTGACAGATTTGAAAAAGCTGGTTAGGGCCAAGCTGAGGGCCTTGCATGCTAGACTACAGAGTTGGGATGTTGTTGTTTAGGTACTTGGGAACCACTGAAAGTCTCTGAGCCTAGGAAGGGCAAGACCCCAGCAAAATCAAGGAAATAAAATCGTGTCGTGTCAACAGCGAGTTGAAAAGGGGAGAGAATGAGGGAAGAGGAACTCCTTCAGGAGTTATTAGAATAGGCTGAGTGTGCTTGAATCAAGGTGGTAGCAAGAGCGGTGGGAATTGCCAATTTGCTAATTCAGAAGATGTGGTGCAGGACTTGGCAACTAATTAGTAATGGAGGGTGAGGAAAAAGAAGTAAAGGATGAGCTCAGGGCTCCAAGCCTGTGTGACGGGTGGGACTCTGGTTTTAGTGACAGAAATGGAGTCAGGGGAAAAGATGCCAAGGAAAAGAAAGGTGATGAGGTATAGCTAAACATAGTGTCTAAAGCTGAGAAAAGAACTATAACATAGAGAGAGGCTGTGGGACTGTGCGCATGGGCTCTGTACCTGCGGTCCGTGCCCTGGGCAGGTGGCTCCGTGTGTGTCTCCAGGAGGGCTGACCTCTCAGACTCTGATGGCACTGGTGCTCTTTGCAAGTGTGCAACATGGCAGCGCCGTGCGGGCTGAATACTTACCTCAACCAAGAAGAAACCAAATGCTGTTTGAGCTCCTGCGTCTCTTTGGCAGTGCCTCACCATGATCTTTTTCTTCTTGCAGTTATCGCTTGTGTGACCCCTCTGAACAGAAGATACATGGAAAATCACCTCTCTTTGGACAGTATTTTGTTCTGGAAAACCCAGGGACAATCAAAGTGGGAGACCCTGTGTACCTGTTGGCTCAGTAATAGGAATCATATCTCATGGAGTATCAGATACCTTTTAGAATGTCCTCAAAAAATAACATCTGAAGCATAGAGTTTTGGACCTGACACCTCAGCATTTTCTTTAGATCTGTGATTTTCAAGTTTCCCCTATTTTGGACTTCCTTGTGTTTTATTACTTCCAGTACCCCCAATGCACAGAGCAAAGAGATATACTTTTGGTAGCTTAGTAGGACTTTAGTAAGTCACATAGATAAGATGGGATTCTTTCAAGAAAATCTGATTTTAATTAAGATTGGAGAATAATTCTCCTTCAGTCACCTCCCCAGAGTGCTAACCTCCATCATCTCACCCCTTTGGGGAAGAAAAGGGAAAGAGGCATAGTGGGAGGGGAGAAGAATGTTCTGGAATGTTTTATCACCCCTCTGCATGGTACGTGCTATGGAAATTAAATAGTTCCCTGGATAGGGCTGGAATGACATTTGACTTTTCTCTATCACTCTTTAAGCCCCATGATAGTTTTTGAGAACGCACAAAGTGCCCGATGGCCAGGAAGCAGTTCGATGTTCATTTTTCCTAGATCTTCCTCAACTAGGCACTACTGTTTTTCACACAGTGTCATCAGGATTTAACAGTATTTCAGCACCCCTGGAATGCTGGGCTTGATGGCCAGCTCATGAGAAGAGAAAAATAATTTTAAAAACCCTTATTTTTACCTCAATCTAGTGATACTTTTGGCTTAAAATGGACCTAGTGGGGATCTACAAATCATCTGGATAATTGCTTAAATTCTCCACTTCAGTCAAAGTTTGCAGAAGGCAAACTGCAATAATTCATCAGCCAGAAAACACACACACATACTTCTTACCTTGTAATTTTGTCTCAGAGCTAGGCTAGATTCCAACGATTACTGATCTCTTTTATTAAACCACAGAGCAAATGCGTAAGCTTTTGGGGAAAAAAGCAAGTTTACTTACTTAAAGACTGATCTGGACTGTGTGAGAAGCAAGACAAACAAGCGGAACCTTGCTTGCCACGGAGCAAGATATCAAAAAAAGATTCCATTTGTGCTTCTAACCTTTTCCAGAAATATGAGGGTGAACGTGGCACCTAAAGAGGGAGGGGCCTCTGATCTGACGCCGTCTGAGGTGGTGTTGGATGCTCCGCTTCCTACCAGACCAAAACGGAAAGGTCCGAAAGGAGAAGAAGCCGCCTTGACCCGCTCTGCGGCGTCTCAGCCTGTGCTGATGAAAGATCGAAACGCAGTTTGAATTTTCTATCCTAGAGTTTTTGTTTGTTTTAAGAAAAAGACGTCGGATGACGTCCAGGTTCTCAGTGCTTCTCTGTTGCAGGTATTTTATTTCCGGAAGGCGCCTGAGCTGCCACAGCCCCCAGGCTGCCTCTGGCCCATCAGCTCATGACTGGGTGCCCCTGCCCAAAGGGGGAAAAGGTTCTGAAGTCCATGGATGGAAAAAAATGCGATTGCATGGCTTGAAATAAATCACTGAAAATTATTTAAGGAGAAAAGGACTACACATGTCTTCTCCTTCAAAAAACAATCTAATTTTCCTACAGCTTGATTTATAATCCAAGAGACGATAGAGTGCACCTTTTTATTGACAATTTGTCCTTTGATTGTATTAGGAACTGGACTGAATCATTCAAAAAATGTTTCAAAAACTGAAAATAAACAGATGCTAATTTGACTAGTTTCAGCTCTTATTTTTTTTTTTTTTTTGGTAAAATTCAGACGTTGAAAGTTAACTGAGGTGAATGGGCCAAAACCAATAATCTTGCACACCTAACTGGACCTGGGTCAGTGGTCATGTAGTGGCCATGTAGTAACCCCAGATGCACACCCATCTTTGCCGAGGCCAGGTAAACTTGCTTTTTCCTCCAAAAGCTTATGCATTTGCTCTGTGGTTTAATAAAAGAGATCCGTAATCATTGGAATCTAGCCTAGCTCTGAGGCAAAATTACAAGGTAAGGAGTATGTGTGTGTGTGTTTTCTGGCTGATGAATTATTGCAATTTGCCTTCTGCAAACTTTAACTGAAGTGGAGAATTTAAACAATTATCCAGATGATTTGTAGATCCCCACTAGGTCCATTTTAAGCCAAAAGTATCACTAGATTGAGGTAAAAATAAGGGTTCAGCAAGTCACGTGGCAACCCAAGTGGGCTTAAATTCACACAAGCTTTAGGAAATGGAGGGAGTGTCAGCTCTCTGAGAGCAGCCAGTCCTTAGGGACGGGTCAGAAACCCAAGATCTGGTTTGATCCTGTTCCTAGACAGGTGTTATGAGTGCAAGCTGGATGCCTTAGAACTGAAATTCTACCCCTTGTTAAAAGTAACATCCACTTCCCCAACCACGCAATCTGTGTCGAAGGCCACATCCGTGCTGACCCTGACATTCGCCCTGGATAGCCTTAGGGGAGCTGGCATTGCAGGACAAACCGCAAGGGGAAGGGGTGCTGGGACCCCCTCCTCACTTGAGTGGGAGTCTCCCACTGCTCCTTGGAGTGCCAGGAAGATTCCTGTTTGAATGGAGAGTTTCCAATGACCTCTAGACTCTTGGAGCAGTTGCCAAGCTTTCTGTCAGTGGGTTTTAAAAGCCATTTACTTGTGTTTATTTTATGTTTAATGAGTTGGTTTATGCCAGAGGCAGGGGTGATGTCCCATTTAATTTGGATACTGAACATGTCTACACAGCTCAACTTGAAATATAGGATCAGGAACATAGGCCATCCCAGACCCTCAGAGAGCTCTCCTTACAGCAGTGTGGAATGAACATTCTAGGTTAGACTTAAATATCCACCCTCGATGGGCATTTCATTCAGGGTTGCAGCTTTGCTCTGCAATCACAGGAGAGTGTTACAAACCCAGAGCTGGGGATCTTGAAAATGACAATGTGGGAAAGAAAGACTCTGGGCCAGCTGCTTTAAAGGCTTGCTTTCATGACCATTACACAGAAAAAGTTTGAAACTCAAAGCAGGAGATAACAGCAGCAACTTATACACACAAGGACAGAAAGAAATCAGGGTTGCCAAGAGATGGAAACAACCCAAATGCCATCAATGGACAAGTGGCGAAACAAGCTGTGATATGTACATGTGATGGAATATTAGGCAGCTGTAAGACAGAATAAAGTCATGAAGCGTGTAACAAGGAACATGAATGTTGAGGACATTATGCTGAGTGAAATTAGCCAGAAACAAAAGGACAAATACTGTATGGTCTCACTGATATGAGCTAACATTAATGAGCGAACTTTAAGAGTTAAAGTTGAGAACACAGGATATCTGGAGATAGAAAGAGGGTTGAGGTTCGGCGATACCAAAGGAATACAGAATGTTCAATGGGATGGATTGTATAGATCCAGAAATGGATATCACAATACGATCTCATGGTACGGCAATATTGTGAGTACACTGAATAAAGGTGAGTGTGAGTATGGTTGAAAGAGGAAGACTGGGGAAATGCATGACACTGGAAGGAAAGACAGAAGATAAAAACTTGACAGTATAACTTCGCAAAATCTAGAGTGGTCAATGATAGTGATTAAAGGTACAAACAAAAAAATATTTTTGCAAGAGGGAGAACAAATGAATGTCAACATTGCAGGGTGCTGAAAACAGCAGGTATGGGGGATAGTACAGTCAATGCAAGCTAGGGTCTATGGTCACCAGTTACGTTGTAATATGCGTCCACTGAATGTAACAAAGGCATTACACCAAACTAAACGTCAACAGGTGGGGTGAGGGTTGGGGGAGGAATGGGGGAGGGGTATGGATTCTCTGTGGAAGAAAAGGAAATGTCTTCATATAGATTATGGTGGTGAATGCATGTCTGTACACTTGGTGGATTGTATGAGGTGTGAATAAAACCGTTTAAAAATGAACAGAGAGAAACAAGTGCTAGATAAAATGTGGAGAAAGAGATGTACCTATTCACCGTCAGGAGAGAAACTGAGAGGTGCAGCCCCTTGGGGGGCAGTGTGGTGGGGGGTCCACAGGCGGCTGGGGTGGGTTTGCCCTATGATCCTGCACCCCCACTGCTCAGTGTATACCTGGAGGACCTGAGTGTGGGGACATGAGCGGACATTTGCACACTGGTGTTTATGGCGGCAGTGCACGGATGTGGACTGAGGGTACAATGATTGAGGGAAGGAATCGGGAACTGTGGGTGTTTACATACAATGGACTACTGAGTGGCTGCAAGAAGGAATAAGTTGTGAGGCGTGAAACTAGGTGACTGAACTTTAAGGACAACACACTGAATGAAATGTCAGAAACAGAAGACAAATATTATCATGCCTCGCTCATATGGACTCATGTACAAACTCAGAGAATTGAAGTCAAAAGCATGGGTTATCAGGTTGAGTTCTATTGGAAAGGTTTCTAGATTGAAAGCTCTTAAAGCAGTCGCATATATTCAGGAGTTGCAACTGCTATTTCTAAATTCTGAGATACTGAGCTATTTGTATCTAACCTCGCTGTCCCCAGAGACTTCAGGTATTTATGTGACATCTGAGACTCAGAGTTAGAGCTCTGAAGCTATGAAAGTCAGCAGTACCCCATTTAGCAACTGTTCAAAAAGTTGAAAAAGGGATCAGACTTTGCCTAGAGATAGGAATGAATCAGAATGCAGGGTAAAGGATGATATGGCCCATATTTTAAACCATCAACTTCTGTGAGAAACCAAAGGGAGAGATGTTTATTTGATGCAAAATTTGTATTTCAGGCAGCACATTATCTAATTTAACTTGTATGGTCAGTTCTTTTGAACAGCATAATTACATGAAATCTTGGATAGGATGAGAAATCTTGTTGGTTTGTACAGGTTAAAGTGATGCCCTAATAAATCCCAGAATAATTTAGACAGAGAATAAAGAAGTATTTGCAAAGTCCCCTTGGGGGAAGAAAGGAGGAAATATTCAACTTCCCTATCTGGGAGAATACCAGGAAGTATTCTCACAAGCAGGGGGGACAAAAGAATCAGTAGGCTGAGTCCTTGATCTTGGGGTTTACCCCTATGAAATTTATTCCTGCAAAGGATACGCTAAGCCTACTCATAATTATGACTAAGAATCACCACCAGAGAACCTCTTTTGTTGCTCAGATGTGGCCTCTCTCAGGCCAACTCAGCAGTTGAACTCACTGCCCTCCCTACTATGTGGGATGTGACATGTGACTCCCAGGGGTGTAAATCTCCCTGGCAACATGGAACAGAAATCCTGGGATTTGCATCACGGGATTGAGAAAGTCTACTTGAT
The DNA here is from genome assembly GCF_023851605.1 of Tamandua tetradactyla. NCBI lineage: Eukaryota > Metazoa > Chordata > Mammalia > Pilosa > Myrmecophagidae > Tamandua > Tamandua tetradactyla. The sequence goes on from NC_135330.1 coordinate 81,292,078, forward strand.
CAAAAGGGGGAGTAGAAATGAGACAAAATGAAGTTTCAGTGGCTGAGAGATTTTGAATAGAATTGAGAGGTTATGCTGGAGGTTATTCTTATGCATTATACAGATGCACTTTTTTAGTTTATGGTGTATTGGAGTGGCTGGAGGGAAGTACCTGAAACTGTTAAACTGTGCTCTAGTAGCCTTGATTCTGGAAGACAATCGTGTAACGATACAGCTTTTACAGTGTGATTGTGTGATTGTGAAAACCTTGTGTCTGATGTTCATTTTATCCAGGGTATGGACAAGTGAGTAAAAAATAAGGATAAAAAATAAATAAATAATGTGGGGTGGGGATAAAGTGTAAAAAATTGGGTAGATGGAAATACTAGTGGTCAATGAGAAGGATGGGTAAGGGGTATGAGAGGTATGAGTTTTTTCTTTTTTCTTTTTATTTCTTTTCCTGGAGTGATGCCCATATTCTAAAAATGATCATGGTGATAAACACACAATTATGTGACGCTATTGTGAGCCATTGATCATATACTTTGGACTGCATGTGTGTGAAGGTTTCTCATTTAAAATATTAAAAAAAAAAAAAAAAGAAATCAGGGTGGGCTTGAAGACAGTGAGGCAATTGTCCCACAATGGAGATTGTGCCATCTCTCCTTCTAGCTTGAGTGCTATGGGGACAGCAGGAGAAAGTGAGCTTGTGGGAGGGCTGCTGATTTGGTAGGAGCGTGGGTGGTGGCCAGGCGAGCGTGACCAGCCCCATGTGACCTTGGGAAACTGCCTGTGAGGCTACCATCAACAGCGATGGCAGGCTGGAGCATCAGAATGCTGAGAGTTTGACACATTAAAGCAGCCCAGTATGACTGAGAGCGGATACGTCAGACACGTGGACGTGGAGAGCAGCTCTCCATACAGGTTGATCAGTGGTGATGGTCCCGACACTGCATTTCCCAAAAGTTTATTGGGTCGTGGAATTCTGAAAGTTTGCCTGGGGGTTGGTGCTTCTACAAAAGAATTCCAGGGGCTATTAAGTCTGGGACACGCTGTGTAACTCAGTCATCTTCAAAGGCAGAGCAGCGCATGGGGCGCTGTGGGGAGATCTGCCATAAATAAATCTATTTGTCTATGTTTGCTACAACCCATCCCAAAGTCCTGCTTTTGACCTCTTGAGAAATGCTGCTTTGGTTTCTGGGGGCACTCCAGCCGGGGGCAGGGAATCCCGATAGGCAGGTGGTTTACTAAGGGAATAGACCTTAATGGAATATTGGAAGTTTAGAGCAGCCCCATCACACAGAGGAGGCCGTAGTTTGGATGTCCCATCTTGTCTTCTTCCTCTTCCCTCTGACTGTTGTGGAAGGAAGGGTCTGGGGCTTAAAAGGTTAAAGGATGCTGGAGAGGGTGTCTTAGACCAGTTCTCCTGCTGTCAGAATAGGGAGAAACAGTCCCTTTCTTTGGTCTCATTTTTCCTACCTGCATTTACAGCTGGAGAGAGTGGATCAGGGTGAGAGGGGAGAAGCCAGGCTGTCTCTAATCCTGGCTTTAAACCATACCACATGCTGTGAGTGCTCCCCAATGCTTCGTGCACCAGGGAGGGGTCCAATCGCTCTAGCCTTGCTTTTCTCTTGTAACTCTTCCCACGCAGCGTTTCTCCCACCCAGTTAAGCAGAACTAAGCAGAATATGTAAGCACTTTATGCTGTGATCTCATATCATTGTTTACTTCTATTGCTTTCTTGGAAATGGACGAGTGAGTTATGATAGCATCTAAAGTTACTAAATTTCAAGCAAGGGGAAGAATCTGGCTTGGTACAACAAATGCCCGTGGAACTGGGATTATACAAATGTATCCGAGGAGTCTCCTGTCAACTCTAACTGCACTGTCTTCAGAGGAAGCGGCCCAGGCCACAGCTTTTACTATAGTTCTGCTCCCTCAAAACACAGCTGAGCGGGGACCACTGGGGCCCCTGGTCTAATCCCTCACCTTGTGGCCTAGCTCAGAAAGAGGGGTTGCCTTAAGCACATAATTTATCTTCTCGGAGAGGCTGTAGGTTGCGTTAAGCGATGGAAAGGGCTGAGAAGTGGCATCCCATCCAACTTCTTCTCCCAAGGCCAAGTTCACCCACATTTGGCCTTGGACCAATCTCTTTCACTCTTGGTGGTCTGCCAGCCTGCTCCCTCACCTTCACGGTACTCTGTAGACCGCTCTTCCTTCTAACTCCTTCATGAAGCCCACAGCCTGTGGTTCTTTCCTTCTGTCTCTTCTCTTACTCCCTTGTATCACTCCCTGACCCATATCTTCAACAGTCCGGCGTCCAGCCCCGGCGCACTGTGGGTGATCTGATTCCAGTATAACCCCTACCTGGCTCCTTGGGAGTTGCCAGGAGCACTGTAAATAAACTGTTGTTGTCCTAATTATTTCTGATGAACGTCTTTCCACCTAATGAAGTCTGGGAGACTGGCTTAGTTGGTCCAGGGCAGGGGAACCATCTAGATGACTTCCCTAACAATTAGAACGGCCTGTTAGGCTGAGGCCCCGGGACGGCCAAGGACAGCTGGAGAGCTCTTCTTTGCAAGCAGCTCTGGTTAACATCAACCAGGAAAGCTCTCTGTAAACACATGAATAATTGATAATCCAGCGCTCACATAGCTACCGCGGGTCTCAGCCCATATGACTCATTTGCGAGCCATTCCTGTCGTCTGGATGCCATAACATTGGAGAAATGATGGTCGTTCTTGGAGTTTCTTCTTTGGCCAGACTTGCCAAGACCAAGGCTGTAATGGTTTGTTATGATGACCTTTGTTATTCCATTAGGCTCAATTGCTTTAAAAAATGATGTGTGCATACTTCAGGAACGTTTTTACCCTTTACGTTGACCTGACATCATGGTTTATATTACAAAATGTATTAATGACAGAGGAGTGTTTTCATGTCCCAGGGACAAATTTTAACAACCATAATCTGCCCTTAGTCATCATAAATATAAATGTATTGGTCAAACAGATCTTGTTAATGTGGCCAAGATAAATGCAAGTCTATATTTTAAGGCTGTTGAAGTCTTTGAGAATATATTTAGAGCTTTTTGTGGGGCTAAGAGATCTTGTAAGCGTACTATCAAAAGTCAGAGAAAATTCATGTTTCCCCTCTGGTTTTGAGTTGGACAGATATAAACGTCTTGGGGATATGTTGAGTAAGATTTTTTAAATAGTTTGCTGGACTCCATTAATGCCTGATGGGGTGAATCTTAGTTCTTAAAGCTGTATTCTTCTCTTGTGCGCCCAGGACTTTTGAAAAAAAAAAAAAAAAATAACAGAGATTTCAAATAGGAGAAATAGGCTCCTCCGCCAACGTTTTCCTGAGCTGGGCTGTGTCTTAAAATTCTTATTTCATTACTCCTGCCCCCCACCCCCAACATCTTGCTTCCCTAAGGGACAAGCGTCCCTTTTCTGCAGATGTGTGCCTGGCATTTTGCATCATTCCAGTGGGCAATGCAGATGTCAGCGGACCGTGTTCTAGACGTGAGCTGTAGATGGAGTCCTCATTCATCTTCTCTGTACTCTGAGAAGTGTTGGCCTCTATCAGCGGCACCGCATTTTAAGCTTCTTGGGCAGAAAATAAACACATGGGCTAGGAAATCCTTTTCTTTTTTCCTTAGAGAGGTCATAGGTTTACAAAATTATCATGCAAAAAATACAGAATTTCCATTTACTTTTGTCACACCCTCAATTTTCCCTGTTATTACATCATATTAGCGTGGTACTCTTGTACCATTCCATCATTGATGGAATGATGTCATTATAATTACACTGTTACCTGTAGTCCATAGTTTACATTAGCGTTCACTGTGCTGTACAGTTCTATGGCTTTTTAGATTTTTTATTCTGATAACATGTATGCAACCTAAAATTTCCTGTTTTAGCCACTTTCAAATATACAGTTCTGTGGTGTTAATTACATTCACAGTATTGGGCTACCATCATCACCATCCAATACCAAACTTTTTCATCACTCTAGACACTCTTATCCATCTAGCAATAACTCCCCTATACCACCCTTCCCAGCCCCTCATAACCTGTATTCTAGTTTCAGACTCTACAAGTTTGCTTATTTTGATTATTTCAGATCAGTGAGAACATACAATATTTGTCCTTTTGTGTCTGGTTTATTTCACTCAATACGATGTCTTCAAGCCCATCAGTGCTGTCACAGGTATCAGAATGCCATTCCTTTGTATGTCAGGATAGTATCCCACCGTATGCATGCACCCAGTTTGTTTTATCCATTCATCTGTTGATGCACACCTGGGGCTTGCACCTTTTGGCTCTTGTGGACAATGCTGCTATGAACACTGGTGTACAAGTATCTGTTCAAATTCTTGTTTTCAGTTATTTTGGGTACATACATAAAAGTGGAATTGACAGGTCATATGATAATTTTATGTTTAACTTTCTGAGGGAACCACAAACAGCACCATTTTACATTTCCAGTAGCAATGTTTGGGGTTCCTAATTCTTGGCATCCTTGCAAACACCTGTTATTTTCCATTTTTTAAAAAAAAATAATAATCATTCCAGTGGATGTGAATTGGTACCTCATTGTGGTTTTTATTTGCATTTCCTTCATGACCCATGATCTTGGCCATCTTTTCATGTACTTCTTGGCCATTAATTCATCTTCTTTGGAGAATTGTCTATTCAAGTAATTTGCCATTTTTAAATTGGCTTGTTTGTCTTTTTGTTCTTAAGTTGTTTAATGTGTTTTTATTTTGACTCATGAAAATCTGTTTAAGGCAGTAATATCTCAAACGGCACTCTCTAAGAGTGTCAGATTCTCTGCAGGGGTGCATCAGTCTCTCCAGATATGATAAGCTTCGCGCATAATTCACTCCACATCCATTGCGGTCACCTGGCAATGACAGCTGGGCAACCAAATTACAACCAGCTGCTCTTCTTCACTTAGAGCCTTTGAATCTGCTGTGGCCTTTGACGACACCAAGTATTAGGTTTTAGAAACAGGATTTTGCCTGGAATCACTTCTTTGGGGCTAAGAATTTATTTATTTTCTAAATATGATGGTGTGAAGACAGTGCTGTGATCATCTCAGTGTTGTTTAAACTTTTTTGAGCTTTTAAAAAGTGAGCCATGGTGGCTCAGCAGGCAGAGTTCTCGCCTGCCATACCAGAGAACTGGGTTGGATTCCTGGTGCCTGCCCATGCAAAAAAATAAAAAAGTAAGAAAAAAGGCACATCAGAGACGCATCAGAGATTTGGAATTGCGTTAACCCAAACTCTAAGCACTCCCCCCCCCCCCCCCGCCCCTGCCCTGCCCTGGAAAGACAGCCCAGGTTGCAGCAGCTGAGAGAACCCCACATGCTTATCTAGAACCCCAATCCCACCTGGCTATCACATTCCCGACCCACCCACACCATGAAGAAACCCAGTCTTCTCAGGTCGTCAAGAATTCCAACTCTATGCAGACCCTCAGAAACCCTTCTTGCTACTGGAAGCTGTGGAGCTATGTGCCAGTAGCCTTGTTTCATGAAGATGCCTGTATGAAGATACGACTTTCACCATGCGACTGCGTGAGTGTGGAAACTTTGTGTCTGATGTTCCTTTATCTAGGGTACGGACAGAGGAGTAAAAGATATGGATAAAGAACAAACAAATAATAGAGGGAACTAATGGCCATCAAGGAAATGCAAATAAAAACCACAATGAGGTACCATTTCACGCTCACTAGAATGGCTATTATTTAAAGAAAAAAAGGTTAGAATATATTGGGTAGATGGAAACATTAGCGCTCAATGAGAGGGAGGGATAAGAAGTATGGGATGCATGAGTTTTTTCTTTTTTTCTTTCTACTTCTTTTTCTGGAGTGATGCAAATGTTCTACAAATGATCATGGTGATGAACACACAGCTATGTGATGATATTGTGAGCCACTGATTGTACACCATGTATGGAATGTTTGTATGTTGAGTGTTTACGTTTGTATGTTGTTTATCAATAAACATTTTAAGAAGAAAAATAAAAAGCAAAAAAAAAAAGAGAACCTTTCTTGCTGAGACTAAAGATAAAAAGAAATTGAACTTTAACATCTTTGAACATTTATTTGCATGAGGATGAGGTAATTAACTTCAGGCTTTAATTTCTTATTTTAACCACTGGGAAATGTACCTTGTAAGGGAATTTAATTTTGGACTTTTGAGTCCATAGTGATTTCATCATGGAGGGGGCAGAAAGGCCTTGAAGAACATAATGTACTGTACTGACCCATTTTAGAACTTTCTGGAGCAAACGTTCACACCATCTGCCAGTGGTCCCCGGAAGATCTGCAAAGAAGCAGTAACTGCTGGTGGTGGGGAGCAGTCCTGTGCTGAGAGAGGGCCAGTCTCTTCTCTGAAGAAGCCGTCCCCAGTTCATTTGGCCATAGGCATAAAAGGGAAGGACTGTGGTTCAAAGAACAAAAAACTGGGGAAGTTGGGGTTGGAGGGGCCTCCCTTCTTTCCCCTGGTCTCCTGTATCCAAATGAAGGGACATGGATTCGCTTTGCTCCTCTCTGCCTTCTCACGTCCTCTTCTTCAAGAGAGATCTGATTGGTAGATTTGGGAGTAGCGAAAGGGCTCTGCTCCTTCTCCTCCCCCTTTCTCCTTTGGTTCTGTCTGCCTTCAGGGTTATGGAACTCTGGTCTTTTTGGGCCATAATGAGCTTAGCAAAAAGACTCTGCCCTAGTTGGAAGAGGCCTGCAGTTGTCCAATGCTGTATAAGTCTGCGGTGATAAATTCATTACTGGGATTCAGTATTAGAAATTCCATTATCTCTGTATTCCTAAGACACATCCTACAGTTTATCACTAATATCAGCTAATTGAGCTGATACTTCAGTCTAAAAACATTCCCCAAATTAAAACGATGGGACGCTTGTCTAAAACTATGCGTACAGCCTACTTGTGCCTTGCATTTGTAGCATGCGGTGAAGTCTGCAGATAAAGCACTTCCATCCACCATATGCCATTTGGTCTTTCTGACAATCCTGTGAGGAAGGATGGATGTGAAAGCCTTTTGCAAGCTGCTTCAGTATTATAATCACACTTACCCCTAATGCATAACTAATGTCAGTGAGGTTCAAGAAGGTTAAGTAACTTGTCCACATAGTATGTGGTGGGTTAGAATCAGAACTCAAGACTTTCGGATCCTGGTAATGTGCTGCTAAAAAATAAATCGGCAAGAATTAATTCACAGAGTGGTACTATCTTCAACTGGGAACTACAATCCTGTTTCAAAATATTTGTTTATGACTTAATGAAGGAACTTTATAGACAGGTGTATCTTAAGCTTTCATGTTTATCAGAATCTCCTAAAAATCTTAAGGTGGATATTCCTGTGTCTGACTTCCAGATATGGGGGATCTTCAATGAGACCTACAAATCCTCTCTTTTATGAGGACTGCAACACCATTCTAAACTTTCACCTGAATTTCTGTACACTGAGTTCCCACTCGCTACTTTTCACCCCACTGTAATGTTGGCATTTTCTTTCATGGCATACAAAGGAACACTGGAGCAACAAATCCCGGCTGAAAGAGGAATAGACCTCGCTGAAATACATCACTCCTGAGCATGGGGGTGCCTTTTTGGGTAATGGGTTCATGCTGAACCAAACGCATGTCCCCCAGCCCTTGGGGACTTCATGCTCCAATTCTCTCTGCACTGAAGGATCAGCAAATCTCCGAACATACTGAACCTACTACCAAGGCCTCCGTGCAACTGAATTAACTAAACGCAGACATTAACTGATCCCGAGTTAGTTAGCCAAGGAGGGTAAATGCTTGGGGATTAACCATTGTACTCTGTGGGGTAGGGTGGGGAAGAGAGGGTTAAGTGAGGAAGTTATCATTTTTAAGAGTATCTGCTTCTCTTTTGAATCAATCAGTGACTTTTAGTAAATTAACAAACAAGAAGGGAGCCCCCAAAGATTGCACTAGTAGTTTGAAGAGTGTGGAGCCAATGGTAGGTTGTTTGTTTGTTTAAGAGAAGGTAAGAATTGGGAATGCTGTGAACTACTGTCACATTCCCTACAAGCCTAGTGTACCAACTGGTCTTCCTCTCTTTCTAACTTCTAGCCAAGCTTCAGAAGGAACCCTTTTCATGAAAACTGGAAAAGATTAATTTCAAACTTCATTGAGGGCTATAAAACCTTAAATCCTTCTTGAAAGTAACCTGCTTCTCAGGAATCTGAAGGCCCAAAGAATTATACAGCTTTTCCTTGGGCTGTGGAATGGCTCCATTATTAACTGTGATTACTTAAGTCTCCGAATAGAAGGATGTAATAAATCTGAAAGTATTTGTTCTGGTTTGTGACTAAGCAAAACTGTATAATATTAAATCAGCGGGTGTTATAAACATATGAAATGGCACATTTTTTTCCCAACTTGGGGCATTGTGGCATGAAGCTTCTGGGAACCTAAAAAAGATGTTTTTACGTTCTCACATACCAAGTCTAGATTTTCTGCTAGATTTTCTTCTTTCTGAGCATGAACGCCAAAAAAAGTGCCTCTGTTTGGCACTCTGTGATGCCCTAGTGATTAACCAAGGCTGAGCAGAAGTGTTCTTCCTAGACCTTTGCCTGCCATGCTGTGGAGACCTCGGCAGGGTGTGAGTGTGTGTGTGCGTGTGCATCCGTTGGGCAGATAAGATGAATGGCAGCCTAGCACCCTGCGATATCCACACCCGTTAACCTCCCATTACCCAGGTCATGTTTTCAAGCTTAGGTTTAAATTTGCGAAAGCTGTAAAGCTATAAAGATCTAGAAATTGGAAGGAAGTTTGAAAAGGCAGTGAATTCACCCCTTGACTTCATTCTTTTTCTTACCTGAGTCTTCAAGAAAAATGCCGTTTTCCTTCTTTTTAAAGACTTCCTGAGAAAGGCCTGGGTCTCTTGCAGCCCCTTTCTCTTTAGGACGGCTGCGTCTTGTTTGTCACATTTCACTTTTCCTTCACCCTTGGTGCCCTGCCCACTGCTGTGATTCTCACTGAGAGAACTCTTCTCCTAAAATCCCTCACGCTTGTGTGGTGTTGAGGAGTGGGGGGATCTTAACAGTAGAAAATGAAGGCGAACATGGGGCTCCGGCTCAGCCAGACCCCTCCCAAATATTGTTGATGCAGAAAAAGTAAAGCCCTTTCGAAGCAGCTCTGGAATGCAGCTTCTTAAAAGTAAACTCTGCGAGGCAAAGCTAATTTATGGTGCTCCGAGTTAGAACAGTGGTTGCCCTGGGCTGAGGCTGGGAGGGGCCGGTGGTGACTGCGTTGGGGCATATTCTACAATTCTGGGTGCCAATTAACTGAGCTTGCCCACTCTGTGAACGTTTACTGGGTTTGTGACCTGCATACCCTCTGGTACTTTTCTGGGTGTTGTTATACTTCAATAAAATTTAGAACAAAGCAAAACATAACAAAACACCCTGTGAGGTGCATACTTCAGAGAGTGGAAAGCAAACAGCCCTGGAGTGGGGTGGGTATGGGTGTGGCGGGAATGGCCACCAAAAGGGGCCAAAGCCTCCTCCCGAGGGGACAGGGCTGGGCCAGGCAGCATCCCACAATCCTTACACTAGATGTTAGTGAGTTACCCACCTTAGAAAATTCTCTTTAGCGCCTTAGCTCTTGTCTTTCCATATACAGACCAGGACAGGACAGCCCAGTTTATTTTTAATTTTTATTTGTGTGTTGGTTTTTTTATTTGAAGGCCCCAAACTCCCGATTTCAGTGGCGGAGGGACCTGAGAGTGGAGTGCTGCATCCAAAAGGTCTCCTTGGTGTCTGGGTGTAGGTGAGATGTCTAAGGAAAGTCCCATTTTCGGGGGAAATCGGAAGTCTTTGCTGTCAGTGGGGCAGCTGGTTAACATCTACGCAAAATCCCCTGTGATGGCGAATTGGGTCTTGAGCAAAGGTTGGAGGAGAGATTGCTGGGAGCAGAAAGGGGGCTGGAAATGCTAATGGGGTAGGTTATTAGTCAGATAGTGGCCAGGAAATCAGAGCTGTGGGGTAGGGTGGGGAGACCTTTGGAGGTAAAGGGAAATGGGTGAGGAAAAGAAATAAGTGAGATAAGAAACTTCATTGGCTTCCTCCCTTATTACCCTTTTGTTTTGTGTCTTCGGGTCTCGTGGTCTCCTTTTCCTGGAGGCTGATTTTGGAAACCAGGCCTGCCTCCTAGCTCCTTGCCCCCTGCCTGTCCCATCTCACCCTTCCACCCCACAGCAGTGAACTTCCACCCAACCCACTGGATTCGCTTCTCCAAAGTCAGCCCCTGAGCGGGCTGTTCACCAACCCAGACCCTTGTCTCTACCGTAACCAGTGCCCAGAGCACAAGGCTGCACGCCCAGTTTTCCCGTGTCCTCCCCACCACCAGCACTTACCCAGAGGCCAGCACCTTGGGTAGCTGGGTCAAAAAAGGGTCTCCTTTTCTTGGATCAGCTGGAATTTGTCACATTGACCCCAAGGTAAAGTGCTGCTGGAATGCAGTGCTCCAGATTCCATCTTCAACCCTAGAAATACCTTGGACCTCCTGAGACAGAGACGAGGGGAGCTGACAGATGTCAGGAAGGAAGCTTCATTCACACACCAGCTTTGGCACTGCTGACAGTGTGACTATGGCAGTTTTGTTTTTAAAAATATTTGTATTGACAAATCTCCACACAACACAGCCCATACATGGTGTACAATCACTGACTCACAATATCATCACATAGTTGTGTATTCATCACCATGATCATTTTTAGAACATTTGCATCACTCCAGAAAAAGAAAAAAAACTCATACATTCCAAGACCCCTACCCCTCCCTCTCATTGACCACTAGTATTTCCATCTACCCCATTTATTTTACTCTTTGTCCCCCTATTATTTATCCTTTTTTTTTTTTTACTCATCTGTTCATACCCTGGATAAAAGGAGCATCAGATATGAGGCTTTCACAATCACAAGGTCAGATTGTTAAAGCTATACAGTTTTACAGTCTTCCAGAATCAAGGCTACTGGAACTCAGCTCTACAGTTTCAGGTACTTGCCTCCGGCCACTCCAATACCCCATAAACTAACAAGGTGATATCTATATAATGCATAAGAGTAGCCTCCAGGATAACCTTTTGACTCTGCTTGAAATCTCTCAGCCACTGAGACTTTATCTTAGTCAAGAAGGCTTTCTCAAACAAACAGACAGACAAAAAAAAAGAAGGCTTTCTCAGTCATACCCGGTCCAGCTAAGATGCAGCAGGTTTCTTAATCTTTCTGAACCTCTGCTTGCACATTCATACAATAGAATGATGATGAAACTTGCATACCATGCCACTGTGAGGATCTGATACCATAATACATGTAAAACACACTTTGCAAGCCGCAAAGTGCCTATTACTTGTTTGGTTTTCAGCCAGCGCGCTTGACACATGGCTCTGAGGTGTGTGAGAAGTAAATTGTTATGAATCATTTAAAGAACTCAAATTTGCACATGGTTTACTCCTACTTTGGAGAATCTTTAAAGGAGAAATGTCACTAAGATTAAACGAACGCCTACCGCTCCCCTAACAGTTCTCGCTGCAGTTGCCCAAGAGAGAAACAGCGCCACAGAAAGCCAGGTCGTGCAGTTCAGGGCACCTGGTCTTTGGGATGACAATTTGCAGCTCACGTCCTAGGTCAGTTTGTTCCCACACAACTGGGCCCCACCCACACCAGTGAGGATACAGGGAACGCTACGCCGACCTCACTCGCTCGGCAGCGGTCGATGCCTTTGTGAGTTATTCTTAAATTGCTTGTTTAAACCCAGGGCAATGAATTTCGATGCCTGCCAGACTCTTCAGGAGCACTCTTCGGTTTGAAGATATGGTGTGCCAGCGCAGCACGGGAAGGAGCGGAGGCCAGGGGCTACCTTGTCAAAAGCCTCTTATGGTCTCTACATAGACCATGAGCAGAGGTGGCATCTTAACTCATCCATTCAGTCCCCTCCAGGCAGTGGAGACACTGGCACCGCCTTGGTTGCTGGGGCTCGCCGAGCGTACGTGGGGAAGACAGCCATCGTGCAACTGCCTCCATGCAGCCTTAACTTCAAGTGTGGTGGGCGCTGTGAAGGAGAAGTGCAGGGCACCAGGGAAACACTTCGGAGGAACCCTGTAGGACAACTGCTACAGTGCCACAAAGGGTGCGGGCGTACTTAGGGCCAGATGTGGGGAAGGATTCCAGGCAGACGGAAGAGCGTACACACATGCCCTGCCTGGGAAGGAACGTGATGCCACATAGAACCTGCCTACCGCCAATCCACTCTTACCTCCTCAGTCAGCCTCCTTCCTCTGGGGCTCCGCCAATCTAGTCTCCTGCTCAGACCCAGAGAGGCTGTGCCTAATTATGAAGCCATGCCAGTTTATTTTCTTACTCTAGTCATGAAACTTGCCCATGTCTTCCTGCCATCTCCTGGACAAGTGGCCAAATGAGAAGCCCTATGAAAACACACATTTCCAGAGTTTGTTATAGTCATTATGACTCAGACTATGTTTGAAGACCACAATTTAATGGAACTTTTCCTGACATTTCTTGGGAACTTGAAGGACGTTTTCCCACCAGCTCTGGAAGCGAGATTATAAAAATCCATCTCTTTCTGAGAGAACCACGCCTCAATTGCATCCAGGTTACCAGTCAGTAACACAAAGGAGCACAGAGGTCTGGTGAGGTGCCACGCCTGTGTGGGGATCCCGGGGGGACCATGTGCACTGGCCTCATCTCAGGGGCAGCCTCCACTCAGCACCGCCCTGCCACCGTCATTGTGGATAAGTGAGCAGGGTTGCTACATAGCCTGATCTTTCAAGAGAAGCTAGAAATTGTGTGGTTCGATTTTTAAAATACCCTGTATGGACCAAACACAAAAGTCTGTGGGTCAGACTCAGCCTGTGGTTGCAGGTTTACTACCTGCAGGTATAGGCAAGTATTGGGTCTTTTATACGTTCTACACTGTGTTTGTAAAACATATTATACTTGTCTATGCATTTGCTCATTTAGCAATTATTTGTCACGTGCCATAAGACGGCACTAGGTAGGGTGCTACGACGCCAGATTCATAAATAAAGAATGACAGGGTGATGTGCTCAGGGCTCAGCTGGAGGAAGTGCTTCTTTCTTGGTTTCCCACCAACCCCCAGCACCTGCCCATATTGTCATCATGAGACGTAGCACCTGGCTAGAAAATCATGATTTGCTAAACTGTGCTTTCCCAGTTGCCTGGGACCATATACTTTAGATCAGTATTCAAAAGACCTGACACATAATAGTGGCTCTGGAAGAGGATATCAATTGACCATTGAGTGAAAACCCACGGATCGTGCGTCATTCAGGATAAGAAAACAAATAAGGGTCTCTCTGTGCCTCAACCAGGGTTTTATAAACCCTTCTGCTAAGAAAATAAGATAAAATAAAATGTTCTAAAAAGCTAATGCTAACTGTTCCAGATTAAGCTATTTTATTTTTATCCTCTATCCCTAGCCAAAAAAAACAACATTCGAAGAAGCAAATCCAAAGTGATAAATAGAGATAAAGGCATTATTTCTGCCTACAAGTTCTCTAACAAAAATACATATTTATGTGAAATTCCCATAATAAAAGTTTAAAAAAAGCATTATCTCTGAAAGCCAAGGTCACTCATTCATTCAAAAAATGTCAAGATGAGTAAACATTTTCCCCAAGGAACCAGAGAGAGGCCTAAGGAACAGATTTTTAAGAATCAATATGAATGTGAAATCTCGGTGTAGAATCACTGGTTTAGGAGTCAGATCACCTGGTTTCTCATCTCCCACTACCACTCTGAGATCTTCAGTGCAATCCACTGGGGCCTCAGCTTCCCTTACTGTGAAAAACTAGAGGAGCTCTAGAGCTACCTGTGCTTTCTGCGATCCGTGATGCCTGGCACCCAGCTGGCCCTTCTGAGACCATATTACCTGGCAAGGAGAAGAACACAGAGAGATAGGTAAGCATTTGCCTCCCTCGGCAAGAGTGGCCACGCTGTAAGGAAAAAGAATGAGTAACAGTGCAGTGAAAAATCTCACCTTATTCCCACTTCCTCAAGGACAAAGGGACTGTTTCAAACATGTTGAAACACAGTGTAGCACACAAACAGTACCAGAACCCAAGTTAAAAACTTTGATGCTTGGCATGTTTATGTGAATTTCAGGTTTTTCAGGCTGAAACCCTGTGCTTCCGCATTCACTCTGCAGCATTCTCTTGCTGGGAGTTTGGAGACATACATTAGGAAAGTGAGCACGAGGGCAAGAGGAGGTTTGTGTGAAGGCTAGGAAATGCTCCCTCAGGGAAAGGAGCAATCAAGCACTACCAATAACCTTGAGTGTATAAAAGTGTTTTCATCTGAGATTAAAAGCTGGCTTGAGTACTGTATTTATCACTCAGTGAATCCCATTAATTGTTTTATTCAAAATTTCCATTGCCTACAGTTGGTTCCTTTTGGTCCATGACCTGTCATATTTCTTCTATGGTTGATATATTGAATTTCCACTACTAGCACTCAGTTATTGAGAAGACAACACAACACAACAAAACGAAACTTGGGAAACAAGCCACTTCTTCTAATCCCTATTCAGTTCTGCATGTTGGAAACTTTCATTGTATTATCTCCATGGTGTGACTCACTCAAGAGTGAGGGTTAAACTGGACTAGATGGAGATGTGTGTCCGCCCATTCTAGGTGGGTTGGGATTACTGGAATCCTTTTGGAGAAAGTAGGAGATTCAGAGAGAGCAGAGAAGAATCACAGAGCCACGAGAAAGCCACAACAGGGAACACCACAGAATCACGAAGCAGAGAGTCCACCAGCCAGCGAATTTTGGAGATGAAGAAGGAAAACGCCTCCTGGGGAGCTGGAGAAGAAGCTAGCAGATGACGCTGTGTTCGCTGTGTGCCCTTCCAGCCAGGAGAGAGAGAAACCTTGACTGTGTTTGCCATGTGCCTTTCCACTTGAGAAAGAAACCCTGAATTTCATTGGCCTTCTTGAATCAAGGTGTCTTTCCCTGGATGCCTTAGATTGGACATTTCTATAGACCTGCTTTAATTGGAACATTTCCACAGCCTAAAAACTTTAACTTGCAACTTATTAAATTCCCCTTTCAAAAGCCATTCTGTTTCTGGTATATAGCATTTTGGCAGCTAGCAAACTCCACATGGGTAATTAGAAAACACTAAATACTGCTATTTGGCCCCTGTTTGTACCTTTGAACAGGTGTGATGACAATAGCTCTGGGAATGCAAAGGAAGTTGGAGGCTGAACCCACATGTGAAATCCTCTGGTGGAGGGCCATTTCAGGGGCAGTGCTACAGGAACAGCAGGTAAATGGGAAAAAGAAAATCTCTTTACCCCTTCTGTTTTCTAGTCTTCTTCTAGTGCCACCTATTGCAAGATTGACAGAAATACAGCTGGCCAATGAGAAATGTGGTTCATAGAGCTCCCAGCCCCAGAATTAAAAGCAGTGTATAGAAGGGTAGTCTAGAGACAACAGCCCTATAACCAGCATATCCATCTACCAAAATCCTAAAGTAAACATTGCACCTAGTGGGAAAACTCTAGAAACATACCCTTTGAAAACTCCTTTGAGATTTCCGTAAACATAGGAGAGGAGTGCCTGCCATCACTCCTACTGTTCTCAGGTATTTGAATCCTGGTCAAGACAATAAGATAAGAAAAAGAAAAAAAGATACAAAGAGTTGGAAGGGAAGATATGGTCTCTACTCAGAAAATCCAACAGAATCAATAGGCAAATTATTAGAAATAAAAAGAGAGCTCAACAAAGTTGTCAATGCAAGATCAACATAAAAAAATGTCAGCTGTGTTTCTCAGCATCAGTGATAACCAATTAGAAAGAAGATATTATTTTCAGTAGCAGCAAATCGATATTGCATCTAGTAATGAATCTAATAAAGAGTACATAAGATATTTATACAGAGACAAGTTTCAAATTCTAATAAATTCATAGAAGATGACCTAAAAACTGGAGAGAATTACCAATTCATAGATTGCAGAGGATATTCTATTGTGCTTTCCATTTGTTCTAAGACATTTACATATTTTAGCTGATTCAATCTTCACTATGAAGTAGATGATGGTTGAGAAACTGAGAGGCAAAGAGATCAAGCAACTTGACTGTGTTGTAGACAAGTCATTTAACTTGATCTCAAACTGCCGACATTAGAATGTTGGAGGCACCTGTTGGAGCCCCAAGTTAGAGACCCTGCTTTTAGCCACCATTCCATTCGACCTTCTCTTGTATCAGACAACTGAAGATTGCAAAAGCTGGCATTTTCTCCAAAGTAAACTATAACTTCAATGCAATTTTATCATAATACCAGTAGACTCCTTTGAGGGAAAACTTTAAAAAGTTAATCTAAAATTAATGTGGAATTATGGGTAGGCCACGGTGGCTCAGGGGTGGAGTTCTTACCTGTCATGCTAGAGACCTGGGTTCAATTCCTGGTGCTTGCTCAATGTTAAAAAAAAAAGATTAAAATTAATGTGGAAGTATAAAGATACATGAATGGCCATGACAATTTTGATATTTAAAAAATGAGGATCATTCCCTTTCTTCAGATAAATTAAACATACAAAATGCCATAGCAATAAAAACAGAGGCATACTGACTCAGAACAGATCAATAAACCAAGGAAAAGACTAGACAGTCCAGAAACAAACTGGCTTACATGTGGAAAATTAGCACATGACATAGTTTTATCTATAGAGACTCACAAACAATGGAGGGGCGAAGACAGTGGAACAACATCTTTAAAGGACTCAGGAAAAAACCTATTAACCCAGAGTTCTATATTTGGTTAAAATTTTCATCAGAAATCAAGGCAAAATGAAGACATTTTCAAATAAGATACAACAAAATTTTCATCAGTAGACCTGTAGGAAATACTAAGGGAAGTTCTTCAGACTCAAGAGAGATGACATCAGATAGAAGCATGACTATCCAGGAAGGAATGGTAACTTTGTAGGCAAAATAAAAGACAATACTTTTTTCTTAATTTCTTGTTAAAATATGACTGTTTGAAGCAGAAATTATAAACTCTATTTGGGTTTATAATATAGCAATAGCACAAATGCCAAGACTGGGGTAAATGGATCGGTGTTGTTACATTACACACAATATTAACTCTAAGTGATGAAATGCGTGTGTAATCCTTAGAACAAGTACTAAACAAAAAACTTGACATAAAGCTTAAAAGCCAGTAGTGGAAAGGATGCACTGATGGAGAAGTAGAATGGCAAATGATGGTGTGTACTTATGAATGAAGGTTGTGCTGCTATGAAAAGGAACAATGTCGTGAGGCATGCATGAACATGTGGGACATTTGGTGAGACAAAATAAGCCAGAAACAAAAACAATGGTATGGTCACCTTTAGAAAATGCTTATAAGAAAACAGGGGCCTAGATTATAAGCTTTTAGAGCAGACACATTAAGTCTGGAGTGGTGATTATTATTTCTGGATTTTGAGGGGGCTGTTTTATATATATAACCTGATATTTAGACATAAGAATGAAGCCAAACAGGTTGAGGTTAAAGTAATTCAGACCATAGGGGTAAGGAAGACAGTGTCTATATTTTAGAACCACACATACTCTTTGAGACCAATTGTGGTAGTTAGATTCAGTTGTCAATGTGATCAGGTGAAGGCACCTAGTTCTGTTGCTGTGGACATGAGCCAATGGTACGTGTCATGGTTAGGGACAGGTGTCAACTTGGCCAAGTTGTGGTACCTGTTCACCTGATTGGGCAAGCGCTGGCCTGTCTGTTGCAATGAGGACATTTCATAGGATTAGGTCATGATCACGTCAGCTACATCCACAGCTGATTCCATTTGTAATCAGCCAAAGGGGAGTGTCTTCTGCAATTAGTGATGCTAAATCCAATCATGGGAAGCCTTTTAAGGAGGACTCAGAGGAGACAGGTTGCATTCCTGCTTTGGCTGGTAAGCCTCTCCTGTGGAGTTCGTCCAGGCCATCCATTGGAGTCATCGGCTTCGCAGCCTGCCCTGTGGAGTTTGGACTCTGCGTTCCTACGGTCACGTGAGACACTTTCATAAATTTTATATTTGCAAGTGTTCCCTGTTGGTTCTGTTTCTCTAGAGAACCCTAACTAATACAGTACATAAACTTCATCTGTTGCTAATGACGTCTGCAGTCGGCTAGGAGGCATGCCTGCTGCAGTGTATGATATTTGACTTAATTGGCTGGCGCTTAAATGAGAGAGTGCAACGTAGCACAGCCTAAGCAGCTCGGTATACCTCATCTCATCACTCACAGCTCAGCCCAGGCCTTTGGAGATGCAGAAAGAAATCACCCTGGGGAAAGTTGTTGGAACCCAGAGGCCTGGAGAGAAGGCCAGCAGAGACCATCCTGTGCCTTCCCACGTCAGAAAGAACCTCAGTGGAAAGTTAGCTGCCTTTCCTCTGAAGAACCAACAAAACACATCCCCTTTTATTAAAAGCCAAACCTTTTCTGGTGTGCTGCGTTCCGGCAGCTAGCAGACTAGAACACCGATGGTGTATTTGATCCGGAACTGAAATTTTCTGTAGTGCATAATCTAATTCAACCTATCTGCATAGCTCATTTGAACAATTGAAACACAGGAAGTACAGAATAAAGAAGAGGTCCTTTAATCCTGAATAGATTATTTTAATGCCTGGAAACATCCTAGAGTATATTAAGCAGATAATCAAAAAGTATTGGCAAAATCCCCTGAGGGTGGGGAGAAAATATGGAAATATTAAATCTTACCATCAGGGAATCCCCTAATACTGTGTCAAACTTTAGGGACACCCAAATCAATAAGCCATGAGATCAATCCTGAGGCTTACTCCTGTGAAGCTTATGTAGGTAGTGGAGAAGCTTAGCCTACCTATAGGCATGTCTAAGAGTTACTTCTGGAGGACCTCTGTTGTTGCTCAGATGTGGCCTCAGCTCTCTAAGCCCAGCTCTGCAAGTGAAATCATTGCCCTCTCTGCTACATGGAACATGACATCCAGGGGTGAAAGTCTCCCTGGTGATGTGGGAGATGACTCCCAGGGATGAATCCACACCTAGCATCATGGGATCAGCAATTCCATCCTGACCAAAAGGGGGAAAAGAAGCATAATTAATGAAGTATCAGTGGCAGAGAGAGTTCCAATAGAGTCGAGAGGCTACTCTGGAGGTTGCTCTTAAACAAGCTTCAGTTGGATCTTGATATCTATTATAACCTGCAAACTTCCAACAAGGACCATTCTAGCCAATCCTAAAGAACACCTAGGGCAATATATAAGATTCCACAAGGGTTCCAGGCACTAGAGTAACTTTCCAGAAACCTACAACCTCCAGATGGGTCCCTGGTCCAGATAATCCTGAAACCTAGCCCAACCTCTCCAGAACATCAGATAGTTCCATCTCCCGACCCCATATTAGTGACAGACCCTTCCAATATCAAAAATTTAGAATTACCATAGCCCAAACAACCCCAAAGAGAGGGATGGAAAGTTCAAAGGTGATGGTGGAGTTATACAGAGAAGGTAGGATTTAACAAATGAATATGAAAGCTAAATCATTAAATTGATATCTCTTTTAGTCTCCAGTATTTTACAGCAGCTAGAAGTAAAACCTAAAATTGTGAAATTTGTAACCCATGTCAAAGTCTGAAATATGTTCTACAAACTAATTGTGGTGCTGTGCTTTGCAGTTTATTGCTTTTTTGTATATATGTTATTGTTCACAAAAAAAGACTAGGGACTCAGGCTATAGCTTTGGTTGTCCACATTGCTTGTGAGAATATCAAGAATAATAGTAATAGATTATAATTCATTAGATAGTATGGGAGTCTATAAATCCACACTGATATTAATAAATGAATGAATAAACAAATAAGTGTGGGTAAAGGGCAAGCTCTTTCTTATAATAGAAAATCATCAATGGATGCTAAAAGTAATAAGTAAAAGTTGATGAGGAAATATTCTACAAAATCTCAAAGTATCTTCCAACATACTACTTATTATTTACAAGAGAAAAATACTATCATCACAGTGGAGAAATCTGGCAAATACCACCTTATATCAAGAAACTTTAGATAAACCCAAATTAAGGAACATTCTACAAAATAACTGGTCTTTGCTCTTCAAAACTGTCAAGGTTGAGGGGGAAAAAAGGCTGAGGAATGGTTAAAAGAGACTAAAGAGGCAAGACAAGACAATGCAATGCATACTTCTATATTGGATACTGGGCTGGGAAAGCAAAGTAACCATTAAGAACATAACTGGGACTATTGGCAAAATTTGAATACACCCTATGGGTTAGATAATAGTATTGCATCAGGATTAAATGCCCTGATTTTGTTCACAGAACTGTGATATGTGTCTAAGAAAAGAAACACTGAAATATTTAAGGATAAAGTGGTCTGATGATATCTCCAGCTTACTCTTAAATTAGTAAAAACGTGACTACATATAAATTAAATAGGTAGATAAACAATGATAAAACAAATCGAGCAAAATGTAAGCAATTGGTAAATCTCGATAAAGGGCATATGTTAATTCCCTTGCACTATTCTTTCAACTTTTCTGTAAATTGGAAATTGTATCAAAATAAGTTGACAACAAAGTCAGTGGAGAAAGTATTGATTGTTTAATAGTGGGTATAGTGAGGAGTTAAAGTCAGCCATATGTCTGTTCCTAAGGGAATGGATAAATATGAGATGGTATGGGAAAAGGGAAAGACAATGTAGTAGTCAGAAGTAAAAATATATATAATTACTGATAGCAACATGAATAGATCTTTGAAAGATACTATCACATTAAAATAGTAAGAAATAGGATGAGCTCTATAGCCCAATACTATTTGTGTAAATTCGACATACATGCTGATTTTTTAAAGAAACCTGCATATAAGAACATGCATGTTAAATAATAAAGGAGCCTTGAAGGAAC
This sequence comes from Tamandua tetradactyla, assembly GCF_023851605.1. Classification (NCBI taxonomy): domain Eukaryota; kingdom Metazoa; phylum Chordata; class Mammalia; order Pilosa; family Myrmecophagidae; genus Tamandua; species Tamandua tetradactyla. Next base: position 81,313,043 of record NC_135330.1, read on the forward strand.
TAATAATGATCGTGTGGCATGAACCAAGAAATATGATTAATTTAGCTATTTGCCACTGGTCCCCCAAAAAAGGGGATAGGAGAAGTGAATGGAAGAAAGGAAAGAAATGTTGAGTCCTTTTCTAGATGCCTTTTGAACTCAGATTTTTATCTGTTGGTTCGGTCATAATACACAAACTGTGTACCAGATGCCTCGCTGGATGCTGGGCAAGTACTTTGGACGAGACAAGAGCTCTTTACAGTCCGGGAAACTAATGCTGATGAGTAAGTGGTAATCACGTGCAATGAATTTTGACCATGGGTGATGTTCAGTTTGATAGGAACAAAGTCCGGAATAACCACTTTGTTCTGAGTTTGCCCTAAGCTCCCTCAGTTCTGCTTATAAGAATGGGTGACAAGAAGCCATTTCCCCTCAATTTGTACTTCCTTGCCATTTGCAATATTTCCTCGCAGTTCCTGGTGTCTATAATTGTACCACAAGTTTTGTTTTATTTTGAGCCACTTGCTATGTGAAACTAGTCCTATGTACTGTTAAGAGCAAGTGGAATACTCGTCTGCCATGCAGGAGGCAGAAATTTGATTCCTGGCCCATGCACACCCCCCCTTCCCCAAAAGCCATAGAATTCTGATGCCGGAGTTGGGACAGTTTTCCATGGGCTTGAATTTGACTTTCTTGCCTGACATTGATTTGGTGCTTGTTACTCTCTTTGCTACAATGCTGGTGGATGTGTCCACTCCTACCTGTGGGTGAGCACTTTGCACTTTCCTCTCGCCCATCGTGACACTTTGAATCTATTCAACTCTTAGCTAAATTGAATTAATAAGTAAATGAAGATATGCTAAGATTGAGCTTTGTTTAATCTAGTTGTGACATCCTGATTCTTGGTTGATCCTATAATGATTCCTATAGTGAGATGTAATCAATACTATTGCACGCTACATAGAAGGAAAGCAATTTAAAGTACTTTTAGAGATCTTAGCATGAGCTTTGGCAGCCAGCAGCAGCTCAGGATCCAACTAATGAGGACTATATTTTCCCACAGACAGTGGGAATGCAAAACACATTGTTCATACTTTTGAAAAAAAAAAAGAAAGAAAGAAACAATAAAAATAAGATATTGTGAGGGCTTTGAAGTGCCTGAGGCACAATGGCAGGTTCCTTTGTTGAACAGCGGATTTTCCTTAATGCCAGTCAGCCAGATTCTTATCAAACATTTCTGAGCAGGAGACAATAAAAATGACCCAGCATGAATAAAGGAACAGATGAGAAATATGCTGTGATAAAGGCTGAAAAGAAGGCGGGCAAGTGCCTACCGAAAACAAATAGCCCCAGGTGGGGAGACAGGCACACTAATCAGCAGCATTCTTTTTATAGCTCTGGTCCGGAATTGTTTTCCCTTGAAAATGAATGGTGAGCCAGGGAAAGCTGCTCGCCCTTGTACTCTGGCCTCTTCATTGCACCATGCAGCTATGTTAATGAGTTATTTCTCACAGCCGCCCTACAAGGCAGGCGGCCATCCATATCCCTGATTTGGAGGTAGGGTGTAAGGGAGGCAAGGTCAGAGAGGTGACTCAGTAATGGCCCCTAAATATGTGGAGGTCACGTGATGGAGGGTGGCAGGCTGCTGTCCTCGGGTCTGTCCCGAGGAGAGGGTATGAGCAGAGCTGCATCAGGGAGGAAGGACACAAGAGCAAACAAGAGTGCATGGCTTAGAGAGGGAGTGCTCCCTGCCATATCATGAAACTTTCTAGGGCAACCACCTGTCTTCTGCCTTTTGGCTTGTAACCATCACAGCACCTACCCGACAAGACGTGCGCCCAGAAAATAAATGTGTGATTAGTTGGCTGATGAATGTTATGGAAAACTCCATACATAGGGATCTTTCAACCAAAGCTGGAGTCTCATTGATCTAGGCTGACCTGACCCACCAAGAAGAAAGGACCAAATGGTTCTACAAGGCCAGTTCTTGGGTTCTGAAGTTAGCGTCGATCTGATATTGCTTCTCTTTATCTAAAAATGAAGTCAACACTTCTTGACCATCTACTCTGTGAAAGACACAAAGCCCTGAGAGATTGCCGAAATAAATTAGTCATGGCTCCAGCCCTCAAAAAGCAAAAGGTGGAATTTCAGAGAGGGAAAGATGCACATACAACTTCTTACAGTACAGGTATCTGAGAACATAGGACGTGCTATCTTGAAATCCAATTCAAGTTCGTGAGACCATGAAAGAGGAAGTGATGAATTCCAACTGGGGAATTGTAGGTAGAGGGATAATTATAACACAAACTATGTGCCATGCAGACGATAAGTGTTTTACTTGGGTTCTTTGAGTTAATCCTTAAAAATAACCCTATAGAATAAGTACTATGTTATTTTCATTTTACTCATAATAATATGGAATCAGAGAGAAGTTAAGGAACTTACCCAAGGTCACGCAGCTAGCAAGCAGCAGAAACAGAACTGAGTCCAGCAAGCTGGAGTTTAAGCTAAGTCTTAAAGGAAATGAATGCATTTAGCCATCACTATTTTCTAGTCTCTTGGTCAGGTATCTGTTGTTCATTTATTCCTCAAGATAACTCTGGATATATATATATATATAATCATCCCCATTTTACAAATATGAGAACCAAAGAGATTACATAACTTGGCCAAGTTACATGGCTAATAAATATGTCATTTCCACTATACACAACGCTGCCTCCAGAAGAAAACGGTCAGTGGTCCCTCAGGGTCTCGGAGCTTCAGGCAGCCAGATAGTTCCAGCTAAGAGCTCTCGGGCATGGACACTGGAAAATCTCAGCCCACTGTAGATATCTCCCCATAGATGGACTTCCACCCTAAAACCTGCTACAACAGCAGACTTCAAGCAGAGCTTCTGGCTCTTGCAAACTGGTCAGGTTGCCCATGGGGCGGTTGTATGATTTTTTTTTTTTTTGCTGTTGTTACACGGGCAGGCACCGGGAATTGAACTAGGGTCTCTGGCATGGCAGGTGAGAATTGAGCCACTGTCGCACCGCCCTGTATGAGTTTTATTGTATAACATATCAGAACAAATTTAGCAGCTTAAAACAACACACATTTACAACTTCACAGTTTCTGTGGGTCAGAAGGCTGGGCACCCCCAAGCTGGGACTATGCTCAGGGTCTCTAAGACTTCAGTCAAGGTCTTGGCCAGCTACATTCTCATCTGAAGCTCAGGACCTGCTCCCAAGTTCATTCAGAATGTTGGCAGAGTTCTGCTCTTTGTGGTTGTAAGATGGAGGCCCTCAGCTCAGCCCAACACGGCTGTTTTCTTCTTCAAGGCCAGGAGAAGAATGAGTCTCTGCCGAAGAAGGACGCAGTCTATCTGTTAAGGGGTTTCACCTGATTAAGTCAGGCCCACCCAGGATAACGTCCCCTTGGAGGAACTCAGAATGAATTGATTTGGGACCTCAAGCACCTCTGAAAAATCCCTTCATCTTTGCCAACCCATACAATCTAATCACAGGGATGATTCCCATCATATTCACAGGTTCCACCCACACCTAAGGGGAGTGGGTTATATAGGGTGTGTTCACCAGGGGGTGAGAATTTGGGGCCATCTTAGAATTCTGCCTGCCACAATGGGTCCCATCCTCATGTGTAGGGACTTGGTCTCCCGGGTATGACAGGGTCCCATTATCCAGGCAGGGCCAAAGCAGAGTCTGTGTATGAATCACAGGCTCTTGGAATTCCATCTCTCTGTTTCTCCTTGTAAAGGCTCCACACACTACCCACTGGTGAGTTTTGGTGACGGGTCAGCATTTCTGATGAAAGACTTCTTGGGAAAAGGGTGACATTTATGTCTGAATGTTGATTCTGTGGTTAGCTCTGGTGATTATCTTTTAATTATCCCTGCTTCCCCCGTTGTTGTTGGCTGCCAGGACTTAGTTGTACATAGTATTTATCAAAAGAGCTAAAAAGGAAAAGGCCAAGGCTAACGTCTAGTAAATGAAAGGATGTGAAGCAACAAGTTGGGAGACATCATAATAACAGCTGAATGAGATTGGCTTCTCCAATTGAAGAGTGTATCTTTAAACACTTGAGAAACAGTGTTTCAGTTCAACAAAGGAGCTCTTATAAATGGAATATGATTGCTTTTTCAAGAGTTATCTATTGAGACCCAGCCATAGGTTATTTTGATTGGTTTGATTTAGCATTTACATGCATGAGCACATAGCCCAAAAGGAGTTGGACAATTAAAGAGGGACAAGCCTATGACTTTAAGCAAATTTATAAGAAAGTAAATTAGGGATTTCAATCTCATTTTAAAATGTCCAACATTTAGCGAGTTTATGTGATAGTAATGCCGAAATGGAAGCAATCTTTGCTCCAAAGTCAATTCTGTTGGTGAGTCAGCTTTTACTGAACAAAAAAACACACCATTCTGATCAAAGGCTGATACTCAGAGTATCCTTAGAACCAGAGAGGAGTTTGTTCCTGCCATCTTCCATCCCTTCCGATATCAACTCTGATCAGAACACCTCCAGCTCACAAAGGCTCAGCTCCTAGAGCTGGAAGAAAAAGGTTTGACGATGGAGAAGGATAGAGGGATTAGAAGAACCTGACATCTGATGCCCAGCCTGGGACCAGTGTGGGCTTGGAATATTCTTTCAGTATTCCCCCTTTCCTCATCTCCCCAGCATTCCAAATATCCTTAGCCTTGAAGCTAAGGTCTGTAATGAAGATGCTTATAAATATTATAAGATATTTATCACTTTAGTGTGAAATTCCCAAATACCAGCAAGGAGTTTTTAAACATAACTGGCAACAAAAAGCATATGGTCAGAGATTCAAGTTACTGGTGTTCTTTTTGTTTTTTGTTTTTTTTAATTTTTTATTATTGTCTGCCAAGGACAATATATTTTTTTCCCTTCTTCAAAATAAACATTGCACAGGAATGTGCCTCAGAAAATGGCTGGGGCTCTATTGTACTTCATGCAGCTTGCTAAACACTCTCCAGCCCTGGGCTGGCCTGGTGTCAAACAGAGGGAAACCAGCAATAGCAAAATCCCATTAAAGCCGAGAAGGGTCCTTCCTGAGGTGAGCCGGGCCAGAAATAGTCATCTTGGCTCAGTCTCCAATTTGGCACCGGGGACTAATAATGCACAGTCTCCTAATGGAAATTATCTAATTTCATCCAAGAGCTCCTCCAGAGAGGGCCGGGCTGACGCACTCACGGTCGATATAACAACATTCTTCCTGAAGCGCTGAACAATGGACCTTTGGAGAGACGGTGATAAACCACGTCACACTCTGGACAAACACGGGAGTAAAAATAGGCACTGGGGGCATGACACAGCCACCTAATTTCTTGGGAAGGAGGGCCACACAGGAGGGCTTATTCCATGTGCGTGCTGGGAATACTCTGCCAGATGCAGCAGGAGAAGGACAGTGGAGAAGAAAGCAAATGGGAGTTGGAGAGAGAAAAAGAAAAGACAGAACAAGACTCAGAATGAGAAAAAAATGTAAGCAAGAGAGGCATTCGTTCTCCATACATGGTACACAGCATTCAGTAACTCCATCTGCTGAGTTAATATCAGCCGAGTTTTGGGTGTGATTCTCATTAATATCAAGCAGCTGTTTTGCCAATGCTTTATGCAAGAAATAGCCAGTAGGAAATAATGCTCCCCATCGAAGGATGTGTATAAATATACATATAAATATATGTAATGGAATTCTGTGAAGTATCTCGATAGCACTTTTCTAAGATGAACAGGCTCAATCTGAGGCATACACATGGTGTAACACCTGTTTTTCTCTTGTCTCATGTTTTTCCTTGTTGTTTCATGATTATTTGTAGCCCTTCTAGATTTAAGCTCCCTAGGGGTAGGAACTTCCTTGTATCTAGAATAGCTATCCACAAGAAACATCAGTCAAAACTGTTTGTTTGATTGACTGAATTCAATAGTCTTGAAATGTTCAAAAGTCCCTGTTGTGGAATATTTCAAGAAATAGAAGCTGAAAATCGTAATGTGGTGTTAGCTTGCAGTTCAAATCCATGTCAACACTTCCTTGATTCTACACCTCAGCCCTGTCTTCCTTCTCTCCCACCTCCCACCTTCCACAAGCTAAACAGCAGGCTAGTTCCTAGAATAGGGAAGGGCTTCCCTAGAACACAAGCCCTGAGTTTGATAGACTGCAAAAAATACTCTTTGGGCCTGCTTTGGTTTGCTGAAGCTGCCAGAATACAATATACCAGAAATGGGTTGGCTTTTATAATGGGAACTTATCTGTTTACAAATGTACATTTCTAAGGCCGTGAAAATGTCCCAATTAAAGCATCAACAGGATGATACCTTCTCTGAAGAAAGGCTGATGGCATCCGGGGTCCTTTGTCACATGAGAATTCTCATGGCTGGCAACTACCGATCCTCCTCTTTTGGTTTCTGTTCTGTCTAAGCTCTCTCCAAAGTCTCTGGGTGTTTCTCTCTCTCTGTGTGCGTTTCTCTCTCTCTGTGTGCTCCCGTAAAGGGCTCCAGTACGGAATTAAGACCCACCTTGAATGGGCTGGATCACATCTCAATTGAAACAGAATGTATCACCCACAATAGGTCTGCCCCACAGGGATGGATTAAAAGAACATGGCCTTTTCTGGGGAACATAACAGCTCCAAACCAGCACAGGGCCTAACGTGAGAATTTGTTGCAAGAGAATGTATTCTAGCTGCATTCACACCACTGGAATAATATTCAGAGATTGAATCAAGATGGCAGCTTATAAGTATGTGAGTCTGCTTCGCCCACCCACCCTTAAATCCAGATGTATACTTGATAAACTGATAACACTTGAGTCCAGGGAGGGAAATTCTGTGGCTAGAGGAAAAAAGGTGAAAAGAATACCTTGATAATGTACTTTTGTACCGTTTCAAGATTGAAGTATGTGAACATAATGTTATTCAAAATTTTGAAATTAAATTCTAAAAAGCTAATGTTAGAGAATTAATGTAAGATAAAATGGAATTCAAGGGCCAAAGCCCTAAGAGGATACAAGAGACATATTCATTTGATTAAAAACATAGTCCATCAAGAAACCATTAAGCTCATACATCTAACAGCTTCAAAATATACTGAACAAAACCAAAAAAATAAAAGGAGAAACTGACGAAGATACACAAAAAGGATCACATATGTAAAAAATGAGTAATAATATAATCATAGCATTTGAGTAACATTAGCAACCTGCATCTAAAAGATTTCTGTAAAACTTGCTGTTCAACAGAGGCAACACATATTTTCTAAAACCTATAGAAATTCACACAATTTGACCATATGTTGAGCCACAGGGAAAATAGCAATAAATTCCAAAATGCATGGAATCATACCTTTTAGTGCAATGTAACAGAAATATAATTTGACTTTACCAAATGGAAATCTGCTTTCAGACTACCTTTCTCTCAGTTCTAGTACTAGTTGCGTCTACTCCCTTTCCCCACTCCCCAGTCTCAAAAGCCAGAATCAGTTTACTACCTTCTTTTTTACAGAACTCTTTTCCAAATATATGGCCAAATAAGATGGCCACTGTGCTTGTGTGTAGTTTTCACTTCTCTTATCAAGCTAAACATGCCTATGCTGGTTTGAAGCTGTTACTTATCTCAGAAAAGCCATGTCATTTTTCCTGACCCAGTCTTGTGGGGGCAGCTATGTTTCTTTTAATCCTGATTCAATATTGTGCAGTGGAAACTTTGGATTGTTTCCACGGAGATGTGACACACCCAACCATGGGCGTGACCTTTTGATCAGATGGAGGTGTGACTCTGCCCATTCAATGTAGGTCTTGATTAGTTTACTAGAGTCCTTTAAAAGAAAAAACATTTTGGAGAAAGCTCAGAGCCAACAGAGATGCAGACATTTGGAGATGCTTGGAGTGAGTGCTGACAGAGCAGATGGTTAGGCCTGGACGTCTGAGATGCAGAGCCCAGCAGAAGTCGGCATGTGCCTTCCTGTGAAATGCTAAACAAGCCAGAACCCGGTGTTGTGTCCTGGAGAAGATAAATGAAGGCCCACAAACACCTAGAGACGAAACTACTGGCTTCAGAAGCTCGAAACAGTGAACTGGGAACAAGGACCAGCAGATGTCAGCTGCGTGCCTTCCAATGTGACAGACATTGGCCTTTCTTGAGTCAAGTTATCTTTCTTTGGATGTCTTAGTTTGGACATTTTTATGGCCTTAGAACTGTAAACTTGTCTCTTGACAAATTCCCTTTACAAAAGCTAGCCCATTTCTAGTATATTGCATTTCCAACAGCATTAACAAATCCAAACGATGCCCAATTGTTTATCTTTTCCTATATGAGAGGGAATCCTGGTCCTCCACCTCCTAAGTTATTTCCACAGCTTATTTGCCATTGTTTTTTTTTATTTCTTTGTGGAAATCAGATATGGTCAGTGCAGAGTCTCTGAAACTATTTCTTCCCTTGATATTTTTAATACATTTGGCTGGTTTCTTGGTTTGTTTTGTTTAGTATAATATTATCAGTACTTATCATTTTATAGTACTGTTGGCTCAATGAGTCATTGGAAACCGATCTACTGAGCATCCACTACACCTGCACACATGCCAGGCATGAAGGATACACAGTGCATAAGGGAGTCTCTGCCCAGAAACGATGCGTAACCAGGAGTGTGTGCTTAGGGGCAGTTATAGCATAACATGCTATGGACGTGATCAGGGTAAACACAGATTACCCTGGGACTCCAGAGGAAAGTTTCTAGTGTACATCAAATAAAGAGTGGAAACGAGATCAAGGAAGGCTTCTTAGGAGGAGATGTCACATGGAATTAGCTTTGAAAGACAAGGTAAGAGCTAGTCAAGGTCATGGGATGCAGGGGCGGGGTGAAGTGTGCTCCAGACAGAGAATATCATACGTGCAAGGGCAACAAAACGAGGGAGGCTTTCAGACGTGTCATGGTTTCAGGATATCAAGCAGTTGGCTCACAGAATTTCTTCATGTGAACTGCCGCTACAACAGCCCTAATTTGTGCTTGTGCAAGTGGCTTTTTTAAAGCTGAAATGTAAGCCTTACCTCTTTATTTTAAGTAACAACTTTATTGCATCAGGTGTACATACGATAAAATTAAGCCCCTTAAAGTGAACAATTCAGTGGTTTTAGCATGTTCACAAAATTGTGTAGCTATCAGGGCAATCAACTTTATAACATTTTCATCAATCCAAAAAAATATCTTGTACCCATTGCCCTCTAGCTCCCTGGCAACCACTAAACTACTTTCTGTCACTCTGAGTTTGCCTATTCCGGACATTTCATATACATGGAATCAGACAAGCTACACAGTCTTTTGTGACTGGCCTTTTTTACTTAGCACAATGTTTTCAAGGTTTATCCACGCTGCAGTATGTACCAGTACTTCATTACTTTTTATTGCTGAATAGTGTTTCATTGTATGGATATACTATATTTTGCTTTAGCCATTCATTAGTTGATGGACAGTTGGGGCGTTTTCATATTTTCAGCAGTATGAATAATGTTGCTATGAACATTTATATACATATTTTTGTGTGTAGACATATGTATTCAATGCTTTGGGGTATACAGGAATTGGAGTGGAACTACAGGGTCATATGGTAGCTGCAAGTTTTACATATTGATAAACTGTCAGACTACTTCCAAAGTGGCTGCACCATTTTACAATCCCATGAGTATTGTGTGGGATTTCTCCACATCCTCAACAGCACTTACTATTATCTGTTTTTAAATTTATTTTAACAGTCCTAGTGGGTGTGAAATGATTTCCCTATGCTTTCAATGTGGATCTCCTTAATTGCTAATGATGGCTGAGCATATTTTCACGTGCTTTTGGCCATATATCTTCTTCAGAGAACTGTCCATTCAAATCCTTTGCACATTTTAAAATTGGGTTGTTCATATTTTAATATTTGAGTTTTGAGAGCTCTTTATATATTCTTGATATGTCTCTTATCTGATATATGGTTTGCAAATATATTACCCTTATATGGGTTGTCCTTCACTTTCCTCAAGGTGCCCTGTGAAGAAAAAAAGTTTTTAGTTTTTTGTTGAAGTCCAATTTGTCTATTTTTCTTTTTGTCGATTGTGCTTTTGATGTCATGCCAAAGAAACCATTCTTTAATACAAGGTCATGAAGATTTACTTCTGTGTTTTTTCTAAGAGGTTTATAGTTTTATCTCCTCTATTTAGATCAATAATCCATTTTGGGTTAATTTTTGTATATGGTATGAGGAAGGGGCCAGCTCCATCCCGATTGTCGAGAATGTTCTTTCCCCAGTGAATTGATAGGGCAACCTTGTCACAAATGTACTGAACATAAATGTGAGGGCTTCTTTCCAGACTTTCGATCCTGCTCCACTGATTTTTGTGTCTAGCTTCATGCCAATACACATTTTTTTAATTGTCGATTTGTAGTAGGTGTTGAAATCTGGATTTCTGAGTCTTCCAACTTGGTTTTTGTTTCTAAAAGCTGTTTGCTTATTGGAATGATCATGCTTTTTCTCCTTTTTAAAAATTAATATGGTTTGTTATATTGTTTAATCTTTTATGTTGTACCACTCTTACATTCCGGGACAAATTCTACTTAGTAATGGTGTATATAATCCTATGTAGATGTTACTGGATTCAGTTTGCTAGTATTTGGTTGAGGATTTTTCATCTATAAGGGATATTGAATTGAAGTTTTCTTTTCTTGTGATGTCTTTGTCTAATTTTGATAACAGGGCTGTTCTAGTTTGCTAGCTGCTGGAATGCAATATACCAGAAATGGAATGGCTTTTAAAAGGGGGAATTTAATAAGTTGCTAGTTTACAATTCTAAGGCTGAGAAAATGTACCAATTAAAACAAGTCTATAGAAGTGTCCAATCTAAGGCATCCAGGGAAAGATACCTTGGTTCAAGAAGGCCAATGAAGTTCAGGGTTTCTCTCTCTAGTGAGAAGGCACATGGCTAACATAGTCAGAGCTTGTCTCTCATCTGGAAAGGCACATAGTGAACACAGTCAGGGTTCCTCTCTCATATGGAAGGGCACATGGAGAACACAGTGTCATCTGCTAGCTTCTTCTCCTAGCTTCCTGTTTCATGAAGCTCCCTGGGAGGCATTTTCCTTCATCTCCAAAGGTCACTGGCTGGTGGACTCTGCTTCTCATGGCTATGTCGTCTTGCTCTGCTGTCTCTGAATCTCTTTCATTCTCCAAAATGCTTCCTCTTTTATAGGACTCCGGAAACTTGTCATGACCCACCCAAATGGGTGGAGACATGTCGTCACCTAATCCATCTTAACAACCACTCTTGATTAAATCACATCTCCAGGGAGATGATCTGATAACAGTTTCAAGCATACAGTATTGAATAAGGATTATTCTGCCTTTACGAAATGGGATTTTAATTAAAACATGGCTTTTCTAGGGTCCATACATTCTTTCAAACCCACACAAGGGCTATACAAGCCTCATACAATGAGTTGGAAGTATTCCTTCTTCTTTTATTTTTTAGAAGAGTTTGTGAACGACTGGTATTCCTTCTTCTTTAAACATTTAGTGAAGTTCACCAATGAAACCATCTAGGTCTGGACTTTGGAGGAAGTTTCTTTTTGAGTGTTTGATTACTAACTCAACTCTTATTCATTACACGTCTATTAAATTTTCAACTTCCCCTTCAGTCAGTTTTGGTAGTTTGTATCTTCCTAGAAATTGGCCCATTTCATCTAGGTTATCTAATTTGTTGACATACAATCGATTCAGAGTTCCCTTATAATCTTTTTATTTCTATAAAGAAAGTGGTAATATCCCCTCTGTCAATTCTGACTTTAGCAATTTAGGTCTTATCGCTTTTTCCTTGGTCATACTAGCTAAAGGTTTGCCAATTTTTTCTAATTCTTTCAAAGTAACATCTTTTGGCTTGGTTGATTTTCTCTCTTTTTCTTTATTCTCCAATTGATTTATTTCTGCTTTAATCCTTAATGTTTTCTTGGTTCTGCTTGCTTTGGTTTTAGTTTGATTTTCTTTTTCCAGTGTCTCAAGGTAGATGTTTGATATTTTTCTTTCTTTTTTCCTTTTTAAAAAATATTGGCATTTACAACTATAAATTTCCCTGTAAGCACTGCTTTAGCTGAATCCCATAAGTTTGAATGTGTTGCGTTTTAATTTTCTCTCATCCCAATTCCTCTGTGATTTCTTCCTTGACCTAGTTCTTAATTAGAAGTGTTTTGTTTATTTTCATATATTAGTGAATTTTCCAGAGTTCTTCTGGTATGATTTCCAATTTAATTCCATTGTGATTGGAGATCTTATAATTTATTACTTCAACCTTTAAATTTATTGGGACTTCTTGAGAAGGCTATGTATTCTGCTGCTGTAGTGGAGGAATGTTCTGTAGATATCTTTTAGGCATAGTTAATTTATAGTGTTGTTCAAATTTTCTGTTTTCTTCTTGATTTTCTGTCTAGTTGTTCTATTCTTTGTTGAGAGTGGGGTATGGATGTCTCCAAATATTACTGTTGAATTGTCGATTTGTCCTTTCAATTTTGTCAGTTTTTGCTTTATGTATTTTAGGGTTCTGGTATTAAGTTCATAAATGTTTAGAAATGTTGTGTGTTTTGATGGCTTGACCCTCTTATAGTTATTAATGATATAATATCATTTTTTTGTCTGTAGTAACAATTTTTGTCTTAAAGTCAAGTATGTCTGATATTAGTATATCACTACATCTATTTTGGTTACTGTTTGCATGATATATCTTTTTCCATCTTTTAACTCTCAATCTGTTTGTGTCTTTGAATCTTAATTACATCTTTTACAAACAGCATAGTTGAATCATGTTTAAAATTAATTTTAATTTACAAACACTCTATACTCGCCAAGCCAAAATCCCCTTTACCTTTCCCCATATCTTCTGGTAAACTTTAATCTATTTTTTGTCTGAGAATTTGCTATTTAGCTTATATAAGTGACATCATACAGTATTTGTCTTTATGTGCTTGCTTATTTCACTCAGCATAATTTTTTCAAGGTTCATCCTTGTTGTATGTCTCAGAATTTCATTGCTTCTTACAGCCAAGTAATGATCTATTGTGTGTGTGCCACATTTTGTTTATTCATTTGTTTATGGATACTTGGGTTGTTTTCACCTTTTAGCTGTTATGAACATTGGTTTACAAGTATCTGTTTGAGACTCTGTTTTCACTTTCTACTCTCAAAACTAGGAGTAGAATTGCTAGCTCACATGGTAATTCCATATTTGAACTTTTTTTTAAATTTTTTTTATTTTTTATTAACGGAAAGAAAGAAAAAAAGAAAAAATAAAAATAAGAATAAAAAAAGAAATTAACACAACATTTAGAAATCATACCGTTCTACATATGCACTCAGTAATTCTTAACATCATCACATAGATGCATGATCATCGTTTCTTAGTACATTTGCATCAGTTTAGAGGAACTAGCAACACAACAGAAAAAGATATAAAATGTTAATATAGAGAAAAGAAATAAAAGTAGTAATAATAGTAAAAAACAACTACAAAAAAACCCTATAGCTCAGATGCAGCTTCATTCAGTGATTTAACATGATTACTTTACAATTAGGTATTGTTGTGCTGTCCATTTTTGAGTTTTTGTATCTAGTCCTGTTGCACAGTCTGTATCCCTTCAGCTCCAATTACCCATTATCTTACCCTGTTTCTAACTCCTGCTGGACTCTGTTACCAATGACATATTTCAAGTTTATTCTTGAATGTCCGTTCACATCAGTGGGACCATACAGTATTTGTCCTTTAGTTTTTGGCTGGACTCACTCAGCATAATATTCTCTAGGTCCATCCATGTTATTACATGCTTCATAAGTTTATCTTGTCTTAAAGCTGCATAATATTCCATCGTATGTGTATACCACAGTTTATTTAGCCATTCTTCTGTTGATGGACATTTTGGCTGTTTCCATCTCTTTGCAATTGTAAATAACGCTGCTATAAACATTGGTGTGCAAATGTCCGTTTGTGTCTTTGCCCTTAAGTCCTTTGAGTAGATTCCCAGCAATGGTATTGCTGGGTCGTATGGCAATTCTATATTCAGCTTTTTGAGGAACTGCCAAACTGCCTTCCACAGTGGTTGCACCATTTGACATTCCCACCAACAGTGGATAAGTGTGCCTCTTTCTCCGCATCCTCTCCAGCACTTGTCATTTTCTGTTTTGTTGATTATGGCCATTCTGGTGGGTGTGAGATGATATCTCATTGTGGTTTTGATTTGCATTTCTCTAATGGCCAGGGACATTGAGCATTTCTTCATGTGCCTCTTGGCCATCCGTATTTCCTCTCCTGGTAGGTGTCTGTTCAAGTCTTTTTCCCATTTTGTAATTGGGTTGGCTGTCTTTTTGTTGTTGAGTTGAACAATCTCTTTATATATTCTGGATACTAGACCTTTATCTGATATGTCATTTCCAAATATTATCTCCCATTGTGTACATATTTGAACTTTTTAGGGACTGCCATATTGCTTTCCATAGTGCTGCTTCAGGTTCAGTTCCCACTAACAAGGCATTGGAGTTCCTATTTCTCCACATCCACTCCAACACTGATTATTTTCCATTTTTTAATACCATCCTAGTCAGTGTGAAATGGTTTCTAGTTGTGGTTTTGATTTGTATTCCTCTAAAGGCTTATGGGGTTGAGCATCTTTTCATATGCTTATTGGCCATTTGTATGTTTTCTTTAGAAAAACTATCTGTTCAAGTCCTTTGCCCATTTTTTAATTGATTGCTTGTCTTTCAAAAAATTCTTTATATATTTTGGATATATGGTTTGCAACGATAATCTCCCATTCTGTAGGTTGGCTTTTCCCTTTCTTGATAATGTCTTTTGATGCTCCACATTTTTAAAATTTTGATGGTCGAATTTATTGATTATTTCTTTATTTGCTTGTGCTTTTGGTTTCATATCTGAGAATCACTGCCAAATCACAGATCATGAAGATTTCACCCTGTTATCTTCTGAGAATTTTGTCATTTTAACCATTATATTTAGTCCCTCAGTCCATTTTGAATTTTTTTTTTGTATATGGTGTAAGGTAGGGATCCACTTATATTCTTTTGCATGTGGATATTCAGTTTCCCAAATCCATTTGTTTAAGAGACTATTTTTTCTCCATTGCAGATACTTGCACCCTTGTCAATATCAATTGTCCATAGATGTATAAGTTTGTTACTGGACTTTCAATTCTATTCCATTAATCTATTTGTCTATCCTTGTGCTTTCTAGTATCTTGAAGTTGGGAAGTGTGAGGCCTCCAACTTTGTTCTTCTTTTTCAAAATTGTTTTGTCTATTCTGGGCCCTTTGCAGTTGCATATGTATCTGAGGATCATCTTTTCTGAGTCTGGAAAAGGGGCTGTTGGAGTTTTGATAGAGACTGCATTGAATCTATAGATCACTTTGGATAATATTGACATGTTAACCCTTTTTAATTTTCCAATCTAAGAACATGGGTTGCCTTGCCATTTATTTATATCTTCTTTCATTTATTGCAGCAATAGTATGTAGTTTGTAATGTAGAAATTTAACCTCTTGGTAAAATATATTCCTAGAGAAGATGCTTATGTAAATAGAAATGTTTTCTTAATTTCTATTTTGAGTTGTTTGTTGCTGGTGTATAAAAATACAACTGATTTTTACATGCTAATCTCATACCTTAAAATTTTTCTGAACTCATTTATTAGCTCTAATAGTTTTCTTATGAATTCTTGGAGATATTCTATATAAAGGATTATGTCCTGCCAAAAAAAAAAAATTCTTCCTTTCCAATTTGAATGCCTTTTCTTTCTTTCTCTTGGCTAATTGTTCTGGGTAAAATTTCTAGTACAATGATGAATAACAGTAGTGCAAGGAGCATCCTTGTTTGGTTTCTGATCTTAGGGTGGAGAGTTTCAGTCTTTCTCTACTAAGTATGATGTTAGCTGTAGGTTTTTCATAAATGGCCTTTATCATGTTGAGGAACTTATCTTTGAATCCCAAGTTTTTTAAAAATGCTTTTATCAAGAAAGGGTGCTGGATTTTTTCCCATGCCTTTTCAGTGTCTACTGAGAAAATCATATGATTTTCCTCCATGATTCTATTTATATATCAATTGGACTACATTGATTGATTTTCATATGTTTAACCACCCTTGCATACCTGGAATAAACCCCACTTGGTCATAGTGTATAGTCTTTTAAATATGCTAATATGCTGTTGGATTTTGTTAAGGATTTCTTTTTAATCTTTTTTTTTAGAAGGGGTGCATGGGCCGGGAATCAAACCTGGGTCTCCCACATGGCAGGTGAGCATTGTACCACTGAACCTCCTGTGCACCCCTTGTTGAGGATTTTTGTATTTATAGTTGTCTTTCCTTGTGCAATCCTTATCAGGCTTTGGTATCAGGGCATTGCTACCTTCAAGGAATAAACTAGGAAGTGGTACCTCCACTTGAGCTCTTTGGAAGAGTTTGAGAATGATTGGTGTTAAATTTTCTTGAAATGTTTCATAGAATTCACTAGTGAAGCCATATGCTCCTAGACTTTTCTTTGGTGGGAGGTTTTTGGTTATGATTCATTCCCTGTACTTGTTATAGTTCTATTGAGCATTTCTATTTCTTCTTTTGTCAGTTTGTGTGTTCCTAGGAATTCATCTGTTTCATCAAGGTTATCTAATTTGTTGGTGTACAATTGTTCATGATATCCTCTTTTTTTATGTAAGGTCAGCAGTAATGTCACCATTTTCATTTCATATTTGAGTTATTTTCATCTTTCCTTTTCTTTGTCAGCCTAGCTAAATGTCCATTAATTTTATTGATCTCTTCAAAGAACCAACTTTTGGTTTTGTTAATTCTCTCAATTGTTTTTCTAATCTCTATTCATTTGTCTCCTCTCAAATCTGAATCCTTCTTTCTGTTGACCTTGGGTTTAATTTGCTCTCTTTTTATTATGTTCTCCAGATGACAAGTTAAGTTATTGATATTAGATTTTTTTTCTTTTTTATTATAGCAATTCATAGCCCTAAATTTCTTTCTGAGTTCTGCCTTTGTTTTATCCCATAAGTTTTGGCATGCTCTGTGTGGTAAGATTGAGTTATGTACCCCAGGGGAAAAAAAAATTCATTCCTGTTGAGGACAAGGAGAAAGTTCTGAAAGCTGGAAGAGAAAAGCAATGTATTATGTGCAAGGGTGTCCCAATTCAATTGAGTGCTGATTTCTCATCAGAAACCATGGAGGCAAGAAGGCAGTGGATTGCAATATTTAAAGTGCTGAAAGAAAATAATTGGCAACCAAGAAAAAAAATCATACATAGGACATTTTGAAGATGTTATCTTTAGTTAAGGTGTAGCCAACCGAATCAGGATGGGTTCTTAATCCTAATACTGATGATTACAGAGAGAAATCCACAGGAAGGAGTTAGAGTCCATATGACAAGAAAGTCAAAGAACTCAAGGATTTCCAGCCAACAAGAATGCCACTGACTTCAGGAAGATGCAAGCTTTCCAGCTTCTGAAACCATGACACGATAAAATCCCATTGTTTAAGCCAATCCATTGTGTGATATTTGTCATAGCATCCTGGAAACTAAGACATTGTGTTTTCTTTTTCATTCACCTCTAAGTATTTTCTTATTTCCCTTATGATTTTCTCTTTGACCATTGGTTCTTTAGTGTGTATTGTTTAGTTTCTACATATTTGTGTATTTTCCAGTTTTCCCCTTGTTGATATCTAGCTTCATTCTTTTGTGGTTTGAGAAGCTACTTTATATGATTTTAATATTGTAAAATGTATTGAGACTTGTCTTATGCTCTAACAAATGGTATATCTTGGAAAATAATCCATATGAACTTGAAAAGAATGTGTTTTTTATTGCTGTTGGATGAAGCAATGTATATATGCTTATTGATCTAGTTGGTGTATAGTATGTCAAGTCCTCTGTTTCCTTGCTGATCTTCTATCTAGATGCTCTCTCGAGTATTGAAAGCAGTACTTCAAAATCTCCAACTATTATTGTAGATGTAGTGGTTTGAAGTTGTATGTACCTGAGAAAAACATGTCTTTAAATATAATCCATTCCTGTGCATGCAAACACACTGGAAATTGGACCTTTAGATGAGGCTACTTCAGATAAGGTGTGACCCACCTCGTTCAGGAAGGATTTGAATCCTATTACTGGAGTCCTTCACAAACAGAATGAACAAATTAAACTGTTTATAAACAGGCCTTTATAAACATATATATGTATATGGAGAGAAAGCTACAGAAGCAAGAAGCTGAAAGCAGTGAAACTCAGAAGAGAGAGGAGAGACCAGCAGACAGAGACCGCTATGTGCCTTTCCATGTAACAGAAGAGCCATGGATCACCGGCAGCCAGCCTTCAGGAAGAAAGCATCACCTTGATGATGCCTTGACTTGGATACTTGCCCAGACTCAAACCATGAGCAAATAAATTCCCACTGTTTAAGCCAATCCATTTCACACTATTTGCTGGAGCAGCTTAGGAAACTAAAACAGTAGTTTTAGTGCCTATTTCTCTCTTCAATTCTGTAATGTTTGCTCCATATGTTTTAGATGTTGTTCATATCATATATGTTTATAATTATTATAACTTTTTGTTGAGTTGACCCTTTTATCAATAAATAATGCCCTTTTCTCTTGTAAGAATTTTGACTTGAACTCAAAACAGGCCCAGTCATGTTGCATTCTGTTATCTAAAATAACCACCTCATTTCTCTTTTGGTTGCTATTTGCATGCAATATTTTCTCCATCCTTTCACTTTCAACCTGTTTGTGTCTTCGAATCTAAGATGAACATGTTTATAATAGCTGACCTAAAATCTTTGTCTAGCAAGTCCAACATCTGGCCTTCCTCTGAGCAGTTTCTATGACTACATCTTTTTGCTTGAATATGAGATATACTTTGCTGTTTCTTTGCATGTCTTGTCATTGCTTTTTTTTAACAGGACATTTAAAATCATATAATGTGGTGGCTCTGGATATCAGATTCCACCCTCACCTGGGCTTGTTATCTTTGCTGCTTGTTATTGTCATTACTATTTGTTTAGTGGCTTTCCTTAATTAATTCTGTAGAGAATCTGTTTTTTATCATTTGTAGCCACAAAGGCTGCTCAATGAGCTTAACGGTCAACTAATGTTTGGGCAGAGATTTCCTTATATGCCTTGCATCTTAAGTCTCCCAGCTTTTGCCAAAGAACTCTGTATGTGTTGAAGCACATCTTTAATGCTTACTTACAATTGTACCAAAGCCTTCACTTCCTGCATTTGTAGAGCCTCAAATTTAGCCAGGGATGAGAGATTAGGGTCTCCACAGGTTTTCCTGGAGATGTGCAGAGCCCTGCATATGCATGTGGCCTTCTAGACTCATTAAATATGTGTTGAATGAAATAAATGAAATAGTCTGTCAACTTAGAAAAACTTTTAGAGAAAAGAAATGCTATTAGTTTGACATGACTTTTTCTTAAGAGCCACTGGAGACCGAGAAGTGCAGAGACAAACAGCTGGAAAAGTTTCTTGAACAGGGTGCTACTCAAAGGCAGTGTGTCTGAGAGAGAAAATTCTGGCCTATTATGTATGGGGGCGGAGGGAAGCAAAGAGAGGCTAGAGGAGAGATGGGCAAGGAACCTAGTGAGCAGGAAAGCAGGTGCACAGTCTGTGCCCATCATTTATAGATGATGGCTGTAAGCAAGTGACTTGGTTATTTGAAGCCTCTGTCTCTCCAAGTAACATGGAAATATTAACAACAACTACTTCCAAGGCCATGTTTTTAGGGTCAAATGAGATGATGTTTGTAGTGTTTAGCAGAGTGCTTCAGCCTAGTACTGACTGTTTGCATCCGTCTAAGCATGAAGCAATGAGATTCTCAATTACGGAGAGAAGCAATAAGTTTGAAAAATCCTAAGAAAAATATCAGGAAATTCTACACGCACTCCATGACTACCTGTATGTGTATGGGGGAAGGAAAAGAAGAGCAAAGGAAGTGAGAAGTGTCTGAGTGTGTGAGACCCTCTAGCAAAACCTAGCAGATTGACATCACAGGCCCAGTCATGTTGCATCGAGGCCCTTTGCTATCACGGATCTTTGCTTCTGAGTGCACAGAAACCTCTTAAAAGCCACTCACCAGCATCCTGGGCTCCTGTCCCCTGGACATCTCACATCCCGTCTCTCGGGTGGAATTCTCCATTGCACACGGCTGCTGCGGGAACAAGGGTGTGGAGAGGAGAGGTGAATACTAGAGAGATGCGACAAAATGTTTGAGGCTGAGAGACGTTCTCAGAGTCAGAAGTTCATGGAATGCAAAAAGGGCTTTACGGGCATCCGGGATAGACTCCACCCTCAAGTGGCAATGAGAAAAAGTTTAACCTGGTTGTTATGACTGAGGGCAGGGTGGAAGGTGCGGCAGTTTGGATAAATGCCTTCCTGGGCCTGTTTTTCAAACTGTGTCTAGTTGGTATGATAGCGTTTTAAAAATCCAGGATGATTCATTCTAGTATTACAAAGACAACTGAATATAAACGGAGGGGATTTCTCTTCATTTGCAGATGAGAATTGGACACAGTACAATGATGCCACTCATTGAATTCTGACTATGGGCAGCCTGATAGCAAAGATGTGAGGCAGGGATATGTGCATGCTTTACCCTGTAGAGAGAGAGACGTGTTAGGCTGCTGTGGAGGGAAAGGGGAGCGTCAGGGTCTTTTTGACCAGGTGGTGTTGCAAGCAAGGGGCACTTGAAGAGTTTTGTGTTTTTACCAGTGAGAATAGCAAAAGTTAAAGATCACAAAAATCTGCTACATGAGAAAGTAGGAGAATTGGGCACTCTGACCAGCAGTCGGGAAAATGCAAAATAAAGTACTAATGAGATAATTATATCCACCAGACTGGCAAAAGTATAATTACCAGTAACATCTACTCCTGGCAGGGATATGGTGGAAAATAGTGATGTCGTAATTGCCAGTGAAAAATGTGATTTGTTACAGCCTTTTTGGAAAGTAATCTGGCAATGTCTATTTAATAAACACATACGCTCTTTAACTCAGAAACCCTACTTTGGGAAAAATGTGTCATAGACATAGGGTCACCAATTTATAAAGACTTACATACAAGAGGGTTTATTATAGAATTGATCATAGCGGATAAAACCTAGAAACCTAGTAAATGCCCATCGGTAGGGAAATGGTTGATTGCATTTTCAGATATCCACATTATGGAGTGTTATGCAAATAAAGAGAAATAAGCAATGAAGGAAAGAGCAACTTAAAGGTTAACATTTTCAACAGAAGCAATGAAGTCCTGGGAATAAATAATAAAACAGAGAAGCTTGCAAAAGGAGGCTGTGAGCCTCAGCAGCACAGGGACACATCACAGATGGACATGGAGAGAGACAATAGCCAGGGATAACTTGGCCCAGGCATTCAAATATTGACATCAGGACTCCCTCTCTCTTTCTCAATTCTACTTAACTTTCTCTTCTTTGTGGCTAGGTGGGTGAGCAAGCACGCTTACATTTCCCTAAGAGCTGGTTATTCCAGGGAGAGAGCTCGTCTCTCTCTCAGCTTTAACATCAATGCCAGAAAAGGAGTCTGGCTGGTCCATTTCAGTCACATGCCAAACCCTGAACCAGTCCCTGTGTTAGCAGCTTTAGGAATTTGTACTGGCCAGCCTGTTTCATGCCTGTGGCATGCTTGTCCTTTGCAGAGTCACATAAAACTTACTAGCATCAGCTTTGGGGATGAGGATATAAAAACCCCAAAAGGAAAAGAAACTAAGCAGACTGAAGAGGTAATGGATACCTGCTACAATTCTATCCAACATTTTCCCTATGCATATGTATGTATAACTACAGTTCAGGTTATTTTGTTAATAAAACTATTTTAACATTTAAAGCATTTTCCTATATTATTAGAAATTCTTCATAACTTTCGTTTCTTTAATGGTACTGATTTCAAAGAAGGAAAGGGACTTTTATCTTTTGTCTCCTATTTATCTGCTTTATATTGACACTGTAACTCGAAGCCAGATGTTTTGGACAAGGGGAAGGCCTGTGGGTGAGATAGCATGCGCTCCCACTACCAAAAAAAGAAAAAAAAGAAAAAGGAAATAGTACCATTCAGTGGTCAGAAGAGTATTAAGTTCAAGTAGAAGGAGTGGAGAAAACCTTGCTCTCTCCCTCTCTGTCTCTGTACTTCTCTGTCGATTGTTCTAGTTCCTTCTCATGGCAAGGGAAGATAAACAAGAGAATATGTGGGTGTTGTTTCAGTTTCATCATTGCTAAAGCAAATACCGTGCAATGGGCTGGCTTAAACAATGGCAATGTATTGGCTTATGGCTTTAAGGCTAGGAGAATTCTGAATCAAGGCATCATAAATGCAATACTTTCTTCCCAAAGGCTCATGTTCTCGGGCTGGCTGCCATGTGATCTTGTTGTGGACTCCTCTGTCAGAGACCAGTGCGTGTGTTGGCTTCTCCTTGCCTCTCTTTTCTCTTCCATAGTCTGTTGACTTTCAGTTTCTGGCTGCTCCATCAGTGGCTTTCTCTCTCTGTGACCTTTCTTATAAAGCCTTCAGTAATAAGATTAAGACCCATCATAAGCCATACCTTATTTGAAGAATCATCAAAATGTCCTATTTCCAAGGGTTCACACTCCCAGGAATGGATTAAATTTAAAGTCTTTTTTTTTTTTTTCTACATGGGCAGGCACCAGGAATTGAACCCAGGTCTCCGGCATGGCAGAACTCTGCCTGCTGAGCCACCGTGGCCCGCCCAGATTAAATTTAAGAGTATGGTTTTCTGGGGTACATAAGTTATTTAAACTGAATAACCTAGATATGTAAACAATGAGCAAACTGTTATTGCAGCTAACATTTAGTCCACAAATGTTTCTTGAGCACCTAATATGTACCAGGCACTTGGCTAGATTCAGGGATATAGATAGCAGGAAATGGGCCATCATTTCCATACACAGCTCCGGTCCTCATAGAGTTTAGGATTTGTTGAAGCTAGAAGACAGTAACAAGTGATAGCAAATGTGATCAAAAAGTGTTTAGTACTGCAGGAGAAAACAAAGAAGAAGAGGAACCTTGCTTAACTGGAGAATCAAAGGTGGCTTACCCTGACAATTGAAAGAGAAATGGGAGTTGGGCAGGCAAAGGGGGACAGGAAGGAAGGCTCTTCTAGGGTCAGGAAACAGTACCTGCAGAGGTCCTAGAGCAGATGTGTTCATGGATTCTAGATAAGGCCAACTCAGCTCTAGAATAGAGTGTGGGAGATTGGAGAATGGTATTTTAGGGGTTTTGTAGGATCGTTCCTGACTATGTGCACAAATATTCTAAATGGTATACAGCAAAGATGGATTCACCACATCTAAAGGAGGCAAACTCAGCCTTAGTGTTGAGAGTATAAACCAAATAGTCTGGGCAGGTGCACAGGAGTCTAACCTTGCAAGACATTGTAGAAGGACTGGGGAATTTATACCAAGGGCACTGGGAAGTCACTGTGCAATTTCAGACAGAGAAGTGACAATGAGTTTTAAAAGATCACTTGGGTTGTAGAGTGCAGGGATTGGAGGAGGCAAGAGTGGATGCAGAGCTGATGGTTTTGAGGCTGCTGTAACAGCTCATGGGAGACACGATGGCACCTTGGAGTGAGCTGGTGGCAGTGAGGACAGAGAGAAGCAACAGGATTTTTCAGGGAATTGGGAGTTGGAAGACTGATCTGATGTGGGAAATGAGAAAACAGTGTCTAAGGTGACTATCAGTGTGGCTGAAAAAACTGTGAGGCTTTCCTTTTCGTAGAACCCCAGAGGAGAAAAGGTTGGGGAGGTAAATAATGAATTCAGTCTGAGACATTCTGAGTTTGAGGTACAAATGAGACAAACAAGTTGAAATTCTGAGTAGGTGGCTAGAGATGCATGGAGAAGTCAGGCACAGTCATTCCCATGAATCCATAATGCCAGCCCAACCTTTTTCTGAGCGTTTAAACCCAAATACGTGAGTCATTGTCAATCACCCACCCTAGTCCATGGTGAAGAGTCACCTGTGTATGACAGCCTAAGTTTTGAGATGAGTGTCTCCTGTTCACAGGATCTCCCAACAAAGATGAGAAATCATCAGCTATTGAGCTCTCATTTGAAGTGCTAGTATTTTCGCAACAAAATCTCTTTCCTTTGTGGAAACAATCAAATGAGGCCCGTCAAAAGATCGAAGCAGAAGGGAGTGTTTGCCTCCATTACCTGACGCTCCTTCAGGCTCCAGGTTTCTCAGAAAACAACCTAGAGGAGTCCAGGGAGAAACGGCAGAGCCCAGGCAGCAGAGGCCCACTCCTCCCAGGCCTCTAGCAGCCCCAGGTCGCCCCGGGGACCTCCTGGACATTGTATCTTCAGCACGGCTACCCGGCCACTTCAGTGCGACTTCGCGGTCCCCCTTCCAGCTGGCCACGACTGTTTTCTCCAGCTCATGCCCCTGAAGGCACCACTGACGTTAAGAGTCCCAAGTTTTAGATAGAGGAGGGTTAGATATCAATTTCTATCTTGCCTCTTCCAAAAGGCAAAACCTTAGTCTTTGAGCAAAAAAATCAGGTGGCGTTCACATAACAGAGACTGAAGTTGGTGTCTCCATGCTCTGCTTTGAGCACATTCACCACCATTTCTGAGAAGGCAATTCTCTCTCTTTTTTCTTCTTTTTAAACTTTGTTTTAGTTGTATAGTGTAACATATATACAAAGCAAAGAAATAAAAAGGCAATCATTTTCAAAGCACTCTTTAACAAGTGATTACAGGACAGATCCCAGAGTTTGTCATGGGCTACCATATGATCCTCTCATATTTTTACTTCTAGCTGCTCCAGAATATATGTGGCTAGAGGACTTAAAGACGTTTTTATCATCACAACTGACTTTTTTTGTTATTTTTTTGTGAACAATAACATATATATATATACAAAAAAGCTATAAATTTCCAAGCAGAGCACCACAATTAGTTGTAGAAGATATTTCAGACTTTGACATGGGTTACAATTTCACAATTTTAGGTTTTTACTTCTAGCTGCTCTGAAATACTGGAGATGAAAAGAGATATAAATTTAATGCGTCAGCATTCATATTCATTTGTTAAGTCCTATCTTCTATGTATAATTCCACCATCACCTTTGATCTTTCCATATCTCTCACTGCGGGTTGTTTGGGCTATGGCAATTCTAAATTTTTGATATTGGAAGGATCTGTCGGTAATATGGGGTAGGGAGATAGAACTATCAGATGTTCTGGAGAGCCTGGGTTAGGTTTCAGGACTTATCTGGACCAGGGACCCATCTGGAGGTTGTAGGTTTCTGGAAAGTTACTCTAGTGCCTGGAACCTTTGTAGAATCTTCTGTGTTGCCCTAGGTGTTCTTTAGGACTGGCTGGAATGGTCCTGGTTGGGGGCTGGCAGGTTATGATAGGCAGCAAGGTCTACCTTAAGCTTGCAAAAGAGCAACCTCCAGAGTAGCCTCTCCACTCTATTTGAACTCTCTCTACCACTGGTACTTGATTGATTATTTCTTTTCCCCCATTTGGTCAGAATGTAATTGTTGATCCCACGGAGGCAATTCTCTTTTAATAATCCTAGATAATACAGGAGGGCAGGAACAGGAAGGAGACAATTGGAGAAAAATACATCCCAGGCACAGAAAGGTAGGATATGACACTAGAAGACATCCTGGAATCCACCAACAGCATCAAGTCCAGACTAAGCAAAATGATCGTATCCAAACTCTGCTTAGAGCATTTGAAGGTTGTGATCAAATATATAAGAAAGCAACTTTGATAGAGTCAACTTCTGGTCTACGGTTTATTTAGCGGTCATGGCAATGGTGTTGGCCACTCATGTTTATACGCTGAAGAGCCTGCTTGGAGAGAAGAGGACAAGTAGAACATAAAACTCCAAAGTAGAATGCTTAATATTGAAAAAATAGGTGCAAAATTACAATAAACTATTACAGTCAAGGCTGTTGATTGTTTTTTTTCCAATATATTTTCAAGCATGATCAGGTGAAACAAGTATAATCTTAATGTGAAAGTCTTCATGTTCATGTGTGTAGTAATCTTATTGATCCAGTTCTTAAATGCACAACAGAGATATTTTATTTAAGAGTACAGGTATAATTGAGTGAAGAAGTCATTCATTTTACTAACTGCATTTTCCCATGTCTCAAAAAATTTTACAGATGCTGAAAGTGTTATAAATAAGTGAACGTTGGGCATAAGAAAAGAAAAGAAAAGAAAAGCAGGAACAGATGTCCTAAGATGGAATTCCATTTGGTTTTCTTCTCTATCAAGAGGTCTCACACACTCAGAGAAATATGACATCTCATCTTCCTGGTAAAGTGCTGTTAAAGCTAAGTGAAAAATGTTAAAATAAATTAAGTAGATTGAAATACTAGTGAACAATGAAAGGGGGTGGTAAGAAATATAGAAAAAAATAGAAGGAACAAAAGTTAAAAATCTAGTGAGTAGATGGAAATACTAGTGGTCAATGGGAGAGAGGGGTAAGGGGTATGGTATGTGTGGGTTTTTTCTTCTTATTTCTATTTCTGGAGTGATATTCTAAAAAATGATCATGGTGATGGATATACTACTATGTGATGATATTGTGAGCCATTGATTATACACCACACGTGGAATGTTTGTATGTTAAGAATATTCATATTTGTATGCTGTTTTGGTTTGATAATACAAAATAAATTAAAAATAAAAAATATATAGGAGATATTCCAACAAGTTTTAAGTTATAACAAAATATAGTTTGCCTCCCCAAAGTAATTTTTAGGATTTGTTTCTCATAATATTCATAACTTACATTCTTTGAAAATGATAAATTCTTTCTCAAAGCATTCTGGCTATAATTCTGTCCTCTAGACACTTAGTTCAATACAAGCCTTCCCGTTTAATTTTTAAAGGAACTAGGGCGTTCTCTTTCCTACAATTAAATTTGAATTTGATACTACAATTTCTATGAAACTTGTAACTTATAGGATTAAAATCGCTGCAAATCACAAAGCAGCACAAAATTAATAGAGAAGCGTTTTTGGAGACTATAACTAGTCTAGGAGACTAGACTATTAGTCAAGAGGCATATAAATTCTATTCTTTTATTTGAACATTAAGCAACGTGAATTAGCCCAGCTTTACTCATGAATAATATGACTCTAAGAGCTCATTTTAATTTTATAACATTATTAACCATTTTTAATTTAAAATACCATTGCATTTGTTGAGTTTAAAAAATAGAAAAGAGAATCTGACTTCTCCATAAGGCAATTGGAATATAGATACATTTTGAATGGTGGAAAAATCAGAAACGAGAACAGCCTCTTTATTCCATTCACTGACTAGCTTTAATCTGAAATTCTGTTTAGTTTCTGTGTGTAGTAAATATCAGAAAATAGTTAGGGAGAAATTACTCATTCTTTTTTTTTTTTACATGGGCAGGCACTAGGAATCAAACCTGGGTCCTCTGGCATGGCAGGCAAGCATTCTTGCCTGCTGAGCCACTGTGGCCCGCCCTTACTCATTCTTTAAAATATTATTTTCAATTTTTTTCATGGTTCAAATGTAGAAAATTCAAACTAGAACTATTTTTTTTCAGTATCATTAATTGCAACATTTTGTGTCCATCCTGTGACTAAAAGTTTTTGAGTCCCAAAACAGCAATGGATGAAAAATATGTATTTTCATGAACATAGAGTTTGTTATTTTAAACAGAAACTCATAAATAAGATATTTGTTTAAAGATGGGTAGGTCATACCATCATCTGCAAGGTTATGGTTCTGAATATAAATGTAATGTCTTACATACAAAAATAGCTATTTCATGAAGAGTTGTACTTTGGTGGAAAATATGATTTGGAAGTTGAAAGTCTTTCAAAAATCATTTACAGCTATGGAAGATACTTAAAATTTTCTTTAATAGTCATATAAATTCAATACCATTTAGCATAAATGCAATGCAAAATTTCCATGTATTATATGTTATATGTATTATATGTTATAATTTCCATGTATTATATGTTATAAATTATTGGCTTATCATACTCCGGTCATTAATAACCTTAATGTTTTTTGTCATTAAAGTAAAACAAGCTCAAATAAAAGCTAGTAAGAAAGTGAAGAAAATGAGACCCTTAAAGATTAAATATATCCTTATTGTCTTTTATTTCCTACTAATCAAGAGTATTGTAGTATCATGTTCCCAACATTGCTAAAATATGCCATCAGACCAATGACCACCCCAAATCACCAAATTGTGCTTTTGCAAATACTTCTGATTTAAACCTGATGGGTCAAACCCAACTGGCCACTCTGAAGAATCGTTCACATTTTGTTAGCATCCTTCAGTGAAGTATGCAGCCATACGAGAAGAAAAGCAAACCATAAACTGGTGGTGCTCCACAGTTTGCTGATTGAATATTTTATATCTATGTTCTAATATCATCTGGTCTTCATCAGGGACTAACTTGTTTAAAGGTGAAATTGCTGAATACCTTGTAAAGTCTCATTCCTAAGCCCCTCAAATTCCTTCCTTCATCTCCTTCTCCCTTTTGGTTTAGTCCATTCCCATCTCTCTCTTGGGAATAAAGTTGCTGGAACCAGGCTGAGCTGCTAGGAAGGCCCAGTCCCACTAAAGCTTTTGGACCCTGGGTATACCTTTCCACTTATTTTTGACTTTGATTCTCTTTTGAGACCCTTGAAAATGAGAATTCTGGGCATATTTGGTAACTAAGATTCAGAAAAAATAGTCATCAGCCATAAATACCTGGTATATAACTGTAAGCTTCAAAAGAGAAAGACTGTTCCTATTGAGTCAATAAGACTCTGAAAACTTTTCCACTAAGATTCTGAAATCCTACTGGGGGAAAATGGATGGCAGAGTTCCAGGGTCTGGAGAACCATCGATTGGTAAAGATACGAGTATAAGGACATAAATCAACAACACTGACACCACCTTTGTTTCTTAGAAGTTGCACCCGCATGTTTTATCACTGGGAAATCTTGGGAGTGTTGCTGGGTGTAGAACAGCTTTGCTTCATACCATTTAGAAAACTTGTGGACACAGATAGGAAAGATCCAACCAAACCCCTAAAACCCATCCTCCAGTCTCCCTCTTTAGTTCCCCACAAGGAGCGCATGCTCCAGGATTCCCACACTACGTCCTGAGTGCCCCACAAAGGCCCATCTCCTGAGTTGTACTGCAGGCTCAGAACCTTCTTCTCCTTTCTGCCTGTCAAAACAGCTCCTTGCTCTTAGATGTTTGCACAATGGCTAGGGTCAGCACTCTAATTCATCTCCAAAGAAGGACTCCTCCAAGGAGTAGAATTTCAGATAGCCTGAGAAGAAGGGACGAGAGACCTGACTCTTCCCAGGCCCCCAATCTGTTTAACATGTGACAATTTCTTGGTTAGACACAGCTCTCTTCTCTGGCCACTTATCTGAAGTCAGTGCCCATTCTGATTGAGAGCAGAGAGTTTTTCTTCTAAAGAACTCGTATGAAGAAATTGACCAAGTGGTATAGCAATGGTTGATAGGAAATCTAGCCTCTGTTCCATACCACTAATTATATAACAAAGGGCTAGTACTTAACCTTTCTGAGGATCAATTTCCTAAACTTAAATCAGGATAATAACACCTCCCCTGCATCCTTACAATTGATTATTCTAAAGAACATGTGAGATAAGTATGTACTAGCCTTGAGAGCTGCAAAATGTAAGGTATTGTCACTGAAGGATGGCCTCTCCTCTCTCCCTTTCTGGCGATTTAAAACACATAATGCAATATCTTTCCATGTTGTTATTAGAGGAAACAGCTGCTGGTCAAAGCCAATTTTGGAAACCCACATTTTCCCAAAAAAAAGCGTCAACTTTCATCATATCAACGCTGCTGGCCCAGGATGGGTGCCGCCAGAAAACAATGTAGAAATGCTCCAGCAGGTGTCACTAGAGAACCAATTTTCTGAAGGAGGTGGTCTGATCAAGGGACAGAAGGGGTGGGGGTGGTGGGCTGGGACCAGGCTGGAGGGCTTCTCCATTAAACCCAGAGCTGTAGGGTGCAGGCAGGCAGGCCAGGACTACCAAGATAGAGACAACCCTCCAACTTTTAAAAGTCCCTCTTGTTGGCTCTGGGCCGCTCTTCCTTCAGAGGTTGCCGCTCTATCCATTCCAGTCTCTTAATCTGCTTTAACTTTAGGAAACGTGTCTCCAAGGAAGGAAGATTTCTTTCTTTCTTTCTATTTTGTAGAATAAATTTCACTTTGAAAGTGACCTTCCTCTCACCCATTAGAGGCAAAAAGTCAGTCATTTGGATAAGGCAATTCACACAACACATCCAGCTCATACAAGGTAAATAAACACTAATATATTGGGAACGGAAGTGCTGTTTATAGCTTCCAAATGGAAGCCTGTTGAACAAAGTATTTAATCTCCTAAATGCTGCAGATGGCCTCTCACATTTTACACTTGAGGGGGCATATATTCTAAGAATATATGAATCTATGTTTTTATGTGTTATGTTGAAATGGATTCTACTAAAGGTTTTATGAAATCAGAGGTCTTTCATGGCTGGGTGTGTAGAAGATGATTTGGAGAGACAGAGAAACAGCCCTTTGCAACAGATGCAAACCCTTAATTGCTTGCCCTGCTCTAGTCCAGGTCTCTAAGATTGCCAGTGTGTATATGTGGCGTGTGTTTGTGTGTGTGTCTGTAAGTGCATGTGCATGCTTATGTTTGTGGGGCTTCCTGGAGTCCCAAATGCAAGTATCTAGCACTCCCAGGGAACCGAATAAATCCTGCACCCACCACTAAATGTGAGCACTGGACCCAGTGATACATTAATCTCATCTGGCAGCATGACAGGTAGAGAACATGCAGATTCCTACATTGCCACAAATCCCTCAAATCCTTAGATAGCTAAAGAAGCTGTGTTTCCTTCTCTTTCTACCGAAAATTTAATTATTTCAGTCTCTTTCTCTGAAAATAGTAGGTGCCATGTTCAAAATATATATATAAATAACGGGGCAGGGTGTTCCAAGTCCACAGAGCAGCTGCTTTGCACATTATTTTGCCCTGACTTTACAAGAAAAAACAAAAGCAGATTACAACAGATCTGACCACTTTTAAGCCCTTGCAAAGTTATGTTCCTATGATAAGCAAAGGCCAGCGTTCACTTTCATTCAGCTTTTGTACATTGTGTCTGGGCTCCAGCATGTAGGATAAGCTTTTGTATTGGTAATTTAATTGTGGAGACTCTGAAGACAGCAAGAGCCTCTTGCCTTGGTCACTGCATAAACCCTGATTCAGGCGCCTTCTTTCAACCCTAAATTCCCATAAACTATATTGTGAAATTATAAATGGACCTTCTCTGGCATTCTTCTTTCCCAGCATGGTGAGATATGCTTTGGTTGTGCCTACCCAGCAAAAACAAAGAGGAGAGTTAAAAACATTAAAGAGGGTGGGCCATGGTGGCTCAGCAGGCAAGAATGCTTCCCTGCCATGCCAGAGGACCCGGGTTTGATTCTCGGTGCCTGCCCATGTAAAAGGAAAAAAAAAATATTAAAGAGAGCCATCAGAATTGGTCAGAAACCTTTGCCAACGTGCCGTATTTCAAATAACTACCTCCATTGTCATTGTGATTTCGGTGAAATAACCTTTTCTATTGGGTTTCCTCATTGGACTGCACAGCTACACTTAGGGTCACGCCTGTGTAGACTAGACTCAAGTTATTTCGGTTTAGTCAGGTCCTTTTCTCTCCTGCTCGAGCCTCGAGGCTACAAAGGACCCGGAGCTGTCCCTGACGCCCAGGGCCTTTGTGCCAGTCTCAATAGCTCTCAGCCAGTTCATTTCTCCACAGCCCAGAGTCGCTCGGAAAACAAAGATTAAAGGGGAAAGTCGCAGCTGTATATTTATATTTTCATTGCTAGAGGGGAATTGATTTCCGTGCATTTATTTTGGTAGTTGTAATACACAGGGGCGGATTTGCGTCACCCGAGCAACTTGTCGGTGGAGATAAAGTTGCACAAATATTGAAAGGGGAAGTGCTAGGAGTCATTATAGAGTTTTTCTCCGGAAGAAATAAGGATTTCTGCAGTATCCTAAAATACTGAGGCCGCTTCTATTTTGAGACCAATCTCGCAGGCACATCCGCTCATTTAGTCGGAGTTTGAGCCCATCAAAAAACAGGAGATGACCTGAACTCCGGCAAGCCCGGGGTTTCCTGCTGCTTTCTTGGTTCTGAGAGGTGGGGGTTAAAAAGGATGGAAGCATGCGGGCTCTGAAGAGGGCTCGGGGCAAGCAGAGACGGGGCCTGTGCCTGGGAAGCGGTGAGGTGGGAGGAGGTCGCTGCCAAGTTGCCTTTTTCGCGTATCCGTCAGGGAGCTCAAAGCAGGCGGTGAGAACGAAGCCGGGGGCTGGGAGAGCAGAGGTGCGCGCCGGGCCAGGCACTGGAGGGCGAAGGAAGTTGCGATTTGCAGCGTAGCTGCCGGCCTTGCAGAGACCGAGGCGCGCGGCGAGGCCACCAGCCGGCAGGAACACCCTCGCTCTGCGGCCTCCACATTCGCCCGATCTACCCCTTCTCCTAGGTGCCCTCCACCTCCAGCCTGGCCTTTGCGCGTCATATGCGGGTAGTAGGCAGCCGCGGGGCGCCTACAGGACCCGCGTTCTCCAGACTCTGCACCCTGCGCTCACCTCACCCCCCACCCCAGGGCCCCAAACCTTGGAAACGGGGTGAGAGGAGGTGGACTAATCTACTTCTTCCAGGGGGAAGGTGGGTGGGGTCACCACCTGGGGTGAGCCATAGATGAGCCTCTTTCAGATCCCTGGTCCCGCTTAGGCCTTGAAGTCTGAATGTTTGTAGTCAGATCGCAACTGCAACTTGAATGGAAAGTGACACTAGGAAAGAGAGATGTAGAAGCTTCACAGCGGCCCTTACACTCGAGCTAGTGACTTTCCGTGGGAGCTGTGAAGTTACGGAGAGGCTCCTCTTCTTTGCTCCTACCACCCGAGCCTCTCCAGAATCCAAATTCTTTGAGTGTGCCTTCTCCAGTCGAGCCCTTCAAGAAGGCAGGTCCAGGTAGATGGTTTCCAAAGCTGAGAAGTGTGGCCCTCTGCTTGGCGTTCCTTTGCCTCCTGCTACATAAGTAGAGCTGGTCCTTCTGCCTTTGTCACCCCAGATGCGGCCACTCTCAGGCGACCAGACTCCTCCAACTCGGTGGAAATAGCACCTCTGGCCCACCGTGGGGAGAAAGGGAGAGAGCGGAAGGCAGAGGGAGAGGGAAAGGGGAGAGAAAGGAAGGGAGAGAGTGCTCTGACAGTTGGCTGATGGGAAGTGATAGGTTAGTGATTGATTATTTCCAGGAGAAAGTCAACAGCCTAAAATGACAGCATCTGCTACGAGGGGCCAGACACCACTCGAAATTAATTTATTTAGCCCAAATCCTGAACTCGAGATAAACATGACAAGTTCAGTTGCCTTCCTGGATTTATTTTGGTAAGACTGTTTTAGTGTCGAAGTGGGTGGGGGGGTGAGGAGGATGGGATGCCACAGAAACTCTGGGAGGAGATGCTTATTAAGAGAACCGAGAACAACAACAACAAAAGATCATGGTTTCATTATTGTCATTATTTTATTTCTGAAAACGTGCAAGAACAGCTCTCCTCTGGGTGGCCCGTGGTTTGTTCGGGAGTGGGTTTGGAAAGCCATTCTATCATTTAAAAGAGAACGAATTCTTAAAACAGAGACGTCGATGTTGCAGGCCCTCCCCCCCCCCACACACACACCAGCCCATTACACCCACCCTTCGCCCTAAAGACCTAAAGGGAGAATGGAATACACTGGACAGCACTGCAGTCACTGCAGCCACTCCTGCCACCAGGCCCGAGGGGTTCTGGGGCAACTGTCAATGAAGTGGAAGTAATACTTTACCAAGGATATCTGCCCTTGTGGGTACTTTCAAAACAACGGACCCCACGAAATCGGGGATGCGGTGAGGAGGGGGAGTGACATTTCCTGCCACGGGCAGCGGAGGAGGGGACACGCGAGCTGCCCGCCTTGGTTTCGGACCGTGGTGGCCTCTTCTGCTGTCTCCGAGGCTCAAGGGAAAGGCTCGTCCGCGTCTAAGGGAGACACTCGGAGCCATCCATCTTACTGTGTTTGAAAAGTCACTCGTTCAAGTTGTCACCGTGTGACAGCTCGGAATAAAGCTAATTTGCAGCCGCCCCTCCTCCTCGCTTCTCCGATGATCTCCCGGGAGTGCGAGTTGGGCGGGACCGTAGGGACGCTAGCGCCGGAGCCGGAAAGCTCAGGGCCGGGCAGCGGGGGGTGGGGAGGGGGAGGGCCACGAGAAAGATGAGGCGTTGGAAGAAAACACTGATTCTTCGGGTTAAAAGCAGGGTGAAGGGGGGGGGTAAGGCAGGAGTGAAGTGGAAAGCAGGACACCTGGGGAGCGGGTAAGGCAGGAGTGAAGTGGAAAGCAGGACACCTGGGGAGCGGGTAAGGCAGGAGTGAAGTGGAAAGCAGGACACCTGGGAGCGCGCTCGGCTCTCCACGGGGAGGCGGGCTTTGCAGCGGCAGGTAGAGCGCTGGAGCCCCGACTCCCGGAGCGAGCGCCCCAGGAGCGGCCCTGCGAGCTCCTCAGCAGGTCCCAGCCCGGGGCTGCAGAGGCGGATGCACAGTCCCATCTCCGCGGGCCTTCCCTCGGCCCGGGTGCCTACGCCGCAGAGAAAGACTCGCCAGACCCGATGCAGCACACGCGGCCCCAGCTAACGCCATGGCGTGGCCGGGGCGTGGCCGGGGCGTGTCAGGGGCGGGGCAGACCACCGATCACGCCCTCCATTTCCCAATTCCCCTCTACTCCGAGCTCCCATTGGTCACGAGAACGGCCAATGAGTGCTCGGATCGAGGTCCTACCCCGGGTCTGACTCGAAAGCTCCTGCCAAAACTTTGGGAGTTTTTAGAGAGGAGTTTTTTTTGTGTTTTTTTTTTTGTTTGTTTTTTTTGTCTTATTACCTTTTTTTTTTAAACTAACGGACTATTATGTTGTTGTTTTAAATTTAGCTCTTAGGGCTTAGTTGTTTGGGATTTTCTTTAGGTGCCCGGACTCTGGTCTGCCCGGCTTCCCTCGCGTATGCTGAGCCGCGGCCCCCGGCCGCCTGCCCCAGTCTTCACTTCGCGGCCCCGGGACCCCGTCACTCACCTCCAGCCCGCGGGGAGCTCGGGCGCCGCGCCGCCCTTAAAGTGAAGCCAGGGGGATCTGGCCCTCGCCTCCTCCCCTGGTGGCACCAGGGCTTGCGGGCCTCCCTTGAGTCCGGACGGAGAAGCGAAAGCGGCTCGTCGTCGCCTGGGCCTCCGCCTCCCCTCCGGCTCAGCGCGCCCCTCCCGGCGCACCCACCCGGCACCGCCAGGATGTTCGCCGCCGGGCTGGCTCCTTTCTATGCCTCCAACTTCAGCCTGTGGTCGGCCGCTTACTGCTCCTCGGCGGGCCCCGGCGGCTGTGCCTTCCCCCTAGACCCCGCCGCGGTCAAGAAACCTTCCTTCTGCATCGCAGACATCCTGCACGCCGGCGTGGGGGAACCCGGAGGGGCCCCGGAGGGCCTGGCGGGGGCCTCGGCCGCCGCGCTCACCGCACACCTGGGCTCAGTTCACCCTCACGCCCCTTTCCAAGCTGCCGCCAGATCCCCGCTTCGGCCCACTCCGGTGGTGGCGCCCTCCGAAGTTCCGACCGGCTTCCCACAGCGGCTGTCTCCACTCTCAGCAGCCTACCACCCCCATCACCCGCCGCAGCCGCAGCCGCAGCAGCAGCCGCCGCCGCAGCCTCCGCCTCCAGCCCGGGCCAGCGCCCTGCAGCCCCCGGCCTCCGGGGCGCGGGTGGTCCCGAACCCTCACCAAAGCGGCTCGGCGCAGGCCCCGTCCAGCAAGGACCTCAAATTTGGAATTGACCGCATTTTGTCTGCAGAATTTGACCCCAAAGTCAAGGAAGGCAATACTCTGAGAGGTAGGTCTTGGGCGGCAGAGTGCAGGCCTCTCTGACCACCGCCCCGACAGCGGGCCAGTTTGGGTGCCTTTGAGTGTTTTTATAATCGAAAACAAAATGGTGAAATGGAGGAGATGAAAACGGATTATAAGAAAACTGCGAGACAGTGGGTGTGAAACTCCTCTGCTCTACGTTAAATAATAATAATAATAATAATAATAATAATAATAATAACAACTCTCCAGGGATGTTTTCAAAGCGCACATCATAAGTTCAATATTCATAAAATGGTTAACATAGGGAGTCTTGCTGTGGTTAACAAGCATATATATAATCGCTTATGTACGTAGAGAACTATGTTTTCTGAGCGAGAGAGCCCTTTTGGGGAACATTTTCTCTTTCGTGTATCTGATATCTAATAAAATTCCACTCAAAGGATGTAGATAAAGCCCGTCAGCTACACTCCCACGAGAAGAGAGCAGAGTGGGTGTCCTTGGGCAAAGGGGCGAGGTCTGTGGAACTCTTCGGAGCCACCTGAAAGTGACGTCGTTATGGCCATGTTATGTAAAGCCCCTCCTTGCTATATGTGTAGGTGCAGACGTGACACACACACACACACACACACACACACACACACACACACACACACACACACACACACAGGAACATTTTGTGCATCGCCCTTTGGCGACTCTGGGGAGAGGAGATACAGAGTGGAGAAAGAGGTCTCCGGAAAAGCGGAACCCAGGGCGAGGGCTAGGGCAATCAGCCGAGAGTTGTGCGTTCGCCCAGGTGTAACCAACTCTCCTTTTCTTGGTCCCCAGATCTGACCTCCCTCCTGACCGGCGGACGGCCCGCGGGCGTGCACCTCCCCAGCCTGCAGCCCTCGGCCGGCCAGTTCTTCGCGTCTCTAGATCCCATTAATGAGGCTTCCGCCATCCTGAGTCCCTTAAGCTCCAACCCGAGAACTTCCGTTCAGCACCAGTTTCAAGACACATTCCCAGGTACAGAAACCCTCCCGAGTGACAGCCCAAGGGGGCAGGTCACTGGCAGGAAGAAATCTCAGGACTGCTGTCTCACCGGGCGCCCGCGGTGTCGCAATCCCGGAGTTGGGCCGGGAGGCACCGGGTCAGGCTAGGGAAAGCGAAAGATTTCTCAGCGTACTAGCACACGCACACAATTCGGACGACTCCCCGGGGGCGTGAGGGGGGTGGGGAGGGAAAGGATGGGGAGGGACGTCGGGGGAGCAGAGAAAGTGCGTGCGTGGGTGGGTGCGGTGCGGTGCAGGAACTTTCCCTGGTCTTTTCGCCGGAGAAATGGACCTAGCCGCGAGAGTTTGGAGACGCCACCGTAGTAGGTGCTACATGTGAATGTGCACACATTGTGTGTGTGTGTGTGTGTGTGTGTGTGTGACCTCAAACACTTGCCCGGCGAGCTTCCGCCTGCGTGCAAGGAGTACACACATACAGTGGAAACTCGAGGCTGTCAGCTCTACGGCTTTCAGGCCCGAGGCGCGTTGTCGCCTATTCTCCAAAGGCCGGATGACCGCTCAGTAGCTTTAAGTTTTGGCCTTGGAATCCAGGGGCGAGCTGTCGAGCCTCCCTGCGCTGTCGCCTTAAGCTTCTCTACCTTAAAAGCGTGGTTAAAATTCCAGCGGAGGGAAACCGTCAGGGGTCAGCTTGCGGGGCTTCTGGGTGGGTGGGTGGCTGGAACCGCCAACTGGCCTAAAAAACAAAAACAAAAACAAACATGCTTTAAGCAGCCCGTTCAGCCCCGGGCCTGGAGGCCGGGGGATTGGGCACTAAAGCGGCCTGGGTGTCTGTCTTCCCTCCGGGTCGTCCGCCGGTCGGCAGGACCTTACGCGGTGCTCACCAAGGACACCATGCCGCAGACCTACAAGAGGAAGCGCTCCTGGTCGCGCGCCGTCTTCTCCAACCTGCAGAGGAAAGGCCTGGAGAAGAGATTTGAGATTCAGAAGTACGTGACCAAGCCGGACCGAAAGCAGCTGGCGGCGATGCTGGGCCTGACGGACGCACAGGTAAGCCGGCTCTGGGGCTCCAGTGCACAGGGCCCTCGGGCCTAGCCCGACGGGGGGCCCCCTCCAGCCTGGTAGGCTCTCCTCCGGCGGCCGCAGCACAGGCATTTGCATTTCACGAGGCTCTGCGGACTTCGTAACTTGGGGGCAGAAGGAGAAAGGAGGGTAGAGGGACCAGGCCGGAAAGAATAGACCCGTCCCCGAAGATGTATGTCAACAAGCGCTGCCTTGTTTACTTTGGCCAATGGGTGAGAAGAACCGCCGAGAAAGTCAATAGGCGGCAGGAGATAATGATGTACTGGAGTGCAGTGCAATTCGCGGTAGGAGGCAGTTTATTTCAGGAGATAAAAACCCAAAGTCAAAGAGATTGTTGTTGTTGCTCCTGCCCTCCCTCCTCCTTCTGCCGCTGCCGGATTGTGAAATCCCTACTTGTGAGGAAGTGAGAACATTTAGCTCCAGCAGGGTGAGGAGTCCGCTTTGGGGCGGCGGCGGTGCGATTTTCTAACGGTATAGGCTCTGAAGAAAGACTCAGGTTGAGGGGCTTGAGGGATAGGGAGAGGGAGAAAGAAAAAACAATTTTTTTTTCTTAGCTGGCCCAAGAGCATTTCAGTAGGTTCCTCCTTGTTTTTAGTTTTCAGGACAACAAGAAGTCCGCTTACTGTGCCTGATCTCCATTTTTTTCCCCCAAAGTCAAGAAATGGGCTTTTTTTTTTTTTTCTCCCCTAGCTTTGAAATAGAAGAGTCATCATTTCCCACACCACACTCCCTGGGAGCGCAGTGCAGGAGCACAAAACCCACTGCATTTTCTTAGCTTGCTGGTCCCCTGGCTTCTGTCTCTGTGTCTTTCTGGCCTCCATTACACAACACCCTTCCCCTCTGCACACGCACGTTGGACCTGGAAGAGCCCGGCCGTTTTCCACCAGCTGTGAATGTTATTTTTAAAAGGGAAGCTGGAACTTGTGTGAACACATTGAGTCCCCCAGGGGATCATATATATTTTTATAGATTCTCCGCCCCTTCCCAGCCTCTTTCCTCTACTTTGCACACGTTTTACTCCAGTGTTTTCTGAGCCCCCAACAGAAGTAGTTTTCCCTGGCAGGGGTGAGGTCCTTTTAGCCCTTAAAAACAAACATGCCAAGGAAATATTCTTCTGATAAAGGTCTAGTGGTACCCACTACTACACTGGTATTAACACTTTGAACCTCTTTTTAGAAAGGGGAAACCTTTTCTGCTTTCCAAGTGTCTTCCTGAAAAAGGATTGCTGTTACAGGGACTTGCTTTTGGTAGTGCAGTAAAGGAGGGGGACAGCTCAGAGCAGGGACTCTTAAATATTGGCTCACCAAACCACGGTGGCCTGGTAGAACCTAACTGAACTAAGGCAGAATTCTACTTGATCCGAAATCATATTTTGAAATTGTGTGTAAAATCTTGGGTAAATGCACATTTTTTTCTGAGGCTGGGGTCACAGCTTGAATCAAATCTCCTTCAATCAATTTCCTGACTCAAGTGGGGTTAAGAAGCGTCGATGTACAGTAAAGGTCTTGGTACTTGGGGGGTGGGGGGCAGGAATTTGCCTTCCCAACGAGAGGCTGGCCGTTTCAGGAGCTATTTCAGTGGACATATTTTGAGAAATGGCCTGGCGCAGTGGGTTCCCCAGATAGGATCCTTGGCTGTCTGGGTGTGCCCCTGGACCACCTCTAGGCCCCTATGACCAGGCCGGTGCCAGGCCCTGGGTGGAGCAGCTGGGGGTGCTTACGGCTGTTTGGGGGCGTTAGGGCGGCGGCTCCGGCTCCTGCGCGGTTCCGAGCAGAGCGAGCCTGCGACTCATCTCCACGTCCCTTCTTGTCCCCCGCCCCGGTGGCGCCCCCTCAGGTAAAGGTGTGGTTCCAGAACCGGCGGATGAAGTGGCGGCATTCCAAAGAGGCCCAGGCCCAAAAGGACAAGGACAAGGAGGCTGGCGAGAAGCCGTCGGGGGGAGTCCCCGCTGCCGACGGCGAGCAGGACGAGCGGAGCCTCCCCAGCCGCTCCGAGGGCGAAGCCGAGAGCGACAGCAGCGACTCCGAGTCTCTGGACCTGGCCCCCAGTGATACGGAGCGGACTGAGGGGGCTGAGAGAGCTCTGCACCAAACCACCGTCATCAAGACCTCGGCCACGGGCGCGCTGCTCACCGCCGGCAGCGGTGGGAACGCTGGGACCGCCGGCGGCGGCGGCAGTTTTAGTGGCAGCGGCGCCAGCAGCCTTGGTGGCGGCAGCAGCACCGGCGCGGGTACCTCCAGCAGCCTCGGCAGCACCGGCGGCCCCTCGCAGCCGTTCGCCGAGCCTCAGCCCAGCCTCGGCAGTGCTCCCCAAAGCCCCGAGTGCACCCAAGCTCCCCTCAGCAGCCTATAGACTGGGAGTGGGTGGGAAGTCCGGGCCTAAGACTGTCTGTGCAGCCGCGCAGCCGCTGGCTCGATTTTGGAGGCGAGGCCAGGGCTGGGGACTCCGCAGCAGAGCCTCCTCCTGCACGTTCACACCTGGTGCCTCCACAGCCGCAGCCCCATCATGTGTAGAAAGGAGGGGAGTCTCAGCTCCCACCCCCGCCCCCAGTTCCAAAGTCCCCCAGCACCGGTGGAACCACTTCTCCCCAGAAACAAGCAGCTGGCACTGTGAAGTGTTTGCCCGAACTGTTTCTCTCCCCGCCAGGGGTCGCGGCGCAAAGACGTATTGCACTGAGGACGCCTCACACTTGTAAATAAAATGTTTACTACGGTTTGTAAAGGCCGCTTGGCTTGTTAGAGGTGATGCAATCGGTAAGGCCCAGGGATCACTGAGAGGAGATAGCGGCTGAGGAGGTGGGGGAGGGGGCTGAACTGTGGAGGGGGGCAAAGTGGCACAACTTAAGGGCCCCGTTGCTGTAGAGATGGGCGGTATGGTTTAAATGATTGGCTAGTCCAGAGGCCGCTACCCTGCACCAAAGGCCACCGAAATGCAAGCTTCATGGCCTGGAAGCCTAGCTAGCGGTAGAACCCTGTTAGGCCCATTGGTCAGTTCCCGCCACTGGCCTCCCCACCCAAAGCGTGGACGCAATGAATGAGTGCGCACCCTTAAGTACGCTGAGTTGGAATGGAGAAGGTGATGGTATTCGGCAGGGCCAGTCAAGAATGCCTAACTGGTGCCTACTCCATGTCCAGCCAAGAGAACTGGGGCTCTCCCAGCACAAGCCGCCCCTTGCTGGGGGTTGGAGTAAGGGGGTCTGAGCAGGTCTGGAATGTCACAGGGGGAGAAACTGGCACAGTACAGAGGTCAGAGCTGGAAGCCTGGGTCTTAGAACACCAGGGCTTTGGTTGTAGAGATGCCAGAGCAAATGCAGAGAAGGTAGGTGACTTGCTCAAGGTCAAGCCATATCAGAGCTCAAACTAGAACCCCGATTCCTGGCCCATACTTGCCCATTGATAGATCTACAAAAGGCACCTCTCCCCAATGCTTTTTCACAATTAGGCCCTTGGGAACCCTGAAACCCTGGGGAGTTGAAAGGCAGTTTCCTCATCCCACAGCAGCTGGGAAAAAGTAAACTTATTTTGTCTCCATCATGCTACTAGGATGGGTTATTCAAAATTTTTGAAAAAGCTGCAGAGTCAAACCTCTGTGGGACCCTCCTTCCCTTCAAACTACAAATGAAATGTCCTAAGTTGGTAGAAGATCTTTTTTTTTTTGGAGATTTTTAAACAAATCAACATCTTTAGAAACCCTGGCCACCTTGATCTGTTGACACTGAGCTCCAGAAGTGTGTAAGGCCTGTCACAGCCTCATCCATGCCCAGGAGCCTATTCTCTGGAAGACAGCCCTGCAGCAAGTCGAGCTGCTCCAGAGATGCTGAAGACAGACCAGCATGCACCGCAGTTCCCTGGCTGGAGTGAGTGAGAAGTCTCCTCAGGGCTCCCTGGTTTCACTTTGTTTCTCCATTTTGACCCAATCCCTTGAGCACATTCTGGGAGCCTTCTTTCTAGATTTCCCCTGCTGGGGTGGAGGACCCAGATTTAGCCTTCTCAGGCGGGTTGCAACCAGATATCTGGCAGCTCCGGGATTCAAGCTCCCACTATCCATCCTAAACGTCCCAAACTCTCAAATCTAATTAACCCCTTAAAAGAATGCATATAGCGGGAGGGGGAGGGGAGCCACCAGGGTGGTCCAGGGTAGAGAAGAGAAAATAAAGGTAAAAAGCCCAAGGAAAACCCTAAGCTCAGTGGAAATGTGAACCATTAAGCCCTAGAAAGACCAGGAGAGCTGCTATCTTTAATTTAGCCACAAAAGCTTAGAGGTAATGGCAGCCTTCCCACCTGTCATGGGTTTCGGGCTGGGGCTGGCTTCCTTCCTTCACATATATCATAGACTCAGCTATCTGCCTGTGGGATTCGTTCTGTTCTCCAATCTTGCCTTCCTTACTGAGAGTCCTTTTCTCCTACTACTCGGCTATTGAAATTCAGACATCAGAATTTTCCAAGAACATCGAGTTTTGAGGCAAGTAAATTCAGCGCTAGCTGAAAGGAAAATAATACGGTAGTGTTTTACTTGGTTGAGCAGTGCCGGGTGTCGGGGACGTGGCTGGGGGAGAGGTGGGCACTTTAAGCAAATCGCAGTTATCTGGGCACCTCACCGGGCCGGCGAGGTGTTCTCGGTTCCCAGCCGGTTGCCGCGTAAATCCGCCCGGGTCCCAGCTCCCCGGACTGGAAAAATATGATTTCGGATCAAGTAGAATTCTGCCTTAGTTCAGTTAGGTTTTACCAGGCCACCGAGGCGCGGGCGGAACCGAGGGTGGGGAAGGAAGCCATGGATCCGCGGACACTGGGGATGGGAGTCAGGATGCCTGATGCCCTTAGAGGGCTCCTGGGGCGGGGGGGAGAAGGGGGCTCCCCTTCCTCCGCCACTAGCCCGCCCCTGTTCCTGAACATTTCCCCATGAAACTCTACCGGGGCTTCACCCTGGGCATTGGAGTACTTCCACAATTTCATCAGAAACGGAATATCACAAGCCTGGAGAGTTTTAAAGTTCGTTGGGTTCATTCAGGCTCTTCTCGG
Organism: Tamandua tetradactyla; assembly: GCF_023851605.1. NCBI lineage: Eukaryota > Metazoa > Chordata > Mammalia > Pilosa > Myrmecophagidae > Tamandua > Tamandua tetradactyla. The sequence goes on from NC_135330.1 coordinate 81,356,145, forward strand.
GGCGGGGCGGGGAATCCCGAAAGGAAAAGCCACATTTCGGGCCCTTTTACTGCGACCTGCTCTCTCGGCGTCGGGTCGGGGGATCTTCGCTGGCAGAGTTCGACGCTAGCAAGCTCAGCAGAGGAAAATGAGAAATCATCTAACTAACAAACCGAGATTTCTGGGACGCGAAGAGAATTGCGAGAGCGAAGGGTCCGCGGCCTCCAGGCCAGCCGCGGGCGCAGGGCCGGGGCTTCCAGGAAGCCGGGGCGCACCCGCCACCCAGCAGCGTAGACCCGCGGCGCCCGCCTCCCGAGAAGCGCGCTTTCCGAAGAGGAATAATCATCCTGCCCCGAGCTGGGCTTTGCCTCGCCCACTCCAGCAGTGGAGCCCTCCGCACAAGGTTAACAGGGCGCACGGAGTGAGGCACGTAGAGGGATGGAGAAATGCGCGCTTCTAGCTGGGGAAGAAAAACCAATAATCTGCTGGGGTATGAGACTGCGCGCGCGCGCGCACACACACACACACACACACACAGGCTCACGGTCACGCAGACACGGAGAAGACAGAGGCAGTCTGCTAGCCATGCCACCATTTTGTGCACAGAGCCATGCAAATAAAGAGCTGTGTGCTCCTAAGGACTGCAAAGTAAAGTGAGGAGACCCACGACCTTTTTCTGTGTGTGTGTGTGTGCGTGCGTGCGTGCGTGGATAGGATGCGAATCTTAGCAGTAAGCTTTCCTGGCGCCACGTTTCTCGGACCAAACCACTGGAAAAAACAAACAGATCGCCATTTGTTTCAGCCAAGAGTGGGCTCATGCCGGAAGCTACAGGGAAGGCGTCACCATCACCATCACCATCACCCCGTCCCCACCGAAGCCAAAGCTGACTGGCCTGACTGCCCATCAAGACACAATTTTGTCTCCAAGAGATGCTAGCTAGGAGGCCCTGGCCGCATACCAGTAAAAGGAATCATCCCACTGCGCACCGCCCTCCTCCCTATCCAGGATTCGTAGTAAGGATTCAACCTCAATGGTTGTCACAAATCCTGGAAGCTGGCCTCTCCTGGAATTTTTGTGTGGCCGCCCCCTCTACCCAGGGTCTGGATTGCGGGTGGGCTAGGTGTATTGCTGGCAGGGAGCTGGTGAGGAACAAGGGGGGCCCACTAATCATAAGTCAGTGCCCCCAGAGCTTGGCCCCGGGTTCCCTTGCCTGGATTCGCAACTTCCTTAGCTCGGAGCTTTGTGGGGTCCGGAGAGGGCCGAGGTATGAAGGTGGGAAGCAGGAGGGCGCAGGAAGTACGGCCTGCAGTAGGGGATTATTTTCTGGATGCGTTTTCGATTTGAGCTAAATTTAAGCAGTCTGAACTTAACCTGTTCAAGCTTTAGCCTATTCCAGTACCCTATTCCACCGTCTCCGGCCCCAAAGCCAAGGCCGACCTTATATAGAATCCTAGTCCACGGGATGGGCCCGGGGCAGCTCTGGAGCCAAAAAAAGAGAAGCCAGAAGTTGGATACCAGGCGCTCTTTCTTTGCGCGCTCCCTTCGCCGCTTCTCCTCTCTCCCCCCATCGCCCTGCGGGTCTCAGGAGCTTCCTTTTCCTTGAAGAAGAAACAGCCCGCAGTGGGACTGCGAGGTTGGACCTCTCCGTGAGAAGCAGTGGTGCTGCTTTGAAGATGGCCCAGGAGACCCTAAACCCACGAGGGTGTCGCATTCCCATCTACTTAGCCTCTGAAGGGGTGATGGTGGTGAGGCTGATGGTGCTTGCATATCCCATGACCTTTGTGAAGATGCAAGTATTTGGGCTTTAAGGGGACTTTACCTGCAGATATTTGGGCTGGACGCGGGGTGGGGGTAGAGGGGGAGATAAACCCCGATTTAGCTGTGTTCAACTCACACGTGTTGCTCACTGCCTCCTGAGGTTGTGCTGGAATTAGCCGGCGCCCCAAGCTCTCTCACACACGTGAGTATTAAATCTCACGGCGCTCACTCCCCCCGCACCTCACCCCCCCCAACGACCCCTGCTGCCACTACTACTGCAAGAGTCCCTGTTGCTTACACTGGGGGGAGGGGACAGGGGCACTATCTAAGATATCCCCCACCCGGAGTCCAACGCAGCACAGGAAGCCCCTGCTACCTTTCCATGCCTCGGGGAGCTTGAAGAATTACTGGGCCTCAGGTCACTTTGGGGCTTCTGCCCTCTGTCACTTTAGAAACCATGGAGAGATATTCCCCCAGAGGCGATTTCTTGCAACTCCCTCAGTTTAGGGATGAGGCAGAAGGAGGTGAGGATAGATGCCCAAGGTCACCTGGAGGGTTAGGGCCTGGGAAGAGCGAGCGGAGGGGTCAGGCCTCTTGAGGGTGCACAGGAGAGAAAGGGAGACCTTCCCAAAACACCTGACCATGTGGATTCCTATCCAGATATCAGCGCTCAGTGGATTTGAAAAGAGCCTAGGAGGCTCAAAGGCAGCCGAGAGCTGTGGCTCCAGTGGGCTGACCTTCTCCTCCCCTCGCGGTCCCCTAGGGCTGTCACTCCCCTAGGGAGGTCCCCCGGCCTCCCTGGAGCTGACTCCCCTCCCTCCGGTCGGTGACACCTCCATGGCAGGTTTAGCTTTCTTAAGAGCGTCTAGAGCTCGGACCACACAACTACTAGCAGGACGCTGCGTCACCGTCAGCGGTTTTCCGCGTTTGCGCGTCGTGGCTGACACTTGACCTTCTGGGCAGGACGCGGGACACGAGGCCGGGTCCCTGCCGCCCAGCAGCCGCTGCGCTGTCTGCCTCTCATGCCCTCCCCCGCACAGTTCACCGCGCTCCACCAAGGAACGCGAGTCCGCGCAAGCGGCAGGTTCGCTCCTCCAGACCCAAGCGCAGGGCTCGCGGCGACTCTCTCGGGGGGCTTGGGGTGGAAAGAGGTGGGCAGGTGGCCGGGGAAAAAACCTAGTGCGTGGGAGGGAGCAGACCTGACCCCAGCCGGGCATAGGAGAACCCAAGTGAGCAGTTGGGTTTATTCATTTATCAGTTACTAACTCGTTAAATTTATTTAACCGCTTGTCTTCAATTTCCTCATCTGTGTAATGGAATATAATTAAAGACACCTACTTCCTATGTCGCTGAGGATTAATTGGGTTAATCGACGTGAAATTAAGAATAGAGGAAGGCACGCAATCAGAGCTATAGGCGTAGATGTCAGGTCCCTTCATCCAATCCTTTAGTCATTGTAGTATATACTCAACTTCTTGTGAACGATCTCATAGTAGGGGGTGGGGGAAAGGATGCAAGACAATCCTCAGTCTCCAAGAAATCAAGTCCTTAAATGGAGGCTCGTGAATGAGGTGCAGTTTCCCCCAAGAAATCCTTTGATGGAAGCCGAAGCAGTTGGCTGCGCTAACCAGGCAGCGCCAGGGGTTGCCGCGTGTCCCCGCTGACTACTTGAGGCGCCCATTGGCACTTTTCCCTCTTGATGCTCCTGGCACTGAGTTCAGCGCCCAGTGAACAAGCAGGCGCCCACTATGTGCTTATAGAAGGGATTGGTAGTCACCCTTGAGGGATGAAAGGGGAAGAAACTAGAGTTTTCTAGCACTTAGGTTTGAGGGAAGCTTAAGCAAGCATCTGGGGCCTGAGGAGGGAAAATAATGTGCCCACTTATGATATTCTATCAGTACAAATGGCGCTTAGGGAGTTTTAGTAAACTCTGAACTTAATCATGAAGGAGGGTCTTCAAAACAAAAACAGGACCTTAAAGTTCCTTATTAAAGGCAGAATTCACTTTCAGCAGCCTCGAGCTCTAATGCCTCGATGGAGAAATTCTAGCACCTAGCACCACGCTTGGTGCAGGACAGGCGCCCTCAACTGTTTATTGAGTAAACGAATAACAATTATTGTAGCCCTTGTGGTTACTTGTAGTGCCAATGAATCCTCAGAAACAACGTGATCTCACAGTAAGCATTGCAAACACAGGAGGAAGTTGAGTATCGAGTCACCGAGCTACCGTCCAAGTGAGGACCCCGGACGTGTACTTGGAAATCCCCGATCATCTCCAGCTGAGGATACACGCGGGCCCCCCGACACCAAGCTCAGTATTGAGAACGAGTAACACTAAACTCGGCAAGAGAACGAGTTCACAGCAGCTCTCGAGGCCCCTGAAACGCTCGTTCTGGCACGTTGTTCTGTAGAGTAGGGCGTGCCTATGGACGCCGTCGGCCTCATTTTGTACGCGGAAACATCGAGGAGATGTTAAAGGACTCGCCCACCACCAGCTCACCATAACAAGGTGGGAAACTTTCTGTGCTTCCTCCGGCCCTTATCCCCCTTCCAGGCCCCGCCGCGCAGGACGCTGGAATCTGCTCGAACCTTCCACTGCGGGACAGATTCGGCCGAGTTGCTCAGCCGTCTCAGACTGCGGCGCGAAAGTGTGGTTGGCTTTGCAGAGCTCCGGAGCCATCCCTGCACCCAGTCACCTCAGGCAAAGAATATCGGGTCTGCAAACTTCAACGTCGCTTTGACACGTCAGGGCTGTTTCATTTTGCTTCTAGGAATCGCGGGGTGAAGGAGTGCACCCGACACAGTTCCCAGCCCTCGGTGGAAACTCGAGAAAACAGTGAGAGAAGGAATGAATGAATGTATGAACGAATGCACTAAGAGAGTAAGAATGCATATCTCCTTAACTACCACGTGCCGAAGTCCGCACATCTGGGCTTTCTCTTGATCCCTCTGTGCAGAGGCCGGTGAAGGGCGCTGGATTTCCGTGGTCTTTGATTCCCAACCCGCGGCCAGAGCAGCCCGTCCACGGTGAGTGCCGGCCGTCGGGCCTCGCCCTGCCCAGAGCCGACGCGGTAGCAGCCCAGGGCCCGCCGTCCACTTCTCGGGTCGCCCGCAGCGATCTCAGCCAGGTTCCTTTGTCCCCGCCTCCCCGACGCCAGGTGCCGAGAGCGCAGTTTAGTGGCTGAACAAACGGATGCAAATCTAGAAAGGAAAGGAGGAGAATTAAAGATTGGCCCTGGGACACGCGAATTCAAAAGTAAATGTTCACCGTGATTCAGCCTTGTCCCATTTTTCCCATCAAGCCACCAAGGGGCACTCTCCCAGGTACCCCTCCTGGCTCAGCGCAGTTCTTACATCTTTTCTTCCCGGTTTTAATTTTTTTTTCCTTTTCACTCCCTGAACTCGGGCCTTCCTTTCCTCCTGAGGTTGCTCACGGTTCCACTTAGAATTTTAGATGAAGTTGAGCTCGGCTAGCTGGGTTCCAGAGCGCCCAGGGCTGGCAGACCACGTGGGGAGCGGGTGTGACCCAGAGGTGGGGATGCCAGCTTTGCCTATGAACCAAAATGTAACAAAAGGCAGCGATTTGTTTTTGTTAAGAAAAACTTAATGGATCTACTTTCTTTTTTAAAGGACCCTCAAACATGCAATCTTCTCCAAAAGCATTTTTTTCTGGAGCGGAGGGCTGTGGGCTGGCTACACATGGGCCGCTCAGTGTCTACACACACACACACACACACACACACACACACACACACACACACCATCTGAAGTCATACCAAGTGCTGGGCTCTTTCTGCCTTAAGGACCCTCAACGTTTCTGCCTGGGGCGATGGAAAGGCTCCCTAAGGCTCCTCCTCTGAACCAAAAGTTTTAGCGATGGGAACATTTCTTCACCCCCCCCCCTTCCTTCTCTCTTGCTTTTCCCATCGCAGGAGGAATGGTCTAAGGAGCTTCCTCCCCGGTGCTCTCCAGCTCTCTGGTTAGTTATGCCTTCCGCTTCGGTCTTTCCATCAGTTTGCCGGCAACCTGAAGGCAGTTTAGTGTTCTTTCCACAGAAGTTAGGGGCGCGTAGCTAATACAGAGCAAAGTCACAGACAGGGTCACAGTTATCCTGGTAAACAGAAGGTGCTTAATAAGTGGGGATTGTTATTACACCATTATCACTACTACCACCATTACACTCCTAGTTCCTCTGGTTGGGGACACACCCACACTTGCATCTTGCAATCACCCACTGTGAGTGTACACAAGTGAGGAATAAATGAGACAAAATTCTTTTCCACTGTAAACAAGAACTGCATCTCAACGGCCTTCACAGCAACCGTGGGGGAAGATTTTCTTTCTCCCTTACAGGTAGCCGGTTTGAGAAGCAGAGGGGTTGGGTAGTCCATCAAGGTGCAAGACTGGCAAGGGGCTTGGCCGAACCTCTGACTCAGAAACCCACAGGTTTTTTTCTTCAACTCCCGAACTCTCTTCATTGCGATAGTACAAAGAAAAGTTTTGTTCTCCTTTTTTTTTGATGAGTTTTTCGAATCACTACTTCAAACATCCGACTTAACGTGAGCGTAGACGCAACCACTGAGAAAGCTAAGAATCGACCCGCGGCTCCCCCAGGGGAAAGGAAAGCCTCTTGTGGTGTGCGTTGTCGTAGGGCTTGCAAGATGGAAAATCGCCCGAGAGGAGGGTTCACCACCCTGCGTGAAATTGATCTTAAGAGAATGATCGCCACCTGCGTTTTCTGCGCTCCCTATACCTCGAGGCAGAGAGATTCGACCGAGTCTAGAAGCCCCAGAAATCCTCCACCGACCGGAATCAAAAAGGAGACCCCCAAGGGCCAAGGGCGCAGAGGCGGCTGCATCGTGCCCCCCAAGGGAGGAAGTGGCGCGGCGGGGACACCCTGGGCCGCGGGACCCGTGCGTGCTTCGGGCCACGCGGCCCCTTGCTGGACTTCGAATCCCACCCGGGCCCCCACCGCCGGCGGTTTCAAACCGCCGATGTAGACACGCCCCCCACCCCCGGGAGGGCGGCGGGCAGATGCTCCCTATGGTGGGTTTCAAAGGCTTGTTTGGGAGGGCGGGGTGGGGGGGGCGGGCCGCAGCCGGCGACCACCCCTCGTCCGGGCTTTCGTTGCCAGCCGCGCCTTGGAGGGGATGTGTTAGGATCTTAGCGAGCAGAGAGACCCGCGGACACCATACGCGGCCTCGGCTCGTGCGGCCTCGGGCTCGCGGGGTCCCATCCATTCGGTACTCCGGGCCCCGCAGCCAGAAAATGTGCACAGATGATAAATTTCTACCCGGCTCGGCGCATCGCTGGGAGACGCGGGGAGCGCCCGCCTCCTGCCGCCTCCCCCCGCTGACCCCCACCCGGGCCTGGGTAACCGCGGCAGGTAGCAAAGCGCTCCCCCAGGCCCGGAGACCTCGCGGTTCCGGGTCTGTATCGGACAAAAGGGACATTAAAAAAAAAAAAAAGTCCGGAGCCGGGGGCTTGGCTTCCACAGGACAAGCCAGCACCGTCTGGTCGTACCGCCCGCCCCGGGTAGGCGGCGCGTTGGCGGGCGGGTCTTAACGCCCCACGGTGTGCGCCCCCCAGGTTGCACCCGGTGCCCGCACTGTTTGCCCGCCTCCAGGCCGCACAAGCGCCCGGGAGCTGTTAGCTAAGTCAGGCAGTCTGCGAAACCCTGATCCCTTTACTCATGCCATCCGCAGAACTGGTGTCACCGAAGGGACCCGCGTAACGGACGGGGCAAGGACGGTTTAGCCAAACGCGTTTTCACTTCTAATCCCCGACACTAGGAGTCAATTTCCACGTGGTCGAATTGTCGAGGGCTTCGTGCCAGGCACAGTTCTCATACCTTCCTAGGTGTCGACTCGCCTATGTATTAACTCATAAACTTTTACAGGCAAGAAAATTGTGGCCAAGAAAGGCAACTTGCCTAAGGACACGATGCGTTTAGCAAGTGGAAGAAAGAGGAGCAGACTTCCCCCTCTCCCCACTGCCCGCGTTACCTATTTCGTACCGACCAAACAAATTCCTCTCTAGGCTGTTAAGAGTCACCGCGCACTCGGTTCCCACAGAAAGCCCGGCTGGGTTTCCAGGCTCTGGGTCCTTCTCCCGAAGGGGTTGGGAGGGGCGCGGGTCCCCGGCGGGAAGCTAGGAGCGGCGGACCAGTTGCTCAACACCCCCAGGGAACGGCAACTGGGCTTGGCAGTAGAAAACCCTGAGATTTTTGGACAACAGCTTCTCACCTTCCACTTTCTTTTGATTTCCAGCTCTCGGGCGGGGTTCTCTAACCCAGGTTAGAACGCGCTGCTCAGGGAAGCCCCACGCCGCTCCGTCAGGCGGGGTGATGTCTGAACTGCCCAGTTTCTTTAAGATCATCTAATATTTTCTTATTGGGTTAAAAATTTTTTTTTATTTAATTTGCACGGGGTGAGAGCGCAGCTCTGCGCCTTTAGCACCTTTGGTTGGGTGTGTGCGGATATTTTGCCTGGGAGTAGGGATGTGTTACTGCCCGAGGTGGCAATTTATTTGAACGTTGAAATGGGATAGGAGTAAAAGGGGCAGAACGGGGTGGAAAAGGAAGATGAAGAAAGAGGAGAGGAAAGAGGGAAATTACAAAAAGGAGGAATTTTGAAGCCTGCCTCACTTTTTTTTTTAGGGAATGGGCAGGGTTGGCAAAACTGGTTTGTGGCTGGGCTATAAATTAACAGAAGATTTATTCCTTAATCAGGGAGAAAGCCATTAAGATATTCTTGGCTTCGTCTGTGGGAAAACAATTCCCTGGATTGAGTTGCCAGAGAAGACCCTCCGAAGCCCTCCTCTCTCGGCCTGGACCGGCCTCCCCTTTCCTGCCTGCCGGAAGGAGGGGAGAAGCCGGACCCCAGGGAGAAGAGGACTTTACATTCTTTTCCAGCATCTTGAATTTCACTTTGTGCATTTCTTTCTACTTCTTGATTTGATCTCCGTTGCCTTGGGGACATGGAACCTCAGAGGGAAAACCATCGCGCAGCCACCCGGCCACCGTTCTCAGTCTCCATCCTCTAGGTCTGCTGCGCGGACCATAGGGGAACCTTTCGCCTCCCTCCCGCCCTAGCACACCACAGGCTTTGGGTCTGTGAGCTGGGACGAAAAACCAAGCTGCGGGGGTGGGAACGGGGCAACCCCCTTCCACGCCCCCACCCCCCCCCAAAAAAAAACGGGGAGAAAGGTGTCCTAAAGCAGGGTGGATGAAGAATTGTTGGTCCTGAGCATGGGGTAACTGATCTCCTCTTAGTCCGGTAGGACTCCAAGTGGACCCTAGGGGCGCTTTCAGGGGTTCTCTGAGCTCAAAACTATTGCCAACAAAACAATCACACTTGAGTGACAGATTACAACTTCTCCCACAGGTGCAAAATAGAGTTTCCTAGAGGCCCTATGAGGCGTGGTGACCTCATGGCTCTGATGGATGATGGCACCATGTTCTTGTGTTTTAAAAATGCCTCAGCTTTCTATCTGTACCTGTTGGGTAGCTACTTACATTTAAATTAATCTGAGTTAAATTAAATGAACAATTTATTTTTTCAGCCCATGTGCTATGGGCTGTCATCTTGGATGTCATCCAATATACCTTTCCATCATCACAGAAAATTCTGTTGGACAGCCTAAAGCTATGTGGTAAATATGGTAATCATGCGAAAACAGGACTTTTAGCATCCTTGACAATTTTTAAGACTCTGAAGGGGTTCTGAGGCCAAAATATTTGACATTCTTAACTGAGCGCATCCTCTGGATTTCAGTGCTGACCCAGGCATTGGACCGAGAGAGGCTAAATTTATATCTGGACTCTGCACTTGCTATCTTGGTGATCTTGGATCATTTTCTTAACTCTGAGCTTCAGTTCCTGTTTCTGTAAAATGGGGATGATATCTCCTGATAAAGAATGATGGTGAGGCAACATAGCTGGTGATTAAGAATATTAACTCTGGAGCCAGACTGAAGGGGCTCATATCTCAACTCAGCCCTGGTGACTTAGCTAGTTTCAAAACCTCCCCACAGCTCAGTTTCCTTATCAACTGGGTAAGGATATTATTCCAAATTGGAGCAATAATAATTGTAATAAAAATGTCTTCCTTATAGGGTGGTTGTGAGGATTAAATTACTTAATGTGCAAAATGCACTTAAGAAACGGTAGCTGGTACTGTGAACCTGCTATATGTGTGCTAGATATTATCCTTAAATGTATAAAGTGCAGACATTACTGGTGGCACTAAAATTTAATTTTCCTTCCCTTTCAGTAATATTTTTATGTTGATATATATCAGACTTGGGGATTTATATCAGAAATTCATTCAACTAGCTATTTCAAATAGCTGAACTGGTTTGGAAAGGACAGCCACAGAGTGTCCAAAATGGAGTCAGGTCCCATTGAATGTGCCATTTTCATTTACTTCTCCTCCTTTACCCCCTTGAATCCTAGCAGCCTGCTCCTGTGTAAGCATCACGGACACAGCCCAGTGGTGAAATGATGTGTCGTCCTCCAAATAATTCTGGTTTTGGGAGATAATGCTGGCTGTTGGGTTTCGTCACAGCTTTTGAAATGATATTTTCTGGAAACTGCCTGAGAGATTGTTGGTACAATAGTGGATAAAGAAAAATAAACTTAAGATCAATCTCCGGTTACATCTAAGGCTCTGATGTTATTCAGTGATCAGAAGGAGGAAAAAAAAATTAATGTGACTCACCCAGGTTTCTTATTTAACAAATCTTTTGGTACAGTGAGCAGAAGAGTTAAAAAAAAAGCATTTCCTAAAATAACAGTAGTTACTCAAGATAATCAAATACTTCCTTTTCATAGAGCTTGCCTCTTTCCAGGGATTTAGTTTTGTGTAACTTCTCCTGCAGGTGAATTTTCAATTAACAATATTAGATAAATACATATACTGTGTATGATGCTTTCAGGTGCAAGTAATAGAAAACCCAACCTAAGATGTCTTGTCCAATAGAGGAAATTTATTGCTTCACGTCACTGAACAAATGTGGTGGTGGAGTGATTTTGATTCATGACTCAATCAGGTCTACCGTTTTGTTTTCTGTGTTGATCTGAGCTCACCTTTGTGCTTCTCTCTGTATCCACAGTATCTGCAGCCTGATCTACCCTCCCCGACCCCAGAATTCCCAGAAAAAGATCTGGCTGAATTTTTTTAGTTCACTTGCTCCTCCTTGATCCAGTCATTATTGTCAGGTAAATGGAATACCCTGATTGTGTTAGTCTAGATTGCTACTTCACTCCTGACCGTAGACGGTCCTGAAAAGACAGCAGGGGACTATTTGGAGAGAAGTGTGGGGAATGGAAGAGGCAATAAAAGAATCCACTATTGTGTATATCTTCATTTACGTCACAGTTAAGATGTGGTTTTATTTTTTGTGATTAAGATCGCTTCTGTCATCACCTCCTCATAAGGCTGTGTGCTGGGCGTGACAGAAGACGGTGCCTGGCCACGGCTGGGGGTGAATACATGGGAGCCTTTCCCCCTAGTCTTAAGATGATGACTCTTCCACACACAAAAAGATGGCTCCTTTTTTTTTTTTGAATCCAGAAAAATAAGTTTTTAATGAAAAATAAAAACTGCAAAACAGCAATAAAAGTTTTATACACAGGCAAAAATAATACAGACACTCAATATATTTAACAAGATTCATGATATAATTATTTTGGGAAAATTAGGACCCTACAGGAGTTGGGCAGATACAGTGTGTAAACGAAAGTACTCATCTTTTGAAACACAAAGGTATCTATAGATTCCAGTATACATTGCAAAGATAAAATGAAAAATAAAAATATTACTAACAAACTGAGATATATAAAAAAGCCTTAAAATAATTGGAAATACAAACTTCTCAGGAACGGGGTTGAGGAGGTGAAGAATTGAAGCATGGTGGACATTCCTGCTGGTTACACTAACGGTGGCAGTATATATATTCAGTATCTTCACCTAAGACTATTTCATTTTGATCCAACATCCCAAATGAGGGAACCAGTTTGGGACAGCAAAAGTTCACTACCAAGTTCCACATTTTTTTTTTTTTTGCATGGGCAAGCCCTGGGAATCGAACCCAGATCGCCAGCATGGCAGGCGAGAACTCTGCCTGCTGAGCCACCGTGGCCCGCCCTACGTGCCACATCTTTAACATTATCTGTTCTTGTGAACAACAGTCTTTACCCATCATGAGTTGGCTGATTGGAAGGTACAAGGGTGAGAATTGAGACCATGTGGGACCTGAACATCTGATGGGTTCCAGTGCCCTCTCCGTGTCCAGGGACCTGCCAATCAGGAAATCTGTTGCTTGGTTGTTCTCGGTCAGCCCCACTCCTGCCTTCCCTCCAGGGCCTTTTATTTCATTCTGAGAAGGGCCTTCCCACAGGTGAAACAATGCGGTTGGAACATGAGAACAGCCCTAAGACTTCCTCCCAGGAATGTGATATAAGGATGTTGTAGATGGTTTTTGTTCACTACTTTATACAGTGGCTTCTTCTAAGGAACCAGGGGAAAAATCCTTTTTAGGATTCACTGATACGAATGGCTGTATGTCCCCTGAGAAGCTGACATCTTCTCTCCCTCAGATGCCGTGACTTGTCTCATTCATCTGGGCTACTTGTTTAAGCTGGATCCCTACTGCCTCTCTAGAAGATCTTGATTTGGTACATCTTGAATGGGGTGATATTCCGGATATCTGGATTTTTAACAAGGTCTCCGGATGATTCCTAGGCTAGTTTAGGACATAGTAAACTAAAATTGGTTGTGCTTTTCTCTTTATGTTGGCTGTGGGGAGTTCCAAGTTATATCTGTAGGTTAATTCCTAAAGTGTTCGGGTTGTGTGGTGTGAGCTTTGTATACTGATCTTAATCCTGGTTTCATATTTTTCTTACCCTAATTTCTTGCCAATATTTTCATTAAACAAAATCTCGTTGTACCATGCATTTTTTCAATAGGCTACCTAAATTACTTTTGGAATGAAGCAGAATGTATCAGTCTCTGGTAGGAAACAGAAGACGCATCTGGCATCTTTGTAAAGACGTTTGTCTTCAGTGACTATTTATGGAGATGTGGGTAAGGTTGAAACCAACGAAGGATGTGGAGGGACTAGCAACAGTGGGAAGCCATTGCCATCACTGGTCTACCTGGAAGGGGAGGGCTATTAGTTTCCTATTGCTGTTGTAAAAACTGACCACATATCTAGCAGCTTAAAAGAGCAGAAATTTATTCTCTTAGAGTTCCAGAGACCAGAAGTCTGCAGTGAGTCTCACTGGACTAAAATCAAGGTGTTGACAGAGCTCTGGGGAAGAATCTATTCCTTACTTCTTCAGCTTGGTGGGTGCCAGCATTCCTTGGCTGCAGACACATCACTCCAATCTCTGCTTCTCTGGTCACACTGTCTTCTCCTCTTCTACATCAAATCTCCTTCTGCCTCCCTCTTAAAGGATAGGTGTGATGACATTTAGAGCCCACCTGGGGTGGAAAATCCAGGAAAATCTCCCATCTCAAGGTCCTTAATGTAATTACACAGGCAAATTCCCTTTCGCTACTAAGGTATGTTCACAAGTTCCAGGGATTAAGAATTGGATGTCTTTGGGGGCAGTGATTGGGTCTGCTGCATGAGAAATGATGCTACTAGAGGGGGTACCCAGCTAGGGCCATGGTAGTTGGGCACAGCCTCTGCCGCGATGGTGCCCAGTAGGGAGGGAGCTGGAGGAAGAAATACCCTGGCCTCTCTCCTCCCCCACTCTGATCTCCTGCCATCAGCTGAGGCAGAAGATGCAATCGGTGGATGTCAGCTTCCTGGGGACAGAGCAGGGCAGAGAAGAGCAGAGGATGGATCAGGAGGCCTGAGAAGAATCACCAGTGTGCAGGTGCACATAACACAGCAGACCACCGCTGAGCTGGAGGAATGATCGCTGCTGGTGTCTGAACTGTTTCTGAGTGAAAGATCTTCTGCCAGAGCTGGCTGCTCAGCACACAGACACATGCTCTGGAATTTTCATGGGGTTTGAGGTCTAATCCCTTCCAGATATGGGGAGACAGTCTGAGAGATTTGAGGCTGTGTTTCAGTCCGGGTTTTGGATTTCTCTGTGTTATGCCCAATGCCTGAGACCAGGGTGGAAAAAGGCCTGTTCGGTTGACATTAAAGGGGCTGAGAAGTAACAGGATCCTGGGCATTCAGGAGCCCACACTCTGAAATCAGCACCAGCTCTCCTCTCCCTGTCAGAAGTTTCCAATCTCAGAAAATTATGCCGCATATCTTGTCTTTAGGAACCCCATGCTGTTCTGCAGTGAAATGGTGATATCTTGCATACCTTAGCTGCCATCTCCGTATAGAAATTTAAAACTGAGCTTGGATCAGCAAGAGACTGGAGCCTGGCCTCTGTGAGGGGGAGCTGAGCCCAAAGGGCTGCTGCAGCAGGGCAACTGTACACATTCCCCATCTCCTTCCCCTTTGCCACGTCCTAACAAGCACCCTTTCCCTTTCTCTGCCCACGTATCAGCCCTACCCACAGCCATCAGTTGTGACCTTCACCTCCTCCGTCCACCATGTCCTTCCCAGCTGAGACTGGAGAGACCCTTCTTGGCAAAACGGCTGGGATTGACATCAGGTGTTTTGGGAAGCTCCCATGTCCAAATTCCTGCCTTCTAATGATTGCCCTGATTTTTTTTTTTTATTGACATTTGAAACTAAAGACAAAACCAGCTGCTTCTGGAGGGGAAAAAAGCCAAACATGAAAAGAATCTCCCATATAACCCACTGCCCCCCAACGCCCAAACCAATAAAATGAGCACAGCCAATAATTCAATCTCTCTGCCTCGTTCACTGTGACTAAAGCCAGCAGAAGCTGCACAGCAGGGAGCCCTCATTGACGAGGAATTCATCATAAGTAATTTTATTAGCTTTAATGTAGCCAACAGGGGCTACTGATAGTTTCAGTATTCTTTTCCCTGTGGGATTTCTTTTTCCCTAAAAGGACAAATGTTCTGCTGTACTGACATTGAATTGGCTTTATAATTTAGCATGGCTTGGTTGAATGATAAACCTTTCCAAATGCCATCACAGAGAATGGATTCCACAGGCTGCCATCTACAGATATTTTGCCCCTTGTACCTTTATTTTAAAAATTTCTCAGGGCTTAGAAGCATATCTAACCATAATTATCATAATAACCCTATAAAGGGAGTCACTCATCAGTCTTGGTTTAAAGAAATTTTTTTTTCTGTGAGTATGCTTGAAAATGTCTTGTTTGGACAGAAATGGCTATCCATTAATTGGTCATTTAAGCAAGTTACTTTAAGTCAGGCAATTAAGTTAATGAGACAGTTGGCCTTTTAAATGGAATGGCACCAAGGATGAGCTCACCACTTCACAAAAAGACATTAAATCAATTTGGTGTAAAAGGCATGGGGACACAGTCCCCTCCTACAGTTTCAAGAAAAGATCACGCATGCACAGATTTACCTCCAAGCACGCGTATTGGATGGTGGGCCCTTCAGGCTTTTTGGCAATCACCCTACGATTGAGGAAGAAGCAACAGCTGCTCCAGCTATCACTGGGAAAGATGACAGGTCTGGATTAGGCCATGCTTGGAGGCCAGAAACTCTTGAGAGAGTAGCCCTGGGCTCTGACATGATAGGACCCTCTGACACATGGAATGTCCCAAGCTGAAGCAGATGGAATTGCTGATAAATGAGTTGAAATGGTAGAGGACCCTACACTGGCAGCCGGCTGTGTTTGCTGAGAGCTGCTCCATGGAGGGGCGATTTCAGGGCGGCCAGGCTGCCTTTAGATGTTAATCAGAGGCATTCATATGTTCTGTCCTTCACCCTTCAAAGGAAGGTGTCAAATGTCTTGATGGAATACCTCCTTGCTTACACAGACATGGGGAAATCAGCCACCCTGGTGACAAATGACATAGGGCGAATCGATAGAGTGAAGGTCAGGCTTGGCTAGACCCATAGTCGCAGGGCATGAGAAATCATGTCACCATTGGTCTGCAGGGCAGAGCCAAACCAAGGCCATGGTCCACACTGGAAGGAAACATCTGGAATTGGCAGGCTGGAGGATGATAAGGAATGGAGGTCTGGGGGTGAGGAACTCCAGAGGACCAAACTCCGTTGTGGCAACCAGCCATTGCCAAATCTATTTCTTGCAATAGTTCAGCCACCACATATGGATGTTTGGACGTAGAAAGCAACAGAATTACATGATAATATCACTGGCACCCACAAAGGATAAGTGATCTAACAGTTTGAGAGGTATTCTGGTAGAAATGGGCCTCTTAAGTCACGCTTAGCTGAAGGGCAGTGTGTATTCCATGGAAGAGGGGCATGATGAGTGAGTTCACTTTATTAAATAACTGGGCTGAATTTAAGCAGTAGAGTGAAATATTGCTGCCATCATGTGAACGTGGGCAATTTAAAAATCTGCTGCTGGGAAGGTGCCACTATTCCAAGACTGACTTTCCCTTTGTGCCCCGCCCCCCA
Source organism: Tamandua tetradactyla (assembly GCF_023851605.1). Taxonomy (NCBI): domain Eukaryota; kingdom Metazoa; phylum Chordata; class Mammalia; order Pilosa; family Myrmecophagidae; genus Tamandua; species Tamandua tetradactyla. Next base: position 81,372,390 of record NC_135330.1, read on the forward strand.
CCCCCCCCGGCCCTGCCCCCTTGGCCATGCTGCTTGCCCGTGACTTACACCTTTCCTGCAGAATAGACTCCTTCTCTGGGAGGCACACTCATGCACCCTCTAGATTTGGGGGGATATAATTATTTTCTTCAAGGTGCCAAAAGGAGGGAGAAACGGTTGGGGATAGAAGGAGGAGTCAGAAGGAAAACCTCATGTTTGGTGATATTTCTAGGATACTGCCAAGGGAGGGCCATGCTGGGCTTTATGCCTATGCTGCTGGCACTGGGCAGTGGTGCTGAAGGCAGCTGCTGTGAGGTAGGGGAAGGTTAGTTCTGCAAGTGGTGCTAAGAATGCTCGGGGCTCCGTACAAGTCCTTGGCTGATGCTGCCTGTCCCTCCACGGTTGGATGCTCAACTTTCCCTGCTTTAAAACATGCTGTCCTCCAAAAGCTGCCAGCGTTTGCTTTCTTCCCATTCTGGGACTATCCTGGAAGCTCCTTTTAACCTGATGTTACTTGGAAACTTGTAAGTGCCCATTGGGATTGCCCAGGACTTGCTTGAATAGATGGAAGGGCCCTCAGTCTTTACTTCCTAAGCTCCTTATGGTTTTACTCTTTCTGCTGTAGTTAGAGAATCTGAGTGAACTCTCGCTTCACTTAAAAAAACCTGGGTCTCTGAGACAACTGCGCACGGAGTTTTGTCTGTCTTGGCCACCCTTGTGATTGACGTACCATACCCAGCTCAGTCGCCAAGCTCCTTCAACACAGGGCAGCATGCTCAGAGTGAGGGATGAGCAGGTAACCTGATCCCCTGAAAGCCTTAGCTGAGATGCACTCACCGGGCAAGTGGGGATAAACTGGCCACAGTCAGCCTGTGAAGGTAGTGCTAAACTCATTGGCAGCACTGGTCACGAACCAAGGAGTATCAGAGGTAAGAAAGCAACACTCAGCAAGAAAGCAACACTTGGCATGCTTCAGGGCTGCCGTCGGGCACCTCTAGGATGGTCTCTTCTTTCCTGGGTTCTTTCAATTCTAGGCTACTGGGAACCAATTGGTCCAGAGGTTTGTGGACATTCTGTTAACTTCAAATTAACAACTAATGATTATGGATCTTGTATGTGGCAGACACTATACTAGGTCCTGGAGAAAGAGCCAGGGACAAGAGAAGCATTGTTTCTGCTTCCACGGCACTCAGAGTGAACACAGACAAGAGGATAAGAAATAATGATACGCTGTAATACATGCTAAGATAAGGCAATTGTTGGCTGTAGTGGGAGTGGGCACCTAACTTGGGAGGGTCAGAGAGATCTTTCTGGACGAAGCAGTGTCTCAGCTGGGACTCTTGAAGTATGTTTCTTTAGAAGGAACAGAACCGTCAAAAATCTGGAAGAAAGAGAGAGCATAGCACGAATTAGAATGTGCATGGCCAGAATGCAGACTAGGGGGTGTAGGGTGGAAGTCTGGGTTAGGAAACCTGGCTGCATAATGCAACCCCTGACCCCGCTCAGGTGGGGCAGTCAATTTAACAGCAGCGTCTGGAGCTTCTTCCAGGCACAGGGCCCCGAGTTTGGTATTGTGGGGGACATCCCCCACCGTGGGCAGACGGACAGACAGAATCACTTTTCCCATGGCCCAGATATCTAAGGAGACACCTGCGCATCCTTTTGCCTATCAGCAGGGAGGGACTACTCTTTAGCAGACTCTCCAAAGGTCCCCTCTGTCCGTTAAAGCTAGTCCTGAACGAAGGGATTTTGATATTCACAAGTTAGAGATGCTGTGCTTTGTATGCTAAGGTATCAGCTGGTGGTCAGAGGATATGTGCGTGTTAGTGGGGGTGACTTACAGCAAGTCATGTTGTTCTCTCTTGTTTTCCTGTGCTCAAAGGACCTCTGGATAAGGCTAGATGGGCTGGGCTGGATTAAAGGCTCCAGTTTACAGGATTCGCTGCTTGGAGGCCTCCGAGACTTTCTTTTTTGCTTCCAAGATTTCCCCCCAAATTTGCACAGAAAATTGTTCTTCCTTCTTCTCAATCAGCCCACACATTTTTTTTTTTCTTTTTTCCTTACATTTCTAAGGAAGGTATTCCTCTTCCGGGAAGTTTGCCCTGATTAATTCCATCTATGGTCCCTAAATCTCCAGTGACCTCTATGCCACATATAATTGTTTTCTTTTGTGTTTGAGTCTTTCAGTCACTTTTGAAATTTCACTCTGCAGTTTCCAAGCTTAAGGGTGTATTTTCACCTTTGCTGCTGCATATGCAGTTTTGAGCCGCACACACCAGGTGGTGGTAGTTTCCTCATCCTTTGATTATACATTCTGAATAATTTGTAGGTGAGGAAAGTGGAGGAAGAGAATTAATTTTTTTCTGGTACCTACTATGTGCCAAGCTTGCGTGCCATTGCTGATTTAATCAGCATGGTAGATATTATTTTCCCTTTCCAGTCAAGCACACTGAATTTTGGGAGAGGTAAAGTAACTTCCTCAAAATCACACCACATCCTTCATGATGAAACTGGAATTGATACCTGGGGCATGTTCTCTAGCTTTGTCTTTAAGATGAAGCCATGCGTATCTTCTCTGTATGAAACAATCATGAAGTTAGCCACTATTTCAGAGCAACTGTTCTAATAAAATAAATACCTCCGGTATAATTTGGTTTCTTCTTCACTAATTCTTACATGGTAATTATGTAGAATATTTGCAGGTGGACCAAAACCCTGCGTTTGTTCATTTGACAACTTTACTCAGCTGCCAGCCACTTTTCCTTTTTGCTCTCCCATTGGCAACTTAGGTGTTTAAATGATTTGATAACATCTCTGAAACTGCCTTTATGTGCTACTGAGCCTTAGAGAGTGTTGGAAGAAGATTCATGCTGTAAGTCAGGAGTTAAGGCTCTCGCAATTCAAGGAGTCAAAGACAGTGAAAGGGTTGGGACCTAGGAAAGAAAGTAGGAATTCCAAGACTTGGGTGCAAACCACGAGTCTCAGGACTCTTCCAGCTGAGGAAAGAAGAAAGGGACTTAGTCTCCGAGGTCAGAGATGGAGATTTCTAGGAGGGCGGTAGAGCAAATGGAACACAAGACGGGTGTTTGGCCTCCTTGGGTTCAGGCCTGTTCCAGCTGCAGCTGTGCTCCGTTTCCATGTGGGGCAGCATAGGAGAGTTTGGCACCCACCTTGGCAGCATCAGGACAACTGATGGGAGGCTGTAGGCTATTTTCCTTCTTAAATTGGCTGCCCCTTTGTCCTCCACTATACACGCCAGACCAAAAACAACAGAAGAAAAATAGCTTTTTAGGTATCTTATATCCCAAAGTGTATGTTCCCCACAATCAAATTCTCAGCAATTTGGAAGTTTCTTTGCTAATATGCCATATTGCTTTTACTTTTACTTGGGGGTGGGGGGAATTCCCTCTTCTAATATCTTGAGATCTAGACCCCACCCAGCTCTCTGGGCCATTGGGATATATTTCTTACAGCCTGTCCCTTCTCTACTCTGGACAATTTCCCTATGTGTGAAATAGGGGGGTAGAATAAAGAATGTTTCATCTCTCTTCTATAATTTCTGGCTGGTTATTTTGTTGTTTTATGGCCGCTGGGGGCTTGTTCAACTCATTTAATAAATATAAAGAGTTGGCACTGCCAGGCTGCCTAGTCTGGGGTTGATTCGGTGCTTCAGTAATTAAAATAATCAAGCTTCTTTCAGTGGAACTTGTTTCACAGTTAAAGATAATTTTCTGGATATCTTGCCTCTTACACCTTCCTTCCATGAAGATGCCATGTCACTTCTCTCGTGAACACTTTCCTTACCTCAGGTCTTTGATCCTTTCAAGACTAGGAAGAGATGTAAATTTTTAATTTGTTTTGTTTTGTTTTTTAAGAGGAACTGGTTCTTTATTTCAAAAAGAAATTTATTCAATTTTCAGTATCAAAACAGTTGCATTATTGGTTTCTCTTTCTCCCAATCTGCCCCCCCAAAGAGACCACACCAAAGGAGGGTACATTTTAAGCCAATAAGCTGCAGGATGCACACATAAGAGACCTCACAGGAACCTCACCAAAAAGGGGAAAGAATTGTAAAAGATCAGCATACTGCCAGACCAGACGATAGAGATGGGGTAGACAGGGTCTTTTTCGCCAAACTGTTTCTTCCTCGCCCAGAGATTGCAGCTGGGCTAAGAGCTGGGCACCTTTTATTTGTTTTTGCTTGTGTATTATATATTTTTGTGCAAATAAGAACTCTGTATTAGGCAAGGTTCTCTAAAGAAACAGAACCAACAGGAGATATCTGTAAATATGAGATTCATAAAGGTGTCTCATGCATATGGAATGTTTGTATGTTAAGAATGCTTGTATGTGAAGATTTATCAATACAAATATATTTTTTAAAAAAGGTGTCTCATGCAGTTGTGGGAATGGAAGAGTCCAAAATCCATAGGCCAGGCTGTGAAGCTGTCAGCTCCAATGAAGGCTCTGAACGAACTCCACAGGAGAACCTCGCTGGCTGAAGAAGCAGTGAAAGAATCTTTCTTCTCCCTTAAAAAAAACCCACCACTGATTGGATTATCTCCTAGTGAGAGACATGCCTTAGTTGATTGCAGATGTAATCAGCCACAGATGCAATCAACTGACCGATGTTTAATCAACTAGCCTCCTGGTTTATCAACCACCCACAGAATATCCTTGCAGTAATGGTCAGGTCAGTGTTTGCTTCGTTGTGTTTTCAGGTACCCTCTCGAGTTCTTGGTATAATGTTAAGGAGAAGAGCTTTCAGGTAATGAAACACTGGAGACCAACTTGACAGTACTGGCTGAGCTAAGACCTCTTACTTGACTAACCTTTAATTTATCTAACATACTCCACCCCCACCCATTCGGAACTCTTTCCTCCTGTGAGATGGGAAGGGGGCAGGTGGGATTTCCACTGTTGGTAGTTAAAGAGCAGAGATACTATTTGGAGTTGAAGAATGTGCAGGGACTGGGGGCTGGGCACTGACTGGCCAGGTTGTCGGGGTTGCAGGGCTTGGGGGCCATGTGGTCAATGGGACAGGCTCAGCTGTGCATGCTTCATACATGTACTTCCAGTGAAGTCAGAGGCCCTCAGTCCTGTAGTTATTATTTCACGCCTTGGAGCAGTTTCTTAGGTGCTCTGAGCCTCACGTTGCTCGCCCTTCCCTTCCAGAGTTCTTGCAGGGTTATACAAAACAATGTCCGTGTAGGGTGTTGTGCATACAGAAATGGGAAGCTTTCCGATTTTTATTAACAGAATTTGTTCAAAAATGCTTATTATTTGTACATCAAGTAAATGTTTTTTTTTTTTTTTTTTTTTGTTGTTGTTAGCTTTATATCTGTGTTAGGTGTTGTGGTAGTCAGGTTCAGGCGTCAACTTGGCCAGATGACGGTGCCTAGTTCTGTTGCTGTGGATATGAATCATTAGCCTGTCTAACCGATGGCTGATCACATCTGCCATCTCTAAGGCGTGCCTTCCGCAATGAATGATTTTTCTTTTTTTTTGCATGGGCAGGCACCGGGAATGTGATGTTTAATTTAATTCTTGGGAAGCTTAAAAGAGAGAGCTCAATGCAGTACAGCCCAAGCAGCTCAACCTACCTCATCTCAGCACTTTGCTGCACTTTTCGTCTCAGCCTCTGACCTTTGGAGGTGCAGAAAGGAATCACCCTGGGGAAAGCCGTTGGAACCCAGAAGCCTGGAGAGAAGGCCAGTGGTGATCACCCTTTCATCTGAGGTTCTCCCATATAAGAGAGAACCTTAGATGAAAGCTAGCTATCTTTCCTCTGAAGAACTATACATTTTTAACGAAATAAACCCCCTTTTATGAAAGCCAATCCATCTCTGCTGTGTCGCGTTCTGGCAGCTTTGGCAGACTAAAACAGGTGTATATGCCGGTATTGTAAAGTGACTAGGAAGTAATTTGTTACAACTTGAAATACTTTTGGGAACAAATGCTTCTAGGCTTGTGATATTCACGTAAGAGTGCCTGTGATTATTTTTTCATGTAAAAATAACTATTTTTGAGAACAAAAACAATACCTGTGACAGAAAAATTCAGAAACTTCAGAATAGGCAAAAGATAATTTCCTGATGCCATTTCCTCACTACCAACTTCCATTTTATGTTAAGGTGTTTGTACTGTTTGGTTTCACTTCATATTATGTGAGGAGCATTTCCCTGTAACAATATTTGCTCTGTAACAATACTGAACAGATGCACTATCTTTTTTTTTTTTTTACAGCTTATAACACAACTTTTATTAGAAAAGTTATACATAACATAGCATCAACTATTTTCAAGAACAATATTAAACCCGATAGGCAACAAAAACAAGACTAAAAAAATGTGTAACAAGAAACTAATGACCTTTCTATAATCAAACATTCAATTATCTACAATGTCTTTTTACAAGGGGGAAAAACCCATGGTTTACAGGCACATAATATTGAAAATAAAGCTGCAATAGCAAATTATACAATTACCATTCTCAAGAAACTGAATCATTAAAACAGTAATTACGAGCTCACAAATTTAAAACATTTCACATAATTTAAAAATTATTGGGTATACACTGAAGTCTGAGTTTCAAAAGTGATTTTCTTCCCCACAAAGTGCCAACACTTAAGCTAGGACTTTCAGTGTGAGTAATTTTGCCCTAAAAAGTTAAGACAAGTCTTGATAATCATAATAGTCACATAATTTCTGTGCTATCTGGTCTGTTAATTATAAAGCCTTTATTTGGGTGTGTGTGTGTTTCTTCACTTAAATTACAGGAAACCGGAGAGGATTTCTGTCGCGAAGCTATTAAAATAAAGTTCCAAACACAGGAGAGTGTGCAACACTGGAAAAAGAGACCAGTACTAAAACTTGTAATAAATATCAGGGAAGCCATTAATTTCTACAGCGTTGTCTGCTTAAGGATTAAGTCAATGAGGTGTATGATTTTTCATCAGTCTGCCCTTATGATACGCGTGGTAATTCCTATTTCCATGATCTGAATATTCATACAAATTTATCCTAACATCTTTTCAAAACTTTGATTTACAGCTTCTGGAAAGTTATAAACTCTTCATAGTCATTCTACTCTTAAAAAAAAGTCTATTTCTACTCATTTTGAAGCCTCATTGTAATAAGAGATTTCAGGATAGCAAGGTTCATCATGAGGGCTCAATTGGAATGATTAGCAAAATAGAACACTTTAAATCAGTAAGTCCTATCTTTTTGTAGCTGAAAGGAATCAGTTACAGCACAATTTCATATATACCCTTGTTTATTATGGAATTATAGTTTAAAACATACCTCAAGAGGATGAATGAATTTTGTTGTTTCAGGTACCACCCTAAGCACAATGATTAACAATGAAGATTGCCTGTGTTACTGACATAAAAGGAGAATTTCTTTCTGTCAAAAGATTCACGCTATAGTTTTTAATGAAACTGTCAGGTATTTTCCCAGACAGGTTTACCTTTTCAGAGCAGTAATGGAGAATTAAGATAAAAATCATGACTTTAACTGCCATTCCACATTATTTCATGCACCATTATTGCACACATCTGTTCTGTTAAAATAATCTCCCGGGTCCTTTGATGCTTGTTTTCTCCATCAGAATACAAACACAATCCATATATAAGCAGTTTCCTTAAAAATGAAATCGATAAATTTAAAATACTGGAAAAAAAGATGAAAGAAAAAGGCAGAGACTTTGTACAGACAAAAATCTAAACCTTCTCGGGGGTATTGTGTGCCCTGCACATGGGGGCAATTTGTACAAACTAGTGAAATTAACACTAGCTATAATGCTTGTAGCTGCTCAAATAATACGGAATCTTGGTCCAGGTGTTGCAATGATGTCGCTATATGGTTCTTCCTGCGTCAGCTCAATAGCTTGCTGCTTTTTTAGAACCAAGAAGCTGTAGAACTTTGCTGCAGCCTGTTTTCTGTTTGTGTTTCTACATAATTCAAGCAAACTGATAGATTCAGCTCCGGTTTTAGCAAGAGCTCGCTGAAGACCGTGAAGCATCTGCTGAGTTCTTTTGTTCCATCTTCTTTCTTCTTGATCCTGATCACCCCCTGAAGCATCTTCATCCTCTTCCTCTTCTTCATCTTCTTTCTCTTTCTCTTTTTCCTTCTCCTTTTCTGGCAGAAGTTCTAGCTCTGGTATTAGCTGACAGATATTTGGAGGCTCTTCTGGAGGGAGTTCGACAGGGGGTATTTCCATCTGCTCAACCTGCTGAGGAGGCATCACAGGCTCTGGGTCAACTTGTCCAGACTTCCGCTTAACTTCCTGAGGTGGTGGTGGGGGCATGGTTGACTCATCTAAGTTTGTTCTGCTAGTTTCCATCACAGATTCCTGGAGGCGGCTTGGCTCTTCCAAAATGGGCTCATCAATAACATCACGTTGCTGATGTTGCTGTTGCTGATCATCTCTGGGAACCTCTGGATTTTCAAATTCTTTAAGGAACTCATCCAAATTATCAGCCTCTCCTCCTTTCCTCCTTTTTCTGAGGTCTTCTGGTACAAGTGGTGTAAGACAGCATGTAAAGAGCTTCAGTAGTCTATTGTTCCACAAAGGCTGAGCAGGTAAAGAGAAAAGTTTTTCCACTCCTCCTGTCTCTTTCCACATCATCAATTTCTTGGTGGGTGGTGCCAGATCCAAAGTAGTAACAATATCAGAATAATCACTAAGTTGGGCTCTTATTGTCTTGCTATCCAACTCCTTGACACTGTCAACAATTAGCTTTCTCTTCCTCTTGGCTTCTGTTTCTTTGACAGTAATATTGATAGGTTCCAAAGCAAATGCTTCTTCCTCATTGGGAACAAGTGTTGTTTGATCAGTCATAGTTGGCATTGGTTCAACAGGATCCACTGAATCAGGACTATCAGGTCAACCCATTGATACGTTATCATCCTCATCCATATCATCATGTGCAGGCTGCTCTGGCAACATCACCCCTGCCTCAGAGAGGGCAGGAGGATCATCTAATATACCATCATTTCCTTCTCCAAAATTGTCATCCTTATATTGGTCTTCATATTCTAAATGATTAATTTTCTCATGCAGATTGCTGGTGCTCTGCTCAGGTTCAAGTAAGAGGTTGGAAACACTAGTGCTGACTAACATGTCATCATCTTCAAAAGCACTGCCTTCTCTCATTATCTCACGATCATCCATTCCAAAGTCGCCAAAATCATTTTCCTGTAGGATACTGATGTTTCCAACTTCTTCTCTCATGGTTATCTCTTCCACTCTACTCTGGTTTAGGCTGAACTGGTGGGCCACATCAATGTCATCCAAATCAGGAAGTGGTTGATCAAAGTCATGAAATTCTTCAGGTAAGGTGATGGCATTATAAGCAGCTTCCCGATTTTCCTCAGGCAGGTCAACAACACCTGGCCGAAAAGCCATCTTTATCTTAATGAATGCCTCATTACAGTCTGCAAGGAGATACTTGGCTTTCCTGTGATAGATTCGTACTATTCCCAGTAAAAGGTGTCCTGATGTTCGAAGTGCCATCTTCACGTTAAGAGTGTAGCATGATGAAGAGCACAGGCTACATATTCAGGGAAATCTCAGCAAAGGATGCCACTGGCTTGGGTGAGTTGATACTCTCCACACTGCTCTCTAAATTACATTCAAATACATGGGCTTTGGTTAGCTTCTTATCCCAATGGGCCGCTAGCCAAATTTTGGCCAGAGGCCCTCTTTTACTGAGGACAAAATGTGCGTAGAACATTGTTCTGGTTGACTATGAAACAGGAGGAAACCTTGCTCTCCGTAGGTAGCAGGGCCGGGCTGGGTGGCCCGGGGAGAGGAAAAGGGTCGGGGGAGGGGGCGGGGAAAGGGGGGAGCCCTTGTGCGGTGTAGTTTCGGAGCAGCTCCCGCTGCCGCCTCCTTTCTGATTCACTCCCAGATGCACTATCTTTTAATGAATATTTAAGTTGATTTCATTTAAACATTCTTATGCATATTACTCGCATAAGCATGGGTATAGATAAATGTTTGCATTTGTCTTAAATTCTTTCCTTAGAATAAATTTTGTAAAATAATATTACTGGTTCAGAGTTTTTATTTTCTTTTCTATTTTCTTTGTTTTTTAGCTGCAAACAGAAGTTTATGAGAAGCACATTTTTCTAAGCTCTTCCAAACACTTGAGATGATAATGAAAGAAAAATCTTTGCTAATATGATAGGCTAAATGATAAAGGGGACCTCATTTTAATTGAAATGTCTTTTGTTACCAATGAAGTTTAGTATTTTAATATGTTTATTGATTATTGGTATTTTTCTTTATTCAATTTTGAGTTAATGTCCTCAGCATATTTTTTATTGGGATTTTTTTTCCTTTGCATTATTATTTGTGAGAATCTTATTCAGATTACAAGATTAACTCTTTATCTACTTTACATATGGCAAATATATTTTCTAGTATCATTTCTCTTTTAATTTTATTTATGGTGTTTTTTTTTAATATTCAGAAACAGTAAATTTGTATGTAGTCAAGTATTTCAATTTTTTCCCTTTATGGTTTCTGCCTTGCAAAGCTCCTCCAAAACTAATACTATATAATATCCATCCATATGTTCCTTAGACTATTTTATGGATTCAATAATTATTTACCTTACAATATACTGGTCTATTGTTCATCTGGAATTTCTTTTGGTGAGTTGTGCCATACTCTCATTTATTTATTTTTCAAATAATTATTAGATTGTATCATCAGTTATTGAATAATTGTCTTTCCTTCCCTGACTTGAAATACCACTTTTCGGTGATTCTATATATATATTTTTTGTATGCTATATGCCCGGGGTCACATTTCATTTTTTTCCATGTAAGTATCCCATTACCACAGCACCGTTTGTTGAATTTTTTTGTTTGTTTGTTTTTTCTATCTTTGTTTTTGGAAAGTGCCTGGCTGGGAATCGAATCCGGATTCGATGGCAGTTGAGAATCCTACCACTGAACTACCCTTGCACCCCAAGTGATTCTATTTTTAAATTGGGAAAATAGCATCATGTAGAAATGCATTACTAATTTTGTTCAGTTTTGTGTTAAACATATTTCTAGATATCAAGGTGTATGGAACTAGTAAGAACAGTCGTGGGATTGAAGGCATTAATAGTGCATTAATAATGTAGAACCAAGTGAAATGTCAGCATGTACAAACTGAAGCCCTAGAGTTTTACTCCCCTGGTTTTGATAAGCTCATCTCGCCAATATGTATCTCTGAGGGGTACACTCTTTTCTTCCTTCACTTCATCCTAGCAAATATTTATTAAGTAACTACTTCTGGACTATATTCCCAGGGGACTCAAGCAAAAATAAAATAAAATTATCTTTGTCGCTGAGGATATCATAATTTGGTGGGAGAGCATATTAGCTGGGAATGCTGTTAGTGTCAGTAAGCAAAATGCTCAAATAAAATTGCTTAAACCAGATGTGGTGGTTTGCAGTTACTGACGTTAGTTTAGCAGCTTAGAGATGTCAAGGCAGTGAGTAAACTTCCTTGTGGTTTTCTTCCTCTTTCCATCACTGTTGTAATAAAGCTGCAGCTGCTCCAGGCATTGAGCCCTCATACATCCATGTCCAAAGGAAGGGGACAGTGGGCAGTGTGGGGCAGGAGGATTTCTTCTCATGGTGTCTACCTTTTTTTATGGAGGAAAGTCTTCCTTAGAACCCTCTAGCAGACTTCCTTTCATCTCATGGGTTAGAAATGGGTCACATGCCCATCCTTAGAACAGATGCTCTGTCTACTTCCGGAGACCAATGCATTTCAGACCAACAGGAAACAAAATGCTGCTTCTGTGAGCAAGGAAGAAGGGGACAACTACTTTTGAGGAGGAACGCAATCATTTTTGCCAGAGAGCTATTCATTTATACAAATATAAACTTCAGGGAAACAAGTGCTGGTAGAGGTATTCTGATTTCTGTCCTGTTTTCTAACCCAAAGTGGTAAATCTAACCTCTCTGAGTCCCAATTTTTAATCTGTAAAATGGAGAAATTAATACTTGCTCTGCCCACATACAGGACTAAATAAGGATCACATTAGTTGACTGCTTTGCAAACTATAAGCCATTAAGTACCTATACTTTTCAGCTTCTTAAAGCAAATATTCACCTTGTTTGGAACACCCTGTGGTAGTTAGATTCAGTTGTCAACTTGGCCAGGTGAAGGCACCTACTTCTATTGCTGTGGACATGAGCCAATGGTATGTGAACATCTGTTGCTGATTATATCTGCAGTTGGCTAGGAGGTGTGCCTGCTGCAGTGAATGACGTTTGACTTAATTGGCTGGTGCTTAAATGAGAGAGCGAAACGTCGTAGCACAGCCCAAGCAGCTCAGCATACCTCATCTCAGCACTTGCAGCTCAGCCCAGGCCTTTGGAGGTGCAGAAAGAAATCACCCCAGGGAAAGTGGTTGGAACCCAGAGACCTGGAGAGAAGGCCAGCAGAGATCACCCTGTGCCTTCCCATGTAAGAAAGAACCTCAGGTGAAAGTTAGCTGCCTTTCCTCTGAAGAACTAACAAAATAAATCCCCCCTTTTATTAAAAGCCAATCCGTCTCTGGTGTGTTGCATTCCAGCAGCTAGCAGACTAGAACACACGCTCTCTAATTTTGCTGATCTGTAGTCTGGTACCACCAACTTGGGCATGGAAGTGGGGTGAAGGGTGTGGCCTCAGTGGGGCTGAGATCAGGGTTCCTTGAGGCAGAAAGCTGGGATGTTGAAAGCACAGAATCTCTTCATTACATTTCTGCACACGTGTCTTGAGCCAGGACAGGAGTTGAGAAAGCGGAAGCTTTTGCTCTCATTGTGCTCTGTGTTTGAGAACAGTGCTTTTCAATGCTGGGATAGTTCAGGCTCAGACGTGGGACGTTGGACACCCAGGTACAGTGGTATAGAAAGAATTGGGAAATCTTTATGGATGATGACAAGAAGAAAGAGTGAATCCCCATCCCCTTGCTTGATGCTTTCTCTCCTGGAGTGGGACTCTTGAATAGACAGGTCCCCAGCGGTAGCCTGAGGCAGGTGCTTAACAAAGGCTGGTGAGGAGGCTGGCAGGAGATTTGCTTCCCACCATGCAAAGAGCTGTAGCTCAGCCTTTGAAAACAACTTGGAGAGGAAGGAAAATGGCCTTAGCTGGAATGGGAGGATGCAAGAGGGGAGGGTTCAGAGGAGGACCTTGGTGGTAAAGTTCAACCGTTTCCTTCTTGTGGGTCTGGGAGAGAAATAGTTCTGAATCTGCCCTGACCTTTTAAACTTTAGCCTGTTTCCTAAGCTGACTGAAGCCCAAGTTCCTCTTCTAACCACAAAAGTCCTTTGCTTTCGCCCTGGAAATGTGGAGTCTTGCCATTACCCACATCTGCCAGACCCCTCTGTAAACCTTGCTTGAGCCTTGGTCCGTGTTTAACCAGCTCACTTCATTTACTGAGGCAGCTTGGCACACAGGTGGCTAAGGGTGCACTTAATAATCTTGTCATTTTTACCTCATGGCATTTTATATCTACCTCACCCATCCAGTTAAATTAAATTAACGTCTGTCTCTTCCCTGCCTACCGTGAAAATGAATGGGTCTTCTACTGTCCCCTTAGAACCCATGTAATCATCACGTCCTGAAAAGAAATTCAGTGGCTAACAAATTACAGGCTGTCATCACAGAAGCCAGTGGGCAACTCCAGAGTCCTTCTCAATTCACAGGGGCTTGAGCTGGGTATGTTCAAGGTCAAGGATTGGCGTCTTGTTGCATTATCTATCTATTCTGATGCTTCTGAGAGGTACAGGGAGGATGGGATATTGGGACCATGGAAAGTGAATAGCAAGTGAGCAGTTTCTGTGGGCAAAGTTCTGAGAGTGCTGGATGCAGGTGAATTTATCCTGAGAATGGAAGGTCACTCTGTTTCTAGTGGGCAGCTGCTCATTGTGACACCACCCATGGTGCCTGGGAAGGCCAGTTTCAGCTGTCCCAACATCTTGTCTTCTGATGCCTCAGAGGGCTTGTCCCCCTCTGCCCACTCAACATGGTTTTCTAGGTCATATCAATTGGTTCTAGACTGTCAAAATGTGTGGGGATTCCCTAAATGCCCAAGTATCCTAACCTTCACCTTGTTGGCCAGTTGCTGGGAAAACTTGCAAAGTCAAAAGCTTGCTGGGAAGTCTACCTAATTCTCTCTCTCTCTCTCTCTCTCTATATATATATTTTTTGCATGGGCAGGCACTGGGAATTGAACCTGGGTCTCTGGCATGCCAGGCGAGAACTCTGCCTGCTGAGCCACCGTTGCAGCACCCTTCAATTCTGTTTTAACAGAATGGATTCACTTTACAGTTGCTCATTCTTTTATTGATGGCTTGAGTTCTCAAAAGACATGAAGTGTTTTAAATAGAAATCCTACTGACACTAAATCATTTCTGATGTTCCTAAGAAGAAAACCAAGAATACAGGTGGTAAAACAATTCTCTTGGTCCCCTCTGTGCCGTGGTTGTATAATCGTCCTCATTTTCTCATTTCCTCCCCTGATTGTTAAATCTCAGAGAATTGCTGACCTTGCTAATGACACTTTCTCTGTTCTGGGAGCCATTTCCTCTGCCGATTGGGTCCTTCTGAAGGGGAAATTAGTTACTGCAGGGGAGTGAGCCTCACAAACCCTGAGCACCAATAGCTTACTTCTTACTTACAGTTTTAGTTTCCAGCTGCTAAAACAAATACCAGACAATGGGTTATCTTAAACAATGGGAATTTCTTTTAACTTTTTTTTTCGTGTATAATATAACACATACACAAAGCAAAGAAAGGAAAAAGGAATAGTTTTCAAAGCACTCTTCAACAAGTAGTTACAGGACAGATCCCAGAGTTTGTCATGGGCTACCATACAATTCTCTCAGATTTTTCCTTCTAGCTGCTCCAGAGCATTGGAAGCTAGAAGGAATAAATATTTTTTTATCATTACAATAGATTTTTTTGTGTGTGTGTGTGAAAAACAACATATATATATATATATAAAGCAATAAATTTCAAAGCACAGCACCACAAGCAGTAGTAGAACAGATTTCAGAGTTTGGCATGGAGTACGATTCCTCAATTTTATGTTTTACGTCTAGCTCCTTTAAGATACTAGAGACTAAATGAGATATCAATAATGATTCGAGATCGTATTCATTAAATAATGGGAATTTATGAGTTCATGGTTTTGAGGCTGATTAGGATAAGCCTGAAACTGGACATCAGCACGGTGATGCTTTCTGCCCAAAGGCTGTGGTTTTCCATGACTGGCTGCCAGCAAGCCTTGCACCTTGGCTTTTGTGTCACCTGGAGTGCACATGGTGGCGTCATCGCCTTTCTCTTCTGGACGCTGTTGACTTCCCGCTATTGGCTGCTCCCTGTGGTTTCTCTTCTTGTGTCAAGTTTAATTTGCTTATGCGGACTTCAACCGTATTGGATGAAGGCTGACCCTCATTCATTTTGGGCAAGCCTAAACTAACACCATCTTCAAAATGTCCTGTTTATAAATGAATATGCTTTTTGGAGGGGACATGATTCAATCCCTAACATCAACAAATAAATAGCACTTTAATACTAAAGGCTTTTAATTGGGATGCATAGAAGACTATGTTCTGAGGTGCTGTGTGATCTCAAGTCATTTAATTTTTTTTGAACACATAGCATCATCATATGTAAAATGAAGATACAAATGACATGCCAGATTGCTTCATCATTTGATTAAAAAATGTCATGAAAACCTACTCTGTATTTACAGTGTCCAGTAGTGGTGATGCAAATGAAGACTTTGAGGAATGTCTGCAGTACGGAAGGTAAGCATCTTTGTTACACTGTTCAAGGTTCTTCATATGTGCATTGTCTAATATTATTTCCTACATTATTTATTTGTTGTAGGTATCATTATTTCACCCCCTTTACAGGGGACAGTAATACTAACTAGCATTTTTGAATTGTTCTCTGTATGTCAAGCATTCAGCTAAGCAATTTAATTAATTGCTTCACATCAGCATGATGATCTGTAGGCACTAATATTCAATTTCACAGATAAAAACATCACAGCACAGAGAAGTTAGTTATCTTGCCCAAGAGGACATAGCAAGTAAGT
The DNA here is from genome assembly GCF_023851605.1 of Tamandua tetradactyla. Lineage (NCBI taxonomy): Eukaryota > Metazoa > Chordata > Mammalia > Pilosa > Myrmecophagidae > Tamandua > Tamandua tetradactyla. The sequence continues at coordinate 81,388,474 of NC_135330.1, forward strand.
AGCAGAGCTGGGATTTCAAGGCAGGTGGTTTGGCTCCAGAGTCCTTACTTGTAAGATGCTAAATTATATAATTAGGATAACCCAGCCTTGTAAGTGAGGGACTCAGATCCTATCTCAAACCTCATGTTTTTTTCTGTGCCCAGGCTACCTCTGTTTATTCGAGATCCAGGGCATTTATAAATAGTTTTAAAAATCGTTATGGAAACTATATGTGCATACGGTACATAAACACACACTTATCTCCATCTATTTAGACAATGTCCCTCAAATATGTTTGTACTAAGGGTCCAGCAGGCGCTCCGCATTCAGATTAGAACAGGGGGAAAATGATAAAGGACCTCAAACCGGCGACTTCACCCTCTTGACTGCCACCATTTATGCTGAAATGTGCACTGTTTTCAGCAAGAAGTATGATCCCAGTTTTTAAAGGTCAAATAAATCACCTTTAAAGTCGTGAAAAGGTAAACAGACTGATGCCTGGGCAGCTTTCCTGAGTTTATGAGGTCTTCTGGCAACAGGGATATACGAAAGCCCCATCAATCATGCCGTCCCCAACACACAAAGCATTTATTTCCAGGGGAGACTGCTCTATCATTCAGGGTAATTTCCCCTGAAACTAGTATTGGGAAATAGTAAATGAAAATAGAAACCCCAGAGTAAATATGCCTTTAAAGAAAAGCATTTTCCCTCTAGCCAAAATTAAAAAAAAAATGTAGCTGTGATTCACAGGAGGCTGCAGGGATGGCAGGAGTATGGGGTGGGGGTAGGTGGCAGGGAGGTGACAGGAGACAGCAAGGGGAGAAGAGTACGCCAAAGTCTGGGGCAGGCCAGCATGACGTGATGGAACAAAACAGTTGTCACCGGTGAAAAATAAGTCCACGGCGCTCCAGTGCATACTTCACTGCCAATCATTTCCCACTTTGCTGGTGTCATCTTTTAAGGGCTCTAAAAGGTCCATACAAACCTTCTTTCAGCACATTCTTAAGTTTTATATTTATATGTATATGTATATATATATATCTCACTGTAAATCTATAAGTCATCCTGTAAATGACTATTCCATGCGAGAAAATAAATGTCTTTTAAAGACCTTTTCATCAGAGCACTTAAATTATGTGTTATTATTTCTCAGTCCTGTAATGAAGATGGGCTTGGTGTAAACAGAAACCCTTTAAAAAAGTGATTACCGTCATGACTCGAGAGCTGCCGAGGGGACCCCTGACTGTCCAGCCGTGTTGGAGTCCATGTCCAGACCCCTTGGAGGTTGGGTCTCTTCTTCAGTTGTCTTCTCAACGTGCACTAACAGCCCAAGGACAGACCCTTCCTTCCAGAGAGGCATCCCCAAGCCGAAAAGTCCCAGGGTGTTTTCCACCATTCTTGATTACATGGGGGATATTTGGGGAGTGTGCCGACTGCAGGATGAAAATTTTGGAAGAATCTGATTTCAGAATTTTATTTCTTTATTATTCACTTTGTTTGCTTATTTATTTATGAACTGGGCAGGAGAGGTAGGGAAGGAGGGTCAGGAGGAAAGGTGAAAACTCAGTTTCTTTGATCTCTTGCTCCTTTTGAAATCAAATCGTGTTGTATTAAGTCAGTCTCAATTAAAGTTCATTTTTGATTCTTTTTTTTTTTTTTTCAAGTGTACTTAGCCTGGGATTTGTCCAAGTCAGGCTGGAGAGACCACCAAGTGTTCTCATCAACCAGAGACCTAATTGTGGTCATTTATTATAGTCACTTATCAGATAGTGGCTTCATTATCTGTGATAGTTTTACAGGGACAAAACCCACCAGGCATCCAATGGAGTATATAAACATGTTACCTTGTGACAGGGTGTCTGTTAGTTACTGTCAACACTAACTGGCCCTAACCACATATCTGTAGCTTATATGAAGTAACGATGAGTTTAATAAGCTCCAGTGAAAGCTGCAATGTAAACATCGCATCAGGAGTGTTTGCCTTGTCAGGCCTCTTAAACAAATAAAGGTGATGGAGAAGTACAAACAAAACTGGACTGGGGCCTAATGAGATGGCCATCAGGCAGCTGAGGTAAATTCCACGGCTGCTTTGCTGCAGAGTAGATTATTATTATAGACAATGCCTTTTTATTTACAATGCATTAGGAGCGTTGCTGCCCAGAAAATCTCTTTAGCTGAGGCTCACTTCAAAATGTGCTTTTGGTTTCTTGGGGGATTAACCATCCATTTGGGAGCAACTATGTGCTACAAAAGGGGTACTGATTTCTCTGGAAGATTATCTTCAGGAAATATCTAGTAAGCCACCCAGTTGTAAAAGACACAAGGTTGGGTATTATATAGCCAGCATGGCATGGTTGTATCCCATGGGTCAGGAAATCTTCAGGTTTGGTGGGCAGTAGGTTTCAACCCAAAGCCCCATTGGGATAAAATCATAAACCAAGCTGTTAACAGATGGGAAAGCATGTGGGCTGTACTAACCAGAATGCCTAGAGCTATTGTCACATAGCCCCACTCCATAGTTGTGCCTACCTATAGGTGCGTGACTTTTTGCGTACTCTTCCAACTTCAGCTTGGAGAGGGAAGGAAACTCTGTGGCCTGAGCAGTCAGAACTTTCCTTGCACCCATCAGGAGAGGGACTGTGACCTGAAGGACATAAAGGAAGCAACCTCTTCCCAATTTTCTCTTCCGAGCTTCCTGCCAGTCTGTCATGCTTCCTGCAAGCAGGGATTCATTTCATTCTCTTTGGGTTAAAGTAACTTTTGATTCTTTGACTTTAAAATGTAAACAGCTCTTGGAAGGGAACATATTAACCCCTTATTGACAAAGTAGTTAGCATAACTGAAGTTCTTAGACTTGGGATCAAATCCCAACGCTGGTTGGATGAGACTTGAGAAAGTTCCTTAACTTTTGTTTTATTGTAGAGTATAACATATATACAAAGCAAAGAAAGAAAAAAGCAATAGTTTTCAAGGCACTCTTCAACAAGTAGTTATAAGACAGATCCCAGAGTTTGTCATGGGCTATCATGCCATCCTCTCAGATTTTTCCTTCTAGCTGATACAGAACATTGGAGAATAGAAGGAGTGTATATATTTTTTATTATCACTTTTTTTCTTTTTTTGTGAGAAATAATGTATGTACAAAAAAGTAATAAATTTTAAAGCACAGCACAACAATTAGTTGTAAAACAGATTGCAGAGTCTGGTATGGGTTATAATTACACAATTTTAGGTTTTTACTTCTAGCTGCTCTAAGATACTGGAGACTAAAAGAAGTATCAATATAATGATTCAACAGTCATACTCATTTGTTAAATCCTACCTTCTCTGTAATAACTCACCATTCACCTTTGACCTTTCTCCCACTCTTTAGTGGTATTTGGGCTATGCCCATTTAAAAAGATTTTATAACTTTTTTATATCTCAGTTTTTTCATCTGTGAGATGAGGTGGATGTTACCTTTTTCACAGCATTTTTGGGAGTCGGAGCCAAACAGACAATCAATGTGTTGTTATGATGAGCTCAACATGTCATTATTAGTTCAGTTAGCCTACTTTATCCTAATAGAAAGAAAGACCAAATTAGGGAGCTTTGAAGAGAGAGGAGGAGCTCAGAAGAGGAAATTTGCCTGCAGCACAGTTTCTTGAAGTGTAATCTGGAGAATAGTAGTTCCTTCTGCCTTGTTAAGTGTTATTAAAAAAGGGGGATGTGGTCAAATGAATTCGAATTAACAATAAGTTTCTCTAATACAGGACTTCTCAGAGCCTTTAATAAAGTAATGTGCCTTGTAAATATCTTAGAAGGGGATTCAATGTGTAAGTTTATTTATATATGAGCTCTCTAACAGTTTCTTGAGGCTTAGTATTCCTTGCAGTCCACAATTGGAAATTCTGGCCTAGAGCATCACGTTTTGTTTGAACAGTGCAGACCTGTTGGTTCTCTGTACCCAGGGGTCGTGAAGGAGATCCAAAACCTAAGGTGAAGTGGGGCAGAGTTGATGCTGGTGGGCTCCTATCTCACCTAAGGAGGTCAGATAAGAGGAACTGAAGGCAAACACTATCTTCTTTAGAGATATAATTAGGGCAGCTTAATGACTTGGCTTGAATCCTCTGAAACTGGTCAGCAACCTCCACAAACCACCCACAGGCCTAAGCACTCCCCCAGGAGAGAGACACATTTGGGAAATATTGGGCTAGAGAAGTCTCTTTACTGCAGGACTCCTCTCTGATGTTTACCGTGAATCTCCAAGAGGGACATCCAAACTATCTATGGCATAGTCAAATGGGACGCAGAAGACAACAGAAGGAAGGAATCAGGGAGAGAAAGAGAAGGAAGATGAGGTGGATGAGCTGGGACTGGTGGGGAACCCTGTGGGCTCTTCAGAGACTTCACCACCATTTTCCCTCTGGTGTATTTCTTTACTGGATTGTGGGCTTTGCACTATTCCCACTCAGAAGAACTGACTTGCCAGGGTGGTTCTGTGGTCAACAGCAGGGGAGAGCAGGGTTGATTCAATGCAAAATTATCACAGCTAATGAAGGAAACCCACAATATTCTCCACTGCATTGAAGGGGTTAGGAGTGGAAAGTGCCATGGTGCAGGACGCACAGTCATTTCTGGGGAGGAGAGACTGAGGGGTAAGGAGCAGGGAGTCATTTGGATATGCTAGTCCAGTCTGTACCAGGCAAAACATCAGGACCCACAGTGGAAAGAGGGAAAGACCTGTTAGAGGGTCAAATGGTCTACTTTCCTAAACCTTGATTTTATCAGCACCTGGAATAATCTCTGGCCTGTAGTAGCTGCTTAATAAATGTTGGCTAGATAGAGTAGAATATATGTGGGCCCTGAGCCAGAGATGAATTTTAGCCTTTTCCTCTCTGTAGCCTTGGAGCACTGTTTTTCTTTAAATAAGACAACACTAAGAATAGTATAAATGATGAAGTAGGTAAAAGTTGGCCTTATTGTAGAAACAGAGGCATTCCAGAAAAGTTGATCTTCCATTGTCCGATGTTATGATTTTAACTCGTTCTTATCTTCATCTCTAATAACTTCTTACTGGGCAGGAACCCATTATATTCCTCTTTGACCCCATCCCTTCCCTCCCAACCATACCTACATCTCTTAACAATTCATAAAACATATGTTAATAGGGAATCCTTTGATAAAATGATGATTCCTCTCAAATAATGAATTTGAATATTGATAAAGATCTTTTGTTATTGTGGTTATATATATATATAAAACAAAATTTGCTATTGCCACCATTTTTAAGTGTACTATTCAGTGGCATTAATTACATTTACAGTGTGTTACTGCCACCAATACCATCTATTACCAAAACTTTTTCATCACCCAACTTTTTCATCAAACCCTGTACCCATTAAGCAATAACTTCCTCTTTTCACAGCTGCTGATAACCTCTAATGTACTTTCTGTCATATAAGTGAGTTCATACAATATTTGTCCTTTGTGTCTGACTTATTTCACTTAGCATAATGTCTTCAAGTTTCATCGATGTTGTAGCATGTATCAGAATTCATTCCCTTTTAATAACTGAGTAAGACCCCATCATTTGCACATTCCATATTTTGTTTATCCGTCCATCTGTTGACAGGCACTAAGGTTGCTTCTGCCTTTTGGCTATTGTGAATCATTGGTATACAAATGAACACTGGTGTACAGATATCTGTTTGTGTCCCTGTGTTCAGGTCCTTTCAGGTCTAGGAATGGAATTGCTGGGTAATATGGTAATTCTATTTTGTGGTAACTTTTAGAGGGCCCACCAAACTGTTTTCCTCAGTGGTGCTACCATTCTGCATTCCCACCAACAATGCATAAGAGTTCCAGTATCGCCACGTCCTCACCAACGCTTGCTGGTTTCTGTTTTTTTTCCCCAGTAATAGCTCTCCTAGGTGGTATGAATAGGTATCTCGTGGTGATAAATGACTTTTTAGAAGAAGAGCATGCTTGTGACCCAGGGGAGGGTACTCACTAAGTTGAGGACTTCTAGTGAGCCAGAGGAGCACACAATTTCCCCTAAGGGTGGCCACGGTGAGGGTATGATAAGGGATTTTCAGATGGAGCAGCTCCTTTTTGCAATCGCAGCTTGCTTCTGAAGTCTGCCATGAAATGATCAATTAACAATAACTTTCTTTATATCCACACAGGTCTTATATGACAACGGGCAGAATGACTTTCCCCCAAATTCTATGTATGAGCTTTTTCATCTAAGGAGATACAGCTCTGTAGACATATGTTCTTTGGGACTGTATATAGGAGACATTTTCTCTCCATCAACTTCCCCTCATTTTCCACCCTGTTTTCCTACTGCTTTCAATTATATTCAACTAAAATTTATCAAGCACCTAAGAGGGGATGTGCCAGGGACACACTGATGCTTTGATGGATGGGTAACATGCCATGTTGTTCGAACAGCAATGAAGAAATATGTGCTGAGGCTGTTTTCCAACAATGGCATGCTACCCATACTTCCTAGCAGGAAGCTCAGACTGATGTCGTGGTTTAAAACTCAGGAAGAACATCTGTGATGACAGAGCTCAAACAAGCAGATGGTTGCTTGAATTGCTGGGGGACTGAGTTGGTTATTTATTTGAAAAAAATGTATATATTAATATCTGTACAAATGCTTAGTTATTTTAAGAAACTCCATTCAGAGCAGCAAGTAGACTAGTACTCTCTGCTGGTTGAATAAACAACTGAGTGTGGCATTTTCTCGAAGTTCTTCGTCTCTTTTCATGCTCTCTGTTCATCTCCTGCTAGGTGAACTGTCTTGGTGATGACTGAAGGCCTGAATCATGAGAAAAATGTAAAAATCTTCATGAGTTTTTTTTTTTTTACTTTTATTATAATGATGGACATTAAGAAATCAAAGGTGGGGCAGGCCGCCATGGTGGCTCAGCAGGCAGAGTTCTCGCCTGCCCTGCCAGAGACCTGGGTTTGATTCCCAGTGCCTGCCCATGCAAAAAAAAAAAAAAGAAATCAAAGGTGGCACCAGATGTCTTCTGTTTCCACATAAATGCCAGGTCAGGGTCCAAGTGACTTATTTTTAACAGCATAAACTGCTGACCTCTCCAGAGAATCAGAGTTTTCATTGGAATTCTCAAGAGCAGGGCTTGTAGGCAGGGGAGGGAGAGAGAAATACTCTATGTCCTTGGCAGCTGAGCTACCATACCAATTTAGATTTGGAAGCCTTGGAGCAATTAGCAGATCACCATGCCATCTGCAGATATTAATTAATCGCTCTCACCACCTGCTGCTGAGGCTTTGCTTTATTTGACAAACGGCAAATGAGAATGAAAGGTCAAATAGCAATGAATAGTATTACTAGCTTCCCATTTATTGTCTGACTTCAATATACCAGCCATTGTGTACTTGTTTCCTCTAAGCTTTATAACAATATATCAAAATATGCTATAACCATCATGCCCATTTTTAGATGAGAAAAACTGAGGCTCAGTAAGTGACTTGTCCAAGGCTATATGGCAAAAAAGTAGCAGCTGGGACGAGTGCACTAGTACACACGTTTTATACTCTGCCAAACTGCTGCTGTAAACAGACAGGAGCCCAGGATCAATGACTCTGCACTTGAAGGGGGTATGGAATTAATGGAATCCAGTTATTTCTTAATTTTCCCTTTGCAGACCAGATGGAGGTAATACACATTTTTATAGGCATAAGAACATTTACAAACAATAGACACAATTGCCAAGCTCTAGAGTTTAAGGACAAAGCTACTGGCAGAAGGGACACAGAGTATAGAATAAATAAAATCTCTTGTAACCTAGGAAAATCGACTTGTTGGGTCTTGGGAAATAAAGGCCATGTTGTCATACCCACTTGAGTCACACTCCATGAGGACAGAGAAGTTTTCTTGTTCTTTTACTGTAAAATGGTGCCTGATATATAACAGATGTGAAAAAAAATGAATTTTTTGTATTTTTTTTGAATATTTCTATGGCTCTCCAGGCTGATTCTCCAGTCCCCGCCACAGCCCTTCACTTGCATAAGCAACAGTCAGTGCACCGTATTTAGCCAGCGTTTGATCTTTCCATGTTTGAAATGCTAGAATATTTGGCTGCATAAATATTTAAAACCATACTCAACAAGCTAATAATAATTAATACACAATTACTACCACAACACAACAAAAACTCACAAGTGTTTCAACAAGCATCCACAGTATCTCGACACTTCACTCAGTCACAGTGCAGACACTTTTGGCTACATGATTTTCTGGCATAACTGGCTTCTAATCACAGAGGTTGCAAACGACAGCTTCTTGCCTCCGTATATTCATTGCACCTGGGGCTTGGCCATGTGGTCTGATATTGGCAAATAGGATTTGAGAAAACTGTGATTCTAAAAACAGACCCCTTGGGAATGTCCTTCCTGGACATTATCATGTCTACCTAGAATGACGAGAACCATGTAGCCGTTTTGCATCCATGAAGATGGATGCTTAAAGACAAAGTCAGTCGTCTTACGTTTGAAATATGAAAAGCTGGAATGAGCCTGGGACTATAATGATGTAATTGAGCTGCTGAACCGACCTTGGAACTACCTTCCTTCAGACTTTTTTTTATGAAGATAATGAATATTCTTAAATGTTTATCCATTTTAGTATAGTATATAAAAGCATCCTTGAGGGCTCTTGCTGTTTCACTAGAACTACTCATGACCCAGCAGCATTTTCTTACACACCTAGGAAACAAATTTCTTGTGTTTTCCAATAATATGTGATGTTTCTTTGGTGCAAGTTTGGCATTGTTCCTTGTTCCAGACAATATTGTCTCTCCATTCAGCTCAATGACTTAGCTAACGAGCATAGCTTTTGGGGTGCTTACATGCAGTTGTAGCAAACACTGTTTTTATGTCTTGATAACAATTTGACAGCATATCTGTGAAGTTCCTGAGGTATACCAGTGTGTTATGGAAGACGAGGTGAGAAACATTGCTGTGTTAAAATGCTTTGTCTCAGCGTCCTTGCTTAGACTAGTACCTACTATGAAATAATAATAACTAACATGCATTGAGTGCTTGCTTTGTGTCAGGCACTGGTTTAATTATTTTAGATGTATTTACTCAATTAACTTTACAACACCTGAGGAGATAGAGGAACTCGATGTGAACCAGGCATTTTGGTTCTTGAGTCTATTGTCCTCCATCTCTCATGGTGATTTAAGCTTCTCAATAAATGCTTGCTGAACTGAACAGAACTGAAATGGCTTCTTGACATCATGCTCTCCGTGTAATAGGCACTCAGTAAATATTTGTTGAGTGAAGTCCAGCCTCTGCTCAGTCACTCAGGATTAACCAGGGAAGAGTCTCTGGAGAGGCTTCAAGCCGGCTTTGAAGGAGACAGCTGCTCATGAGTACTCTGGAGCTGCTTCCTTCAGGGTCACCTGCTCAGGTTCAGCCCAGCCCCTGGCACTCAGCAGACTCAGCAGGCAACGATACCTGCATGGCATGCCAAGAGAAATAATTGCCCAGAGCCCAAGGCAAAAGAACCTCTTTGGCAAAAATAAATGATTTGCTGGCGGCCTGAGCAGATGGCTGGGAGACTAGATGGTTCTCCTTGTTGTCCAGGGTTGGTATTTCCCTGAAGTCCACTGAAATCTGCTCTCACTTTTTGCTCCCAGGCCTGCAGCCTGTGGGGAGAGCCGATGGGGGGGCAGGACCAGGAGAGGCTGCCTCTTAGTAAACCCAATCATGGCACCGATGGGGAAGGCAGCATTCTGGGCACAGCAACACAAGGGTAGATTTGGGGATGGGGAAGCCTGAATGCTTCATTTATTTAGTTTATAGTGTTATATTTTATATGACATTGATAAAATGTTATATGTAGATGCTGACTTTTAAGAGTTTATACTACAAGTTAGACAATGATGCAAGGAGAATCTACATTTTAAAACACCAACAGGAAAGGATGTTATATATATCCTTTATAAATTTATATTTATATTTTATAAATAAAAAATATATATATTTATTTAATTAAGGGGGATTTGTTATAAGTGTGTTCTCCTGTAATTGTAGGTGGCTGACTGAGCTGGAAAAAACCTGTGGCTGCTGCAATTATGAGATTTGTTATCACCTCCTTTATCCCCCTAATGCAATGTCTGCCAAGTAGAAGTTGTCCTTTAAAATCTTATTTTTGTCCTTGGAGAGTGGGGGACATACCAGCTGTCATGGCTGGAGAGTCCAGGATGCCTTTTCCATGGTTTGAATGGGTCTAAGTAAGCCCTCAGGGTCCTTTCACCACCCACCCCCTCATTTATTATGACCTCTTCAGTCCCAAACAGCTGTGATAGGTTCCACATTTTATATATTGCTGGAGTGATTCAACACCTCTGAAAGATGTGTCAGTGGGTTTAGCCATGAGCGACAACCATCTGAGCTGGTAAGTGGTTATACTCAGCACTAGCGTGAATGGAAATGTTTTCCCCAGACCCCTGGGGCAGTTGTATTTCCAGCCTGCAGGCCTGTGTACCCACCAGCACTGAAAGGTCACAACTGATTCCAGGTGCTGACCAGCAGCGCCCACTGGTTGCCTTCCTTGCTGGGCTATCCCCTACCTGCCCTCAGTGCCCAGGCCGCTTGCTGTCTAGAGCGGATAACCAGACTATAAATCTTCATTTTGGTGGGAACTTGGCCCCTGGAACCTCAGCCCAGACTTGATGTGAGAAAGCAAGATAAGACAACATAATGGGTATTTTCAAGTTATCCAAGAAGGTACAAAGAAATCTTAGTGGGTTACAGGAGGAGATTGCGTTCCTCGAGGCTCTGTCTCCTCTGCCAAGAAAACCTCTGTGATTGAGATGAATGATATTACCTGTTGATAGGCTCTACCTGCTGCTTCTAAACTTGTCAGCAGGTCTGTGGATGCTGCTCCCTGAAATGATATAATGGGATCAGGCACAATCAGAGGGGAATGTACTTGAGACTGTGCTGGCCCTAAAGAGAGCTGGGAAACTGATGGGTTACCCCTACCTACAGAATGCAATCCAAATGCCTGATTTAGCTTTCAAGGCTCCCTACAGCCTGGCTCCTAACTACCCCACCCAGAGAAAGACTTTCTAGCGGTGAGAGCTGTCTTTAACTAGTGTTGGGCTGCTTCTGATGGCTGGGCTGTTCATTTTTTTGCATGGGCAGGCACCGGGAATTGAACCTGGGTCTCCCGCAGGGCAGGCAAGAACTCTGCTGCTGAGCCACTGTCGCACTGCCCTGCTTAGCTGCTTTTAAGGGTATCATTGGAAATTCATGCATAAGGAGGGGCTATTGAACTCTTGATGACGTGTAAGGATCTTTTCCATTGTGAGATTCTGTGGCTTAATTCTATAGCTATATGAATACTGAGGCCCTGATAAACTCTTCTCTCACTTTGGTTCAATGAGAGAATTAAGTCCTAATGTAGTATATGCAATGCTTTAGCTTCTTTTCTATGCATGTAGAATAGTACTGATTATGTACTATCCTTGGGAGAGAGAAAATAGTTGCTCAAACAATTTTCTGTCTTCTGTGGTTCTAATGAGGAACTTGGATTCAGTGACATGGTTTTAAAGGGAAAAAGCAAAGATTTATCTAAAAGAAGCGATTGTTACTAAGAATAGATCTGCTTGTAAGGGCCCAGGTGGATGAGTGGGTGGGAAGAGAGGGAGAGAGTAAACTTATCTTCAGGCTGGAAATTGTCTGAGGCTCTGAAACACAAACAAACATACATATAATTGTGTATCATGATGGAATTTGGTGACTGCATTCAAGGGTGGGGAGATGATCACCCCACGGGCTTGGTTACTGTTGAAGTCTGTCAGACGCATATGCGACGTGCAGAGGTTCGCTAGACTGCAGGTCAGGCCATTTCCTCATGTTGCTACTTACTCTTTATTTCTTCTTTCCCGTTGCTGGTCTAGCCTGTGATGACAACGGTGTGACGACCTTCAGAGAGGCAAGCCCCCGGAGCGCCTCCCAGCAGGGCTGCAGCTTGAAGCAATTTTGATATCTTCATCTCAATTAGGTTAAACCCACAAAAATGGTGTCCAAGGGGAGCACACCCAGAATGCTCTGGGAGATCATGATAAACACTCCTGATGTTTTGCAGCTGGGCCCATCATCTGTGCATTTCACAATAAAATTTTATGATGCGCCCAGAGAACCAGCTGCTTGTGTTCATAGGGACGGCATTTCCTCTGCTATCCCATTCAGGTCTGCCCCGTCTGGGGCTCGTTTCCCTTTTCCTCCAACCTCTTTCAAATGACAATGAAACTTCATAATCACACAACTCCTGGGACAGGTTTTGAGGAATGTCATATCCAGGCAAATGTTCTATAGAGACAATTTCATTTTATTGGTCATAGGGGGAATATCTCATGGTATCCAATAAACAGTAGGGCTAATTTTGATCTTAGAAAGGGATACCCATCCCCTTGTTAACTACAATTAACCCAACCTGTCTCTAGTGGCTAGAGTCCCTTGATTTCTCTTAATTCTACTATTTAATGTAGTATAGCATAGTGGTTTAGAACATGGTCTTGGAAATGAGACAGTCTTAAATTCATGCGTCAGACTAATACTTACTCTGGGCTGGTTTCCCTCACTCGTAGAATAAGCATAACTATGCAAACCTGCAGGATTATGATAACTGATAAGAGGTTGAATGTAAGGCAGTTAGCATAGTGCCTGGTACATGCTAATGGTTAGTCAATTGTGGCTCTTAATATGATGTATTTGATTATTATATTTTACACTAAGAATTGAACATTGAAGGTTATCTGGTCCAACTTTTTACCTAATACATGACATCTGTTCTGATTGATGAATTCTCAGCAGTAGAGGACTTATATTTTTGAGCTGGGAGCATGCAAAGAGGCTTTAATTAGGCTAGACCACATTGCCTGTATAAAGGGAAAATCCCATCTCAGATCAGGTCACTATTTCAAGAATTGCTGTTTCCTGGCAGTTCCATTTACTAGCCTCCCTTTCCCTGCAAAGGTGTAGAGAGGTAGAATTTTCCTTTTAAAATGTGATTTTTAATTACATATGGGATACATGATTATTTTACCCATGCATAAATTATTATATATAGGGCTACAATATACTTTGAACAATAATTCCAGTTCTTCTCCCCTCTTCCCTGTTGCCCTCTCCCCCCAAAGTGAACACTGTTAACAGATTGGTGTATATCTTTCCACACATTTTCTTATCGATATATGTACCTCTTTTGTGTTCTTATAGAAAATGTTTAGTGTGTGGGTGTGTGTTTGTTAAAATAAATGGGCTCCTATTGTCTGTGTTATTTGCACTTGCTTTTTTCTTTTTTCTTAAACTTAGTATGTCTTGGATATCTGGCCATGTTAGCACAAAAAAGTTTATTTCATTTCAGCTGCTGCACGCAGTTGAGCATTTCTTAGTATGCATACATTGATTTATTTTGTCATTCCCCTGATGATGGGCATTTGTTTGTTTCCAGTTTTTCAATATTGCAAATGACATTGCAACAAATGCCTTCCCATATGCTTTATTACTTTTACTATTATTTTCGTCACGTGTGCTTTTTCTTTTAACAGTTCTTATGCACATTTAATTAAGGAATTCATTTTCATGGTATGTTAGTCAAGGGCTCTCTTGAGAAGTAGAGCCAACAGGAGAGATCTGTAAATATGAGATTTAGAAAGGTGTCTCACTTAACCATGGAATGGAAGAGTCCCAAATCCACAGGGCAGGCTGTGAAGTTGGCGGCTCCATTGAAGAGTCTGGATGAATTCCACAGGAGAGGCTCACTGGCTAAAGAAGCCTCAGTTGACTGCAGATGTAATCAGCCACAGAGGTGATCAACTGATCGATGATTTAATATAACAGCCTTTGGTTTATAAGCCAGCCATGAAATATCCTTGCAGCAATAGTTAGGCTTGTGCTTGTCTGACCAGACAACTGAGCACAATAAAACTTGGTCAAGTTGACACCAAAACCTGACCATCACACATAGGTAATTTTGTATTATTATGGATTACATTCAATGTATCAGCTTCAATAAAAGTACTGCTATTTCTGATCTTGGAGGAGGAAAGAGTATTCTTCAGGCAGAGCAGGTGTGAATGAATAGGGCAGGTCCCTTTAGAAGCAGAGTTGTTTAGGAGAGACAGTAGCAGTCTACTTCCCCAAGATTGGAGTTCAGTTTTTTCTTAAAAAAAAAAAAAACTCAACAGTTTTATTGAGCTATATTTACATATCTTACAATCCATCCAAAGTGTACAAACAATGGTTTTTAGTATATTCTCAGAGTTGTGCATTCATCACCACAACAAATTTTAAACAGTTTCATTACTCCAAAAAGAAAAGCCCCACACCCCTTAGAGTCACCTTTCAATCCCTCTATCTTTCCCTAACCACTAATCTATTTGTCTCTATAGATTTATTTATATTTACATTTTATATAAATGGAGTCAAACAATATGAAGTACTTTGTGCTGGTTTCCTTCACTTAGTATAATGTTTAAAAATCATTATTATCTATCAATTAGAGAAGTTGTAGGCTTACAGAAAAGTCATGTAAAAAGACAGTGTTCCCATATACTCCCCTATTATTGACACTTGGCATTACTGTGGTACTTTTGATACAATCAGCGAAAGAATATTAAAATAGCCCATGGTTTACATTAGGTGTATTTTCCCCCATATACCCATGTTATTGTCAATATCTTGGATTAGTGTCATACATTTGTTATAATTTTTGAAAAACAGTTCTGATTCTTGTACTATTAACCCCAATCCATTGTTTTACTTCTTCCTTTCCAACTTGGATGGCTTTTATTTCTTTTTCTTGACTAATTGCTTTGGCTGAAACTTCCAGTTCAATGTTGAATAACAGGGGGCTTCCTTGCCTTATTACAGATCTTAAAGAGAAAGCTTACAGTATTTCACCATTGGTTATGATGTTAACTGTGGGTTTTTTCATGCATGTGCTCTTTCACGTTGAAGGAGTTTACTTCTATTTTTCTAAGTGTTTTTTTTTTTTGCACACCTGCTATCTTTCTGAAAGCCAGTCTTCCCCGCTGGACTGTAAGCCACCTGGTGACCGAACAGCTTATATCGTGTTCCCTGCCACTCCTCAGAAGCCAGTGCAGCAACTCACAGACGGTAGTTGTTTTTTTTAATAAAGAAAGGATGCTGAATTTTGTCAAATGCCTTTTCTGTATCTATTGAGATGATCATGAGGTTTTTACCATTCATTTTGTAGATATGGTGTATTACGTTAATATTTTTTTTGTGTTGAACCACCCTTGCATTTTTGGGATAAGATCCACTTCATCGTGGTGCATAACTCTTCTGATGTGCTATTGGATCCACTTTGCCAGGACTTTGTTGAGAACTTTTGCACCTATACTTATAGAAGAAATTGGTCTGCAGGCAGTACTTAATTCAGTCTTCTGCCTTTTTTTTTTTATAACTTTTTTATTGTAAAGTATAAAATATATATATACAAAGCAAAGAAACAAAAAAGCAATAGTTTTCAAAGCAGTCTACAATAAGTAGACTGGTTACAAGACAGATCCCAGTACTCTCATAGTTTCCTTCTAGGTGCTCCAGAACATAGGAGGCTAGAGGGCTTAAATATTTTTTATCATCACAATTGACTTTTTTCCCTTCTTTTTTGTGAACAATAACATGTATACAAAAAAGCTATATATTTCAAAGTACAGTACCACAATTAGTTTTAGAACATATTTCAGACTTTGTCATGGGTTGCCATTTCACAATTTTAGTTTTTTTCTTCTTGCTGTTTTTTTTTTTTAATGTCATTTTTTGGGTGTGTGTGTGTGTCTCCTTGTTCCTTTATTGCAACATCCTTTTCTCTATAGTTGATCTTCTGTGATGCATCTGACTAATACCTTCCTCATGTCTATCTCTGTATACTTTTAAAATACTTTCTTTGTGGCTACCCTGGGGTTTATATTATACATCTACATCTATAACCTACTAATTTGAAAATATACCAACTTAGTTTCAAAAGCCTACATGTTCTCTGCTTTCTTATCCCTCTGTTTCCCCTCTTTAGGCTGTTTTTGTTCCACTTTAACACTTGATGTTTTTCATGTCCATTATCAAGAAATACGCCTTTTTTCTTATTCAATTTAATCTGTTTTTTTTTTAGTAAGAATTAAAATAGAGTTGTATACTGAGGATACAGTACTATTTGACTTTGCATTTACCTTTTTAGTCACCCATACTGATAATCTTCATTTCTTCACACTACTCGGAGCCACACTTTTCTGTCTTTTCCTTCCAACCTGCAGAATTTCTGTTAGCAATTATTGTAGGGCAGATCTCTTGTTGATGAACTCTCAGTTTCTGTTTATCTATGAATATTTTTTGAACTCTCCCTCATTTTTGAAGGACAGTTTTTCTAGATAAAGAAATTTTGGCTGGCAGTTTTTCTCTTTCAGTATCTTAAATATATCATACTCTTGCTTTCTCGTCTCTGTGGTTTCTGATGAGAAATCAGCACTTAATCTTATTAAGGATCTCTTGTATGTGATGAGTCACTTTTCTCTTGCTATTTTCAGAATTCTCTCTTCATCTTTGACATTTGACATTCTGATTAGCATGTGTCTTAGAGTGGTTCTATCAGGGTTTATTCTATTTGGGTATTGTTAGACATGAATGTTGATGCTTTTCATAACAGTTGGGAAATTCGGGGGCCATTATTTCCCCAAATAGTCTTTCTGTCCTTTTCCCTGTTTCTTTTCCTACTGGGACACCCATGACACATATTTTTGTGCTGTTTGTGTTGTCAGTGAAATACTTGAGACATGTTCAATTGTTCTTATTCTTTTCTCTATTTTGTTCATTTGACTGTATGATATTGATTGCCCTGTCTTCTAGTTCCCTGATTTTTTCTTCTGACTGTTCAAATCTGCTTTTGTAAGCCTCCAGTGTATTTTAATCTCTACTATTGTGCCTTTCATCCCCATAAGTTCTGTCTCTTTTTATACTTTCAAATTCTTTATGCTCACACATTATCTTCTTAGTATCCCTTATCTCTTTATGCATATTTTCCTTTATCTCCTTGAGTTGATTTATAAGATTTATTTAGACGTTTTTGATTAGTGACTCCAACTTCTGAAGTTTTAATTTGTACCCTTGACTGGGCCAAATCTTCGTATTTCTTAGTATGGCTTGCATTTTTTTTCCCTAGTATCTAGACATCTGATTATCATGATGATTTAACTTTGAAGGTCCATTTCTCCATCTTGTCTAGGGTTTTATTGTTCATTGACTTTGTGTTAAGGCTCTTCTTTGATGCTTGGTTTAACATATTCTAGATGTTTAGAATAGCCCATGTTTTAACTGTTCAAATGTTTACAACTCTTCATCATCTGATTCTTTCCCTAGATATGCAGTGCAATTTTTAAGATTGCATTTTTTTTGTGTGTGCAATTATTTCACCTTCAGGATAGAAGTTCCTTTTTTTCTGTTCCATCTTCAGGAATCTTCATTTTTTTCTTTGTTTTTTCTTTCTTTCTTTTTTATGTGTATGCTTTTCTTCCAAGCGCCTATGATTTGTTTAAGTTCTTGCCCTCATGAGGTGCCCAATTTTCTTCCTTTTTCAGTTTTGGGACCTGTTATATCTTACAGCAGTTTAATCCTCCCCTTCCTTTTATTTCTGTGAGGCTTTTCTGCCTCTAGTTTCTTCCCTGTTAGGGTTTTCTTCTCTGGGGAACCAGATGAGGTCAATCCAGAAAGTTGGGTCACTTCAGAAAAGTTCATTCTCCCTAGAGCGGTCCATTTGACTGAACCTGGATTGAGTAAAGGCACAACAATTCTTGCCAGCACTTGTATTGCCATCTAGCTCTCTTTTCTTTTACTCCGGGGGGCCCTTTTCTGGGTTTCTACATACTTGAACCCTGTGCCTAGATATGTGTGGAGTTCTAACTTGCTGCTGTGAGTCACTTTATAATCTCTATCTGTGGTAGGAGGGACCTGGGCTTTGCTGCCTCTTTGTGGTTCCCAAATTGTATGGGACTGAGTAAGGAGGAGGGGAATTGGAATGGATTGGTTGTTCAGGATGGAATTTTCTGACCTGTGTTTTTCTGTTTTTTTGATTATGCATTTATGGAGCAATTCTGCAATATCTACCATCCTCCAGAGTTCTCAATAAGTGGAATTTGTTCTTTATTCACTAAATCTCTGGGGAGGCTTCTTCAGGGGATGTCTTATGGCACCATGTTGGTGACATCACCTAACATGTGTGCTTTCAAAGGGAGTCGAATTACTAGGTTACTGTATAAGATAAGTTAAAAGTTTTTTAAAAAGATGCTTTTATTATAAACAACAAACATGCAAGCATTCTTGACATGGTTATGATCAATGGCTCATAATATCATCACATAGTTGTGTATTCATCACCATGATCATTTTTTTAAACATTTGCATCTCTCCTGCAAAAGAAAAAAGGAAAAACTCATACATACCATACCTCCTACCCTCCCCTCTCATTGGCCACTAGTATTTCAATCTACTCAATTTATTTTAACATTTGTTCCCCCTATTATTTGCTTATTTCTTATCTATATTTTTATTACTTTTTAAATTAAAAAATATAACAATAAATAAACACAAACATTCTTAACATATGGTCATTCCGTTGTACATATATAATCAGTAATTCACATTATCACATAGTTGCATATTCATCATCATGATCATTTCTTAGAACATTTGCATTAATTCAGAAAAAGAAATAAAAAGACAGAAAAAAAATTCATACATTCCCTACCCCTTACCCCTCCTTTTCATTGATCACTAGCATTTCAATCTAAATTTATTTTAACATTTGTTCCCCCTATTATTTATTTTTATTTTGTATGTTTTACTCGTCTGTTGATAAGGTAGATAAAAAGAGCATCAGACACAAGGTTTTCACAATCACACAGTCATAGTGTGAAAGCTACATCATTATACAATCATCTTCAAGAAACATGGCTACTGGAACACAGCTCTGCATTTTCAGGCAGTTCCCTCCAGCCTGTCCATTACATCTTGACTAACAAGATGATATCTATTTAATGCATAAGAATAACCTCCAGGATAACCTCTTGACTCTGTTTGGAATCTCTCAGCCATTAACACTTTATTTTGTCTCATTTCATTCTTCCCCTTTTTGGTCGAGAAGGTTCTCTCAATTTCTTGATGCTGAGTCCCAGCTCATTTTAGGATTTCTGTCCCACATTGCCAGGAAGGTCCACACTCCTGGGAGTCATGTCCCACATAGACAGGGGGAGTGTGGTGAGTTTGGTTGTTGTGTTGGCTGAGAGAGAGGCCACATCTGAGCAACAAAAGAGGTTCTCTTGGTGGGTGACTGTTAGGCCTAATTTTAAGTAGGCTTGACCCATCCTTTGTGGGGTTAATTTTCATATGAACAAATCCTAAGATTGGGAACTCACCTATTGCTTTGATTGTCCCCACTGCTTGTGAGAGTATCACAAATTCTCCACTTGGGAAGTTGAATTTTCCCCCTTTCTCACCATTCCCCCAAGGGGACTTTGCAAATACTTTTTTACTCACTATTCAAATCACTCTGGGATTTATTGGGGCATCACTCTGGACAAACCTGCAAAATTTCATGCCCTACTCAAGGTTCCATGTACTTATGGTGTTCAATTAAGCTGTCCACATAAGTTATATTAGGAAATGCACTAGTCAAAATATAAATTTTGTACCAAATAAACATTTTTTTGCTTTAGTCTCACACATCAGTTAAAATTTTAAAA
The DNA here is from genome assembly GCF_023851605.1 of Tamandua tetradactyla. Lineage (NCBI taxonomy): Eukaryota > Metazoa > Chordata > Mammalia > Pilosa > Myrmecophagidae > Tamandua > Tamandua tetradactyla. Next base: position 81,408,240 of record NC_135330.1, read on the forward strand.
TATTAATTACCATCTATTTAAGTCTTCTGTAATTTCTTATAACAATTTCTTGTAGTTTTCTTTGTATAGGTCTTTTGTCTATTTAGTTAAATTTATTCCTAAATATTTTATTCTTTTGGTTGCAATTGTAAATGGAATTTTTTCTTGATTTCCCCCTCAGATTGTTCATTATTAGTGTATAGAAACACTACAGATTTTTGAGTGTTGATTTTGTAATCTGTCACTTTGCTGTACTCATTTATTAGCTCTAGTAGTTTTGCTGTGGATTTTTTGGGATTTTTAACATATAGTATCATATCATCTGCAAACAGTGAGAGCTTTGCTTCTTCCTTTCCAATTTTGAATTTTGATTTCTTATATTTCTTTTTCTTGTCTAATTTGCTCTGGCTAGAACTTCCAACACAATGTTGAATAACAGTGGTGATAGTGGACATCCCTGTCTTGTTCCTCATCTTAGGGGGAAAGTTTTCAGTTTTCCCCTTTGAGGATGATGTTAGCTGTGGGTTTTTTTATATATTCTCTTTATCATGTTGAAGAATTTCCCTTCTATTCCTATCCTTTGAAGTGTTTTCAACAGGAAAGGATGTTGAATTTTGTCAAATGCCTTTTCTGCATCAGTCGAGATGATCATGTGGTTTTTATGCTTTGATTTGTTGATATGGTGTATTACATTAATTAATTTTCTTATGTTGAACCATCCTTGCATACCTGGGATGAATCCTACTTGGTCATGGTGTGTAATTCTTTTCATGTGCTGCTGGATTTGACTTGCTAGAACTTTGTTGAGGATTTTTGCATCTATACTCATTATAGAGATTGGTCTGCGGTTTTCTTTTTTTGTAATATTTTTGTCTGGCTTTGGTATGAGGGTGATATTGGCTTTGTAGAATGAGTTAGGTAGCTTTCCCTCCTCTTCAATTTTTTTGAGGGGTTTGAGCAGGATTAGTACTAATTCTTTCTGGAATGTTTGGTAGAATTCACCTGTGAAGCCATCTAGTCCTGAACTTATCTTTTTGGGGAGCTTCTTTTTCTTAATTGTAATATTTTCTACTCCTTAAAAAATCTTACCTCTTTATTGAAAAAATAATAGTTTAAGAGTCATTTAGTTCATTTGGTAAATATTTATTGAGTATCTACTATTTGTTAGAAATAGTTCTAGGGTCTTGGGCTATAGCAGTGAACCAAACAAAGTACCTGCTCCCAAAGATTTTTACATTCTCATTGTGGAGGCAGGCAATGAAAAATAAACCAATGAATATAAAACATAGCAGAGCTTATAATCTGCAGCACGAAACAGACAAATATACAATAACAAAGCTCAGCAACAAGTTTTATGGACAGGGAGATGAACTTGGATTTCAGAACTGGGAGGATAAGGCCTAACTTCCCAAGCAAGTGTTCTGAACTGAGACCTGAAGGATAAGGCGGAGTTAGCGTTGTCACCCAGGTGGGTGAGGGACTGAAGGGGAGATAAGGGTGAAGTGTTCCTGGAAAAGGGAACAGCATTGGGAAGAGGTGAGACTTCCCGATGTGTTTTAGGAACCCAAACAGCAATAATCAGTGTGACTGGAGAAAGAATTGAGGAAAGAGGGGTGGAAGGAGGGCTGAAAATTTATACAGAGGCCAATTATGTTGGACTGATATTTGGGGAGCTTCTTAATGACTGATTCAATTTCTTTACTTGTGATTGGTTTGTTGAGGTCATCTATTTCTTCTCGAGTCAATGTTAGTTGCTCATGCCTTTCTAGGAAGTAGTCCATTTCATCTACGTTGTCGTGTTTATTAGCATAAAGTTATTCACAGTATCCTCTCATTACTTCCTTTATTTCTGTGGGATCAGTGGTTATGTCTCCTCTTCCATTTCTGACTTTATTTATTTGCATCCTCTCTCTTCTTCTTTTTGTCAACCCTGCCAAGGACCCATCAATTTTATTGATTTTCTCATAGAAACAACTTCTGGTTTTGTTGATTTTCTCAATTGTTTTCATGTTCTCAATTTCATTTTTTTCTACTCTAATCTTCATTATGTCTTTCCTTTTGCTTGCTTTGGGGTTAGCTTGTTGTTCTTTTTCTAGTTCTTCCAAGTGGACAATTAATTTTTGATTTTTGCCCTTTCTTCTTTTTTGATATAGGCATTTAGGGCAATATATTTCCCTCTTAGCACTGCCTTTGCTGTGTCCCATAAGTTTTGATATGTTGTGTTTTCATTTTCATTTGCCTCTAGAGATTTATTGCTTTCTCTTGTAATTTCTTCCTTGATCCACTGGTTGTTTAAGAGTGTGTTGTTGAGCCTCCATATATTTGTGAGTTTTCTGGCACTCTGCCTATTATTGATTTCCAACTTTATTCCTTTATGATCTGAGAAAGTATTGTGCATGATTTCAATCTTTTTAAATTTATTGAGACTTGCTTTGTGACCCAGCATATGATTTATCCTTGAGAATGATCAAAGAGCACTTGAGAAAAAGGTGTATACTGCTGTTGTGGGTGTAATGTTCTATAAATGTCTGTTAAGTTTAGCTCATTTATTGTATTATTCAAATTCTCTGTTTCTTTATTGGTCCTCTGTCTAGATGTTCTGTCCATTGATGAGAGTGGGGAATTGACGTCTCCAACTATTATGACAGATATTTCTATTTCTTCTTTCAGTGTTTTAAGTGTTTGCCTCATGTATTTTGGAGCATTCTGGCTTGGTGCATAAATATTTATGATTGTTATATCTGCTTGTTGAATTGTTCCTTTTATTAATACATAGTGTCCTTCTTTGTCTCGTTTGACTGTTTTACATTTGAAGTCTAATTTGTTGGACCTTAGTATAGCTACTCCTGCTCTTTTCTGATTGTTATTTGCATGAAATACCTTTTCTTGACCTTTCACTTTCAACCTGTGTTTATCCTTGGGTCTAAGATGTGTTTCCTGTAGACAGCATATAGATGGGTCCTGTTTTTTAATCTATTCTGCCAGTCTATGCATATTAGTTAGGGTTCTCTAGAGAAACAGAATCAACAGGGAACACTCGCAAATATAAAATTTATAAAAGTGTTTCACGTGACTGCAGGAACGCAGAGTCCAAAATCCACAGGGCAGGCTGCGAAGCCGACGACTCCGATGGATGGCCTGGATGAACTCCACAGGGGAGGCTCACCAGCCAAAGCAGGAATGGAACCTGTCTCCTCTGAGTCCTCCTTAATAGGCTTCCCATGATTAGATTTAGCATCACTAATTGCAGAAGACACTCCCCTTTGGCTGATTACAAATGGAATCAGCTGTGGATGCAGCTGAGTGATCATGACCTAATCCTATGAAATGTCCTCATTGCAACAGACAGGCTAGTGCTTGCCCAATCAGATAAACAGGTACCACAACTTGGCCAAGTTGACACCTGTCCCTAACCATGACAGTCCACCCCTTGTCAACTTGGCACCTATATATATATATATCACTTTAGTCCATACTTAATTTCCAAATGAAAACAAATAAGCACACTTTTTTTTCCTTTTACCTGACAATACTCAACTGTCCTGCATATAACTGGAAACACATTAAATCTCTCCAGAATAAGGTGCAAATCCTTGGGCAACATCATTCTTAAACTTGATATCTTACAACTTAAATAGTATAACATGAACAAAACAGCATTACAGTCCTCGTTTCTGTAGCTGATCACGTGGTCGAAGTTCATATTTATCACTACCTTCTTCCACTACCCATTCCATGTTCCCTTTACCCTCAGCAAGCACTTCAGCTGGCCGTGGTTCTTTGCCTGGTAGGGTGACTCAAACCTTCATTCCTGAAGTTTCAGAGCCATTAGTAGTCCTGCCTGGATTGCGTTGTTGCAGTTTTCCATTGATTTTAATCACAGGGCATGGTAGTACTAATAGACGCCTTGGGGATCTCCTATATTCCAAGAAAAGTCTTCTTTACCTCCATTATGTAGTTGCAGTCCTACTTCCTTCTGATAGTCAGGGTCAATTACCCCAAACAATAATGTAATCCCCTTCTTGGCTTATTGATCCAGAGGCATAAGTAGCCCAAAGTGACCAGGTGGCAATCTTAACTTCCAGTTCAGTGGTATCACTGTTGTTTCTCCTGGAAGAAGCACACACCATTTTGGAACTAAAACCTGTAGACCAGCAGAACTCAGGGTATCAGGGACAGGAAGCAAAAATTTTCCTAGTGGATCACTAGGGGTGATAGTGAGTGGTACCACACCCATTTCCATCCCTTGGTTCCTGGACCCATGGATCCTGGCTATGGGAGAAACAGCACCATACAGCGGACGCTGATTCAGAGCATACACAGCTTCCTGGAGAACATTACCCCAGCCTTTCAAGTTTTTGCTACCTAGTTGGCACCGTAATTGAGTTTTCAAAAGGCCATTCCACTGTTCTATCAATCCAGCTGCTTCTGGATGATGGGGAACATGGTAAGACCAGAGAATTCCATGAGCATGTGCCCATTCCCACACTTCATTTTCTGTGAAGTGTGTTCCTTTATCTGAAGCAATGCTATGTGGAATACCATGATGACGGATAAGGCATTCTGCAAGCCCATGGATGGTAGTTTTGGCAGAAGCATTGTGTGCAGGGAAAGCAAACCCATATCCAGAGTATGTGTCTATTCCAATTAGAACAAATCGCTGCCCCTTCCATGAAGGGAGTGGTCCAATGTAATCAACCTGTCACCATGTAGCTGGCTGGTCACCTCGGGGAATGGTGCCATATCGGGGGCTGAGTGTGGGTCTCTGCTGCTGGCAGACTGGGCACTCAGCAGTGGCTGTAGCCAGGTCAGCCTTGGTGAGTGGATGTCCATGTTGCTGAGCCCATGCATAACCTCCATCACTACCACCATGACCACTTTGTTCATGAGCCCATTGGGCACTGACAGGAGTTGCTGGGGAAAGAGGCTGACTGGTATCCACAGAACGGGTCATCTTATCCACTTGATTATTAAAATCTTCCTCTGCTGAAGTCACCCTCTGGTGTGCATTCACATGGGACACAAATATCTTCATGTTTTTAGCCCACTCAGAGAGGTCTATCCACATACTTCTTCCCCAGACCTCTTTGTCACCAATTTTCCAATTATGGTCTTTCCAAGTCCCTGACCATCCAGCCAAACCATTAGCAACAGCCCATGAGTCAGTATACAAATGCACCTCTGGCCAGGTCTCCTTCCA